>NC_035109.1:279742784-280069451 GCF_002204515.2 Aedes aegypti
CAGATTGCGTCCCTGGCCCATAGTGCACCGAATGCCACTACCCCGATTGTACACACTCAGTTGAGATCGCTAATAAAAATTTCATTATTTTACCTAGTATCGCACAGTCAGGCGGACAGCAACGCTAAATTTAGTTCTGAAATTGATCGATTTATCAACAAGCTGTAAGGCTTTCGAGACATGATTCGGAATCAGTGACCCCAAATTTAGTGAGTAGCATATTTCTATAGATCGTTGAACATTCAATACAGGTTTCAAAAATATGTGGATGATAATACATGCATTCCACAAGATATCATAGAACAAAATCTCTCAAAAGTGATCAACTTCACCCCATTTTGCGGTATCTTGAATATCTGATTTCAGACAAATTGTCGGATTTCTACTACTCAATGGCTACCATGTCCACGAGTCTAGGTCCCACTTTTCGAATCGATTACGACACTGGATATTACGACTCTTCACTCTGTTTGTCCCCAAGTCGCAATCAAAAGAGAGAAAAAAAATCAAACCACAGTGCTGCAGATTACGACCGTGAACAAGGAAAGCGAAAACCCCCCAGAAAGCGAAAGGTTAGCAAACATTCCGAGACCTCTCCCGTTGGCGTTGTCGTCATCCCGCGAGTTGCTTCGGGCGGCGGTAAGGCAGTTGAAAGTGAAAGAGGAGAACTCCACAGAATGTACAAAAAAAATGCGTATATACAGCGCACAATCCGACGGTCCCATACTAATAAAAGGCGCAGGTATGCCTAACCCAGTGTTTCTCAAAGCACTTTTCTAAGCGCGCCTGAAATGGCGCATTAATTTAAACATTTTGTTCGATCCGATGCCGAGAAAATTAGCAATCGAGAAAACGAAATTCAAAAAATGTTTTTGTAAAAATACCTACGAAGTAAGATTAACTCATTGGCTTTCAATTGCACCATAGAGAGTTTCAATTGGACGTTCAATCACAGAGATATAGACAAAACACTTTTGTATGTTTTTGAGAAAGGAAACCCAAACTTTCGCATGGGAGTATGGATCGTTTGCATGGTTGCTAAATTCTAACCAACTAAACATTTATGCAAATGATGAATAATTGATTTTTATGAATTCCGCGTAAAATGCTTAAACGTAGGCAATTCAAAAAGGACTTTCTTAACATCTTAGAAATTGAATATTTAAACAAAATAAGCAAACTGGTGCAATTTTTAAAGATAAATTCACTTTCAGGGGTACAGGGGATAGGCAAAATGATTGAGATAGGCAAAATTTTGCCCAAATTCAAATGCTTATAACTTTATGAAAAATGGATGAAATTGGATGCATCTGGAAGCAGTCGACGGCAAATTTGGTCCAGTTTTAGGAACTTCCTTGGCCATGCATATTGGCCACTGGACACCGGAGATGTTCCGGATTTTCTGAGGTCATGTCCAAATGTCATTTTTTCTGTCGCTTGTATTTTTGTGTGGTGTAAAGTTAGATAGATGTTTGCAATTTTCCTAGAAACTAGAACTAATAGGAAGTTGAATGCCACTGGACGCATTAAGATTGGTTGGAAATCTTCAGAAATTTTGTAGATGTTTTCATCGGCTTTTTTCACCGAAACAACTACAAAACATCTACAAAATCTCAAAAGCGGTGATGAAACTGACGTAACAATCTTCAGAAATATGACCATTTCCGTAAAACTGGTTGCGGAAAGCATGGTCAGTCATGTTTGTATTTCCAATCATGTAAATATTATCCGGAGCTATATCCAAGCGGACACCAACCTTAAAAATGATGTTTCCTGCAGCGTATTCAGAACCATTAGATGCACAGACCACTCTATAGAACGTTCCAGGTGCCCTGGGGGAAGTGGTCAATTAGGAACATATCCGGAACCATATCAATATGGGCATCAAACTTCATTATTTTCAAAGGTCATGCTTTTCGAAGCATTTCCAGCATCACCGGCTGCCATAACCACTTTAAAGTAGGTTCCAGGTGCCCCGGGGGATGTGGCCAATTCGGAACATGTCCGTTCATCTGTTTAGAATCACATTCTACCATAAACAGTAAGATTCTTGTGACTAGGAAAATGGCGAGCATTTTCAGAACCACAAGATATAATAATCACTCTATAGTATATTCCAGGGGCTCCTAGAGATGTGGCCAACTCGAAACATGACCTCATCCCCCAGGGCCCATGGAACCTACTATACAGTGGTCATATAAATAAGTTGCGCTGTAAATACTTCTATTAGCATCACCTTCAAAAATCTTGATGTTTTTACCCATATTGATGTGTTTTCGGGCATGTTTTGAATTGGCCACATCCCCGGGGCACCTGGAATCTACTATAAAGTGGTCATGGCAGCCGGTGGTGCTGGAAATACTTCGGAAAGCATAACCTTTGAAAATCATGAAGTTTGATGCCCATATTGATATGGTTCCGGATATGTTCCTAATTGACCACTTCCCCCAGGGCACCTGGAACCTTCTATAGAGTGGTCTGTGCATCTAATGGTTCTGAATACGCTGCAGGAAACATCATTTTTAAGGTTGGTGTCCGCTTGGATATAGCTCCGGATAATATTTACATGATTGGAAATACAAACATGACTGACCATGCTTTCCGGAACCAGTTTTACGGAAATGATCATATTTCTGAAGATTTCCAACCAATCTTAATGCGTCCGGTGGCATTCAACTTCCTATTAGTTCTAGTTTCTAGGAAAATTGCAAACATTTATCTAACTTTACACCGCACAAAAATACAAGCGACAGAAAAAATGACACTTGGACATGACCTCAGAAAATCCGGAACATCTCCGGTGTCCAGTGGCCAATATGCATGGCCAAGGAAGTTCCTAAAACTGGACCAAATTTGCCGTCGACTGCTTCCAGATGCATCCAATTTCATTCATTTTTCATAAAGTTATAAGCATTTGAATTTGGGCAAAATTTTGCCTATCTCAATCATTTTGCCTATCCCCTGTATATTCTTAGCATCCTCACTTCAAGCTGTTTCATAAACAGTTTTGTCACATATACTGAACACTGGGCTTTTCAAAGCGATTTTTCAAGAAAACCACATCAACCCTAAAAAAAAGCTTCAAATTCAGCGTTTATTTTATTAGTGCGCCGTATTATTCCCAGAGATTTCATGAAGGCCCTAGGATCTCAAATAAGTTTGAGAACCTCTACCCAAACCCATTAGGATCCCGATTCGGCCTGGGATGAGGGCATTGCGCCAAATGAGCTAAATTCTACGAAAAACGCCGCCACACGAAGCAGCCGGCGAGCGCGGTTCAAAAGCGAAGAAAGAAATTATCTTACAGTCTCTGGTGTGTGGAGCGCAAACGTGTGTCCCAACAGAGCCGCGGCGCACGATCCATCCGAAAGGCTTAGCGCTATGTACACTGCACATGTTTGCAGTGTGCTGATTACTTTGCCGCTCACTTTCGTATGAGGCTCCACGGCTCTGGGAAGCAAACGTGCCTTCTGGTTGTTGGGATTTTACCCCGTCCATTCCTATGACTTCAATGTAACTTCAAGCTGAAGCGGTCGGGAGGAGGAACTTGGGGGTGGGTAGGCAAAATTATCGCGATCCTATCGTAATGAGGGATTACTTTTACCAGAACCGGTTTGATTCTGTCGGTTGAATCATAATCGGCTGTTGAAGTCAATTTGCAAGATTATTAAAGGTAATTCGAGTGATATTCCTACAGATATATCAAAATTTCCTGCCTCTTCTGAATCCTTCAGTATTGTCTGTTTATCAAGGATTAGTTTCAAATCTCTGTAACTTTAGTTGCAGATTACAACCTGCAGTCATACACAAGCTTATCGTATTGGTTTTTAACGACTGCTTATTCGATAATAGAAAATTGTGGCTTCTTAGTCTCGACAAAATTGAAGTACTGCTATTTTATCTTGTCCAACGTTTCGGCCCGTTTGAGACTTTCTTCAGGGACTCTAAAAGATTTTTGAATAAATAATTTATTTCGGCCCGTTTGAGACTTTCTTCAGGGACTCTAAAAGATTATTGAATAAATAATTTATTTCGTGAACACCGAACTGTCCTGCATATATCGGATCTATTTGAATTCGCTAGAAATTTTAAGCATATTGCTAGGAATCCAAAGGATCCCGCCTACAATTAACGCATGATATTCCATTAGGATTAGACATATGTCCGCAAGCTAACTAGGAATAAGGCTATCGCTTAAATTTTGAGGACTCCGCTGCAATATTGCTTAAAATTTTCAAGTCTTCGATGGAGACTTCGTATTATTTCGCTAATATCACAATATTGATTGATTTTGTTCATTTTTTAAAGTACTTTAAGTGACATCGACCTGTGTAGGTCCTCAAAACGATGCCGATGTGTCATCAATTTGTCTATCTTCAGTTACAATTATGGATTATATGTTGACACCTCTGGAATTTGCTTGAACAACGCAAAATATTTCATAAACGGCCGTAAAAGTTAAGAGACACGAGTTTTTTGCTTCATTTGTCTCTACTACTACAATGCATGTAATTCCAAAATGATAACAACTGTGAGCTGAAGAACCGTACTTTATGGCTAGACAATTCTTGTGTTTTGCTCGAACGCGTTGTTTGCAATCTGAAGAAAAGGGGTTTTTATTAAGTGTACCTACCGGCAGACTCAAATTGGCTGGTTATACAGTATGAATGCCTGAGAAAATACGTAGGAATTCTATTTGAGATGCTTACAGATAATGAAGATGCCATGAAAAGTTGTGAATATATGAACATCCCCATGTAAATAAACTCGTAGGGAGCCCTAATAGTTGCTGGGATTTCGGAGAATATCGCCGAATATGGTGTTCTGGAATGTAATCGGTGTGAAATTGACTTATTGTTTAAAGGTCCGAAGCAAAAAAACACGATGATATTTAAAAAAATAAAAAAAATTTATGATACTCAAAAGTGTTGCCAAAAACGGAATCCCACAGTATTTCTTTTGAAGTTCCCGAAGATGGTCTCAAACGGACCGAAACATTGGACAAGATAAAAATGCAGTATTCTAATTTTGTCAAAACTGAGAAGCCATAATTTTCGATTGTCATACACAAGGGTTAACCGATTTTGAAATCATCAAATCCAATCAACTGCATCTGCAGTAGCACCTAACTGCTCGTCCATAAACCATGTGATCATTTATGGGGGAGGGGGGCTTTCTGTTCAAAGACCACGGCCCACAATGTTCCAGTTTTCTAAAAAGCTGGCAAAAACTCAATTTCCAAGCATGTTTTTTGTTGAAAATTAAAGTCAAATATTAATTTACAATGTCAAATCGTTATAAACAATATAAAAATTTCTAAAAAAAAATGTTTTTCTTTGTTTTTTTACCCTAAATAGGTGTACATGTCCAATATCTTTGATTTTTGCTTAAAAACTCAAGTGTTTTATTTAAAGTAGCGCAATTTTAGATTTCAGCATAAATGTTTCTGGCCAGTAACTCATTATTGCCTAGATTTAACTTTCCGCGCATGCAAATTTATTTCTGTCTGTCGTTAACCCCATTAAATTCCCAGCTACCGTAAACTGGGGGAAAGTTGATCACTTTTGAGCGATTCTGTGCTATAATTCCTAGTGGGATGCATGTATTATCATCCAAATATTTTTAAAACCTGTACTGGTTGAATGTTTAACGAATTATATAAACGAAATTTTGACGAATTGTTATCGTAATAACAAAAACAATTTTTGGAGATCAAAAAGTGGTGTTTTTTATTCCGGGGTGAAGTTGATCAATTACTGCGATAGGTTTCCTAAAATAAAGAAGTATGCTATTCACTAAATTTGGGGTCTCTGAATCTGAACCAAGACTTAAAAATCTTACAACTTATTGATAAATCGGGTATTTTTTTAATTAAAAGTTGTGAATTACAGATTACACCACATTAAACGCCTAAAGGTAGGCAATTTTCGTTGAAGTTAGCAACCCTCTTGCAAAAAGATCATTTTTTCTCTAAAATAAGAATTTGTATCCTCATTACAAACTCGAAACTGGGTACACAAAACATATCTGGAATGTATGAAACAGTTTATTAAAACTGTAGCTTTGTATAGCCGTGGAAAAAGTCGATTGTTTGTAGAAGAACCCTTCAACAGTTCATGAAACATTTCCTAAAAAATCTGGTTTTCCATGAAATAATTACCTTGAATGCCAATCCGAATTTATGAAAATCAAAAGTAGCTATCAGGTAATGCCACAACTCAGAAATTGTAATAATTGAAATCGTGGCATAGCTCTTATAACAGTCTAAACATGTGGGTACGGAAATGATCAACTTCTCCCCGCTGATCAACTACACCCCGAATTACGGTACTTAAAATAGTAAAAGGACAGCTTCTTCATATCATACAAATCGCTCCCCGCCACTCCCCGCGGAGATATTTTGCACAAATGCTTTTTCAAGTCTAAGGAATAGATTTGAGAAGAATGATCTTGCCTAAGTTTGCCTAAACATTTGTTTTGTGAAAAAGTTGAAAGCCTGAATATGTTGGGAAAACCGCAATATTGTTAAAATTAAAGAATTTGAGAATGCTTAATTTTTGCCAGGAACTTTTAAATCTGGACCAGTTTGCGGCCCATACAAATTTTAATTGTTAATATGGACAAAGTACCACGATGGGGGAGGGGAGTCTGGAAATCCCAGAAAAATTACCACGAGGAGAGCCCCAAAACGACGCCCAGTTATCGGTAAGCGTATGAGATGTTTCGAATGATCCCGTTGATTACCACGGAATCCAATGAATGGGTATAAAATGGCCCACTAAATATTACTTTGAACTTCCATGATTTAGATGTGGTGTTACGTAGGAGCAAATGTTCTAAGATGCTATCCATTAACCACATGGCTAATTTTTAATTCGAATTATCAGAAACAGTAGTACCTAATGTTATATTTCGATGATTATAAGCTTTTTTTATCATCTGCAATACGAAAACTAAGCAAACATGAATGAAAGCCACACCTCAAATCGTCAAGAGCAGAAAAATGATCACGAAAATTTGAGATTTTGTTCTCATGGTGCTTTCTAAACCGTTATCATCAGTTAAAAATCTCCATCAAATTTGAGCCCTTTTTAGGCGTAGCCAATAGAATTATTTATTAAAGAGGCGTTCCAATATCGTTCAAATGTTGTGAATGTTAAATTGCAATTAAATGTCATAAAAGATTTTCAAAATCCACTGAGTTTTCGTAAGGTTAAGCGCTTCAAGGCATTACGGAGCCAGTTTAATCATGTATTTTTTTTGTAGTACATTCTGGATAATTTGGTTGACATATGTACTCATGTTTCAATATATTTCACATGCAATATATGGTTACCTGTTGTACATATAGCAATGCGCGAGTATACCTTTAATAATCTTTCTATAAATTTGGTCGATATTGTGGTTCAAAAATCCAACTAGTTTAGCTATAGAAAACGATTAACAAATGTGAGCCTATAAGTCATTGAATATGAAACATTTTAAGATACTTATATTCACCACTAATTGCCGCAATACGTTGTGTGGCGGCGCTAGTGTTTTCAACGTGTTTGAGTTTGAATATTTACACAAGTTTTCAAAAGATTTTTGTTCTAGCATAAACACATCTGTTATCTGTGGTTAATGGTCGTTTGGCATAATGAGTGATTTAAAAAAAAAATATTGGGATTTTTTGAAGCTTTTACCGAGATCAGCACCAACGAGCCCATAAAAATTGTTGGTAGGTACTCAACAAGCATGATGTTCGTTTAAAGATTTGTCAAGCTATGAACGTCAAAAAAAATTTTTTTTTTCAACATTAGAGATTAAAACTAAATAAAACTTGTGACGGGTTTGGTGGAAGATCTTTTTCGAAATTATGATTTTCTCTACATCCCAGAACAAAGAGTATCTTTGAGCCTGTTGTGATATACATATTTGAAAATAGTAAATTGGCAAAGAAAGTTCGCAATTAATAAAAAGGAATGACCATAGAATATTTCTTTGTGAATCAAGCTCTATCCCAGTTGGGACGTAACACTTGATTAAAATTACTTAAAGAAGAGAAAATTTATTTGCAAAATATTGAAAGCTCTAACCAAAGACATATTAAGGCAGAATAAGGCCTGTACTCGAAAAAATGCACCATTTTTATCTGGGTGTAACTCTTTTGTCCGTGGGTAAAATTGATGAAAATCTGGGTATTGTTTACATGTGCATAACAATCGGTTCAGTGATTATTGAAATGGTATCGAAACAAGAAGAAAATCGCCGAAGAATTTTGCGCGCCGTCATGGAAAATCCTGACTGCGAGCATGAGATGGATCGGAAGACAACTGGGAATCACCAATACAACTGTCTCTCGGGTGGTAAAATGTTTTAAAGAGTCCCAGACGACCGAGCGGCGAGCTGGAAGTGCAAGAAAATCGAAAATAGCTGACCCTGTGTAGGCTCGGAAGGTGTTGGATTATTTCAAGCGTAATCCGAACCTTTCGATTCGCGACGCCACTCTGAAGACCAAGTGTTCCGCCTGGTTCTTTCAGCAAACCATGAAACGAGCTGAGCTTCGTGTATTCAAGGTCCAGAAGGCACCGAACCGGCGTGATCTACAAAACACGGCGGCCAAATCCCGCGCGAGGAAGCTGTCTTTAGAGTGGTTAACGAAACCGAAATGTGTGGTTATGGATGACGAAACCTACATCAAGGCAGATCAAGCCAAATCACGGTTTGATGCTTCGGAAGAAAAAAAAATGGACAAATTCGCACAAAAAAAAAATAACTTGCTCTGGCAGGCCACATGCCAATGCACACTGGTCCAGGAAGCTAATTTAGACGGACATGAGGTTTTCGTCAAGATTTATTGATTTTAGAGCCATAGTTTCTTCTGAGAATATGTTTAGAATTTTCAGTACTACAAAATGTACGGACCAAAAAATTTGTTACGGTGATCGCAAGAGTGACGTATACGCCAACTTTTTTATTTTAACGAATCGTATGTTGGTATGTTCAGCAAAGTTGTAGCAAATGATCATAAAAACAACTTTGCCGAACAAACTTTTTCTCGGTTTTGCTTCAGAGCCGAGATAATCAGGTATTTTTAATAAAAAATCGTTTTTTGCTCTTAAGTCTATTATTTTTTAGTTTTATTGGCCTACTATGTTCTACAAAGTTTTTATACTTATCATTTGCTACAACTTTGCTGAACATACCAAAGTTGTATTTCTTATGGTTTTAATGTTATTTGAGTTTTACATCTTAAAATTAGCTATTTTGTATGCCTTGTATCTCAACTAGGAGCACCTCAAAAAAATATATCTTTCCACCAAATGATTTTGAAGTCTTTCAAGTACCTGTGAGCAAAATTTGGAGAAGATGATATTTTTCTTTCTCGTTAAAAATCGATTTTACTAATAGACGATATGAGATAAATCCATATTTATTAAATATTCATACCTGTTCAACTCACAAAAGTCATGGCTACCTAAGCATATCAAACCAAAAGTAACACGTGTATTTATATAGTAATATAAAGTACATCGTTTTTCAGTTGTTTTCGATTAACTTGGAAGCTTCTGCAAGAAATTCATCGCCTTTTCCTCTACCAGTATTTAATCTATTCCTAAACAAGATCACCGGGTTGGAAATCAGCATAAGCCGTATAAAATACATATACAAAATTTACAGTCCGATTGACTTCTGTGGCATGATTTTCCCAGAATCTTCTGATGGATTCCACGTTTCATGTTTTTCTTTGATAATGCGGCATGCCGGACAACACTACTTCCGTGCAATAGTTGTAGACGTATCAGTAAGTATAACAGCATTCTAAAGGATCGCCACGAAAAGCCTTCAAAGGAAGGTTGGGGCTGAGACTGTACGAACCTGTTCCAGCTGGTAGGAACTAAAATGGTCGTAACACGGTACGCCGCTTTTTACGGGAAGTGGATATTGTGTATTTCTTTCACTACTGGACTGCGAAGTGCGGACTCATAAGTGCGAAAGTGTGAATAAAAGTGAGGGATTGTTTGAATCCCGTTGGTGTCTTCAGAGCACTTATTCTTCGATTTATGAAGAACAAGTCCCCCGATTCAATTGCGCACTTTTGTTAGCGTTTCCGCACTTGTAATAACTTCTTTTTACGGATCTTAATCATTTTAAAAGTAGTTAACTTAATCGGAAGGCAATGAGGAGGCATTTCAACAGTTTTTGTCAGAAACCTACTGTTCTAGAATTGGTACGTACTCTCTCCAACGTTGCAAAAACTACTTTCGCATGGGGTGATGTTGTCCGGCATGCCATCGAATAAGCATAAAAAATGCGGAATAAATCCATCAGAAAATTCTGGGAAAATCATGCCACAGAATTCAAGCGAACTGTAAATTTTGTATATGTATTTTATACGGCTTATGTTGACTTCCAACCCTGTGATCTTGCTTAGGAATAGATTAAATACTGGTAGAGGAAAAGATGATGAATTTCTTGCAAAAGTTTCCAAGTTAATCGAAAACAACTGAGAAACGATGTACTTTATATTCCTGTATAAATACACGTGTTACTTTTGGTTTGATATGCTTAGGTAGCCATGACTTTTGTGAGTTGAACATGTATGAATATTCAATAAATATGGATTTATCTCATATCGTCTATTAGTAAAATCGATTTTAAACGAGATAGAAAAATATCATCTTCTCCAAGTTTTGCTCACAGGTACTTGAAAGACTTCAAAATCATTTGGTGGAAAGATATATTTTTTTGAGGTGCTCATAGTTGAGATACAAGGCATACAAAATAGCTAATTTTAAGATGAAAAACTCAAATAACATGAAAAACATAAGAAATACAACTTTTATATGTTCAGCAAAGTTGTAGCAAATGATAAGTATAAAAACTTTGTAGAACATAGTAGGCCAATAAAACTAAAAAATAATACACTTAAGAGCAAAAAAAAAAAATATTAAAAATACTTAATTATCTCGGCTCTGAAGCGAAACCGAGAAAAAGTTTGTTCGGCAAAGTTGTTTCTATGATCATTCGCTACAACTTTGCTGAACATACCAACTTACGATTCGTTAAAATAAAAAAGTTGGCGTATACGTCACTCTTGCGATCACCGTAAAAAAATTTTGGATCCGTACATTTTGTAGTACTGAAAATTCTGAACATATTCTCAGAAGAAACTATGGCTCTAACATCAATAAATCTTGACGAAAACCTCATGTCCGCCTAAATTAGCTTCCTGGACCAGTGTGCAATGCGGTAAACTGAGTCAAAAAATGCATAATTGGTATTCCATTTACTCAATGCCTACTTTTGCGGAATGTTACAAAAATGCAGTTATGGGCAGTAACAGTGGATAATGGAAAAAAAACGTATTATAATTTTTTTTAAAGACATAAATTATAAAAAATAATAGCAGAGTTCATATCCACCGAAAGAAATTCTAAATTTCGTTTCGTTACGCATAATATCGGATTAAAAATTGTGTTACACGAAACTTCTTCATATTTCGTTATTATCAGTGTCATAAATTCCGTGTATCGTTTCACAACGACAAGAAAAATGCATATCGCATATCCTAAGTCAACGGTGCGTCATTGTCGATTACAAACTGTTTATAGAGCAACGAACAGTAGAGGGCAATAACTTCTTCCTTACACCCGCCGGGGGCCATTAAATTGCATTACTCGGCGAACTTGGTCGGAAGCAGCTACCCAAGACAACCGGCATAAGTAAACTGCACACATAACTCGCCGGCACAACTATCAGATAACAATAGGTTAATTTACTTTTATTTATTGATCATTCATTGGCCATCAAAGGCTTCCCGTTTTTTTCATGGGCTCAGCAGAACCCGGCTGGACGTCGCCCACAGGCCCTAGCGTGAAGCGGCTCGTCAAGATCAATTCTCCTGCTGCTTCAGAACGATGCACGACCAATGAAATGGAAGCAGCATCGCCGTAAAAAGAAAAGTGATTCGCCCATGATGGGGCAAATAGCGTTCTAGCTTCCAAAGGAGGATTCCATTTGCCCTTTGGCCGTGGTCTCTTGAAAGAACCATTGAAAATGACTAGAATGAAGGGTTAATGGAACCGATGCCATCGGCCACAATGGACGGCTGATGAGGTGAAATGAATGCTGGAAGAGGTCTCAGTAGCAGATGGAGCTCTACTTGTTGCACTGCTAGGCTTGTTTCGAAGTTCCACTTATTCCAAGTATGAATATTAGTTGCTAGTAGTTCAATCGTTATTAGTTTCATCACACATTAATAGCTGTTGTTACATCCATTTCGATAAATATCAAATTTTAAGTAATTGATGTTAACCTACTTTTTAAGAATTTTAAGAAAACGGATCACGAGTACATTGAAATTGCCTTCTCCTCACGTTTTTAAGACGGATCAAGAGTCCAAGATCATCGTCTATAATCAGGGATTCGAGATTTACTTCACATTTAGGATTGAGCAACGCTTCATGGAAAATTTGAAATGTAACAGGGTCATGATCAGAATAAAAATCAACGTGAGAAATCAGTTGGCTGCAAAGCTGACTTAAGTGAGTTAGGACCAAATCAATCGTAGAAGTTTTTCTAAAAGAGGAACAACAAGTAGAGCTAATCAGGGTATTGAAGTGAGAAATATCCAGAGGAGCACTCATCAAATAAAATTCTGCCGTTGGGATTACTTTGTGAATTATTGCATAAACGATGTTTTGCATAAAAGTCGCAAATGACAAAAAAAAATTCGACTTACTGCGAGTAAATTTCCGCAAGTCAGTTTGAAACAAATTAACTTGCTGCCCAGTGCATTGAAAAGGCAAATAGGCAGCTATGAATGTATATTTACCAAGCTGTTTTTCAACATTAACACCCAAAGTTTCAAAATCTATGGTTTCAAATGAGGAAAAAAGTTGATTTTTATACGCCTATGAATGTTGATTGCAACTCCCTTTTACTCTCTTTTGAGTTTAGATCCAGGTTTCAAATATGTTTCAGTAATAACTGCTATATGTACGTTATTAGCTGTTGAAAAATTAAACAGCATGTCCTCTTTACCATTCAAAGAAAGAGCATTCTAATTCAAAATACCAAAACAATTGGATCCTTTAGATGTTTGTTTTACATATTGTTTGTTTTAAATTTAAGAGGTAAGATATGACGCTAAATAATCCATATCTGTGGGGTGAAGGTACTTTCACCATATCAACCATACAAGCTTAACGAGTAGTTTGTTGGGCTCAACCTAAAGATTTATTAGGCTGTTGTAAAAAATGTATAAAATCAAGAAATATCTGCGATTCCTGACGATAATACATAACATCATATAGTAATATACTTATTCATCGAAAACCTTCAATTAACAAATGCAAAAAAATACCAACCTAAAGACTGGTCACGTTTCACTGCAAAACATAATAGAGTGATAAAAATCCATCGAAGCAACGGAAACCGGTGGCAACAAGCGCCACATTGATTGCCTCATTTCTCGTCGGCCTCTAAAATTTCTCAATTACCTTCAACCTTCAGAAAGAAAGCTCTACTCTCCAAAGAGCAAGCAATCATAAAACAACATTCACGACGCGAAAAGAACCATCATTATTACCATTACGATCGTCCAGGGTTGGTTCGTGGCACTCTAGCCAGATTTATTACCGCCAATAAAAATCCTAGGAGGTAGCAAGTCTACGAACGATCTGCGAATTAGTCAGTTTTAATGAAAATTATCATTATTTATCTCAACACCACCCGACTTTAGCCGGCTGAGCTGAAATGCGGGGCCAAGCGAAAATTTAATCTCGTGGCTAAGATTGTTGCAGCTTCTGGTTCACCTTTTCCCATCCAAATAAGCTGTGCTTCTTCTAGCACTAGTTGCAGAAGCCACCCGATCAGAAGAAAATGGCAAGCCTAGAACAATCACATAGCAAATTGAGCTTCGATACCTGGTTTTATTTACGATTTGCTATTATTTGAAAAATGTATGTCAGGTCTTCATACTTTATTATTATTAAAACCATATTAAGCAGTCATAACATGTCATTATTAAAAAGCTCAAACATTTAATTTGTATAGATAAAACAGTAAAGATTATGTGAAAATTTACAAAGCTTGATGTGGTATTGAAAACCATTGCAAAGGTCCTTCCTTAGGCGAGTGGTTACAGTCCGCGGCTACAAAGCAAAGCCATGTTGAAGGTGTCTGGGTTCGATTCCCAGTTGGTTCAGGATCTTTGCATAATAAAAATTTCCTAGACTTTCCTGAGCATAAGAGTATCATCGTACTTGCCACACGATATACACATGCGAAAATGGCAACTCTGGCAAAGAAAGCTCTCATCTAATAACTGTGGAAGTGCTCATTGAACGCTAAGCTGAGAAGCAGGATTTGTCCCAGTGAGGACGTAACGCCAAGAAGAAGAAAAAGAGCCATTGGAATTCCTTTGATTTTGTATTAATTTGTTATTCAATATCTACTCAAAACATAGTCATCTTTTTAACACCTAACAACGTTTTCTTTAATGAATGTTCGAATCCTCTGAGCAGAATCTCAAATAGAGAAACTTTAAAGTAGATGGAGTACCGTGTACCTTTTAATTCCGCTCCTAAATGCTTATCTTTGACAGATACGCGTATTTCGACTACCACTTGCAGTCTTCTTCAGTGTCAGTTACAGTGGTTACAGTGGATACGAGTAACTGACACTGAAGAAGACTGCAAGTGGTAGTCGAAATACGCGTATCTGTCAAAGATAAGCATTTAGGAGCGGAATTAAAAGGTACACGGTACTCCATCTACTTTAAAGTTTCTCTATAACAACGTTTTGTTATGCATTCACTACTTAAATACTTCAGTTTGTTATTGAGGAGGAATTTTTGTTATTAAAGTTTAGTATTTTGCCACTTATTTACACCTTATGATAAACATACTATAGTATGCAGATATATTATGTTGATACCATGATGTGAAATTCATTTCTCATGGTTTTCAGCTCGGGCAAATTGCACTCTCTTTAGCTAGCTAGATTATTTATTGCTTGGTGAAATCGATTCCGCCGGACAGATCTGGGCCCGATGGAAAAATTTAATCGAATCCATTTATCTATCCACCACATGCTCTATGTAACCCGAAATCGATTCCAGCGCCATGAAACTAGGAAGCAAATTGTTGAACTAATTTCCCTGTCTGATAAAAAAATGTGTTAGCCAATGTCCTACCGACTTACTAACTCGAGTTTTTTTTTCCTTTTTACATTTCCAGGTTAGTGGATCAGCAGTTTTCCAAACGGACAGTAGGAATTCCAACGCGAAAAGTCGATGTATTTTCGTAAGTAATCGTGTAGCATCCGCCAAAATATCCACGGGCGTGGGTGTGCAACGGTGTTTGCATGTAATGCAGCAACAAAGGAAACAGCGGAATGATGAAGACGAGCAACTCAGTAGCAGCTCTTAGAAGACTTGTAATGGGGGTTTACGCTTAGTTTACGCGATTTTAGCATTTTAATTGTAGCAAGAGCAAAACAGGTATGAATTTCCAGGTTTATGCAATTTGCCAAAATTATATATTAGTTGGCAACACTTTTTTCTTTATTACCAAAATTTTTAGCCCCGCGGATTAGTTTGAATCGTCATTATAATTTCAACGTTTTAAGTTACAATTTATAGGGATATGCTTCGATCCCAGATCCTTAGCGTGAGAGACGCGTGGTTTACCAAACCACCAGATTCGTTCCCAACTAGCAACACCGCTCAAATAAAATGTATAGGTCTCAACATTTCAAATCCGCTGCAAGATGGTCAAGTTAACTCTATCGCAAATTCAAAGTTGATGTTGAGTGTTTTTCAATGTGTTTCAGAAAGCGGTACACAATTACTGCTTAAGCTGGCAAATTTAATCGTAATAGGAAATAATCAGATGACGCTAGCCTTGCTTTTCAATTGGCCACAATTCGGATACGTTCGGGAGGTTGAGATGCTTCGGCACGAAATTGACCTCCTTAGCCTTGTACCACTCCAAATTCTCTTTCGAGTAATGGCACGAGGCCAAATCCTTCCAGAAAATCGATGGACCATCGTGTGACCTCAGAAGAGGAAGTCGACGCTTTTGGAGACATTCCTTGAGTACACCTGCCCATTGATCATTCCAATTGTCCCGAATGGGGTGCTCAATTTTCGTCACGTAATTATTTTAGGTTTTGAACGCTAATAACTCAACCATTTATCGATAGATTTTCAATATTTTCCCACTAATCGGTCGGAAATTTGTACAACATTTTACTCAAATGGAGAAAACTGATTATCGACAAAAAACATTAAAAATTGGAAAAAAAACTAGCGAGATGGATCAACTAGGTCTGAGCTCTAAAGACAGCAAAGAAAAAAAAAATGGAAAAATGTCGAACCTTTCTCACGCAACCACTCACGTTTAAGCAGCTTTCCACGCTTCTTTCGCGTTCCGCTTCGCACTATAAAAGTAAACCAATTCCTGCTTCTTCGCTCATTCTTCTTTTGCCGTCAGACTTTGCATAGGGGCGATCCATTAATTGCGTAAGACAATTTCAGGGTTTCTCAACCCCCTCTCCCCCCATGGTAAGATTTTTTGTATGAAAATTAAAAATAAATTGTATGGCGCGTAAGAAATCCCAAACCCCCTCCTCCCCCCATAAACCCTTACATTATTAATGGACAGCCCCATACAAGGAGACGGAATTCAACTCAATTTTGGGTTGTTTCAACGCAATTCCGAAGTTTAGCCCAATAACTCAATTTTGGCTAAATTTGCAAGGTCCCCACTAGGTAGTTTGGCTTTAATTCCGTTAGAAAAATATACTCAATTTTCGGTTGATTTAACGCAAAATTGAGTTCTTTCGACCCAAACATAAGAAAAGTTGCATTTACCCAAATTTGGCTTATTGGGCCAAAGTACCCCCATTGGGTAGATGCAGCTCTCTCTGATTTTGACAACATTCGTGTGGGAGAGAGAGAAAACCGAGAGATTACGGTTTGAAACTATAATCGATATACTTAATTTTGGGTAAAGTAAACTCAAAAAATAGGTAAAAATTTTTCTCCGTGTACGGTCGGGCGAGTGCGAGTCATTCTCGTTTTACGCGAACACGCGTCTCAGTTCTGTGTGGGTCCAAAGTAATTTAATACACAGGTACTGGATTCTCGAAAATTGGCTGACCAACAAATCTGCGTTAGTAATGAAATATTTAAAAAGAGACGAATGCCCCTTCTGAGTAAAGTCTCTCTAAACAAAAAAAAAATGAAATATTTTTATTTTTGTTCTGTAGTTCGACATTTCAGCTGAATTTGCTCAATTCAACTATTCTTGACATGTAAAAATTGATAATCTTTCGTTTAGAACTGGTTTGAAGCAAAAACCACCTCACGTGAAATTTTGTTTAAACTTATTTTAATCCAGTATTATGGTGTGGATAACGATGAGAATAATGTAATTATGTTAAACTTCTTGTTTAAAGTCCAACTTCCTTGAAAACTAATTGAAGAAATGATACTCTCATACAATATGAAGCAAACTTTTACTATTTTTTGTTTTATGCTTCTCTCAGTGATACACAAACATTTACGTGAATCCGGTACTTGTGAATTAAGGAACTTTGGTTTGGGTGGGACGTATAACGCAAGGCTCGTTTAGAGCGACTCTCTTCAGCGCGATTATTCTCAATTTTGTAAATTTTGCCATTCTTATATCGTATGGGATATTTTTGGCTACGATAGCATATCGTGCCTGAAAAGTCAAGAAAATCTACATTGTGAAGAAGTAATGGATCCTCACAGAATTGAAATCAGAAACGACAAATAATATGGCGTAGTAAACTTCAAGCGGTCGTGTCATGTACACAACCTGATTTTTTTTTCTTTCCGATCGATGGTAAAACGTTCGTGGCACCGATTTTAAACACAAAACACCGTAGAATGTACCATTCTCGGCTTTCTGCTGATGGCACGATAAGTTAGATCTGGATTTTCAAGGAAAGTGCACAAAATTTCTTTGCGCCGCTGCTGAATATTCATACAATTTTCACAAATAGTTCTTTTGTCAGCAAAATAAGATAAAACTGATGAAATGAAGTAGTTTTTGTCACAAATCATTTTAAAAACCTAGTTTATGTAGTCAAAATCATGTGAATTCTGTTTGATAATGAGATTTTTCAACACTCTTAGTAGAAACGCCAAAAATTCACAATTTTCATTTTAACGATAGAGTATGAAATTTTTCAAAATTCCAACAAGTTTTCACTGTAGATGCTATTAGTAAGATGTATTTCATCGTATGAGCAATGAGATTTTATGCAAATTAGAATTTTTTATTGTGTTTCAGTCGAAACCCAAATGCACGGTGAATGGATCCTATTCAATATATCTTCTTCTTTTCTGGCGTCACGTCCCAACTGGAACAAAGCCTGCTTCTCAGATTAGTGTTCTTATGAGCACTTCCACAGTTATTAACTGAGAGCTTTCTTTGCCGATTGACCATTTTTGCATGTGTATATCGTGTGGCAGGTACGAAGATACTCTATGCCCTGGGAATCGAGAAAATTTCCTTTACGAAAAGATCCTCGACCAGTGGGACTCGAACCCACGACCCTCAGCATGGTCATGCTGAATAGCTGCGCGTTTACCGCTACGGCTATCTGGACTATTCAATATATATGGTTCCTATTACCGTGCATTAGAGTAAATGGCATGAAACTATTCGGTTATATTAGATTTATTGATATGTCGTCATTAAACTACTTCATATTTAGTTTTTGAGTGAATATGAAATGGTTTGGACATTACAGTCAAACCTCGTATAACGATTTTAAGGAAAAAATAAATATTTAACCAATTTTAAATATTATATGGTTTTTATTATAAATGAAGATTTGAATACTCTTAAAAATGAGTGCGCACACTACTAGCAACATAGTTGCTCCATCAACAACGTTTCTTCAAGATACAAAATTAAATCATGACGAAAACCATACGCACGGTGAATGGTGCACTAGTGTGCACGGTAAATGGTGACATAGAACGGTACGAGGCGACCTTAACATGGCATTTTCAAACATAATTTTTGAGTAATTTTTTGTTATGCATCACTAGTTTTAGATTTTTCCCTGAATTATGTTATAATTTCACGCTACGTGGTGGTATTTTAGTACGCTTCAAATTATTTGGAAAAGTTATATAATTTTTTGAAGTGCAAATTTTTTTTAAATGCACGGTGAATGGTAGCTTGACGGTACATCAAAACCCATTTTGATTGAATTCTACTCAACATAAAAACCACCAAGCGGTTTGGATAGCTGTTTACTGTTTAATTGGATAAACATAAAACATCTACGGATAGTCAATTTTGACCCGGACAGTGTTGCCAACTTACATGACACTACTTCTATAACCTCATATATAGCAATTACCCTGTATCGTAGTGAATCCACTTGAATTTCTTGAACATTTTCGTACTGAGAACAGTTTCAGATCGAATTGAGATAATCTTGTACGTACCTGAACAGTAATGCCAACTATCCAACAGAACTTTTACTCACTTGTTGCCCATTTCATCCATAATAATATTCAAATTTACTAACTTGTTGTGGCTTCAACTCTTCGTGATTTATTTTAATCCAATGCAATAGTATTGCCATTCAACTGCCAAAATATGGAAAAATGATGACACCCCTGCAAGACTTTTAAAATACTTCAAATTTGTCATTATTCATCATCCGCTTTGTCTACCCCCGATTTTAGCAACACCCGTTTTGGCATCATTTTCTTCCCGATTTTGGCAACACATTGAACAACATATTCAGTTGATTATTAAGTACTGAAACCTTAAATTTACATTAGAGCAGTTCAAAATTCAAAAATGTTTGAAAATCCCACGTCCCATATCTTCCTTACAATCCTCATCATAAAAATAGCGTTCAGTGAAATTTTCAGCTTTTTCGGTGGTGATTTAAAGGAGACCCAAACTGCCCATAACTGTATAACAGTCACATTCGAAATTTTTGGCAAATTGGAGTTAATACCATGGAGAGTCATCAATTGATAAATACTTTCGATCAACTTACTAAAATCTGTGAGATTGTTCTGGAAAATTCGAAAAAAAATACCAAATTGTTTTGTCACATTGGCAATTGTAACCGCATAACAGTCACATTGAGATTATACATGAGCCTCATAATGTAGTAGCAACGAAATATCCATCAGAATTATTTTCTAACTATTCACCCAATATGCGATATTAGATGTACAAAATTGTAGCCTCAAATAAGCTCTTTTGAATTCTTAGTGATTTTTTGAAATTTTAGTTTCCTCCCATACTGCAGTAAAATGCAAACTTGGCATCCCACTTACTCAATGCCTACTTTTGTCGAATGTTACAAATATGCAGTTATGGGCAGCAAAGACGATATAGGTTTATATGGAAATTACTATGGAAAAACTTTGAGAAATGTTCCTAATACATTAGTACTGAAATAATGAATCCCATGATGAAAACTCATTCTTCAAACCTTAATGAAGGATGTTGCTGAATAAACAAACCACTTTTGAGTTAATTTTGTTTGGAATTCTTATAGATTTTTGCAGGGCTACAATCCCAAACTAAATAATAGCAAACAAACTTATGAATATCTCTTCTTCTATCAGTCGGATTGAATTGCTGTGTTCAGCATATTTCTTCAATATGGTTCCAATAATTAGTTTTCACTATGGGGTGATAAGTTTGTACTTATATTTCAGTAATAACGTATTCAGAACATTTTTGACGTAGGACTACGTCTTTCTTCACTATACAGGAGTGAAATCGGAATTTCAAAACCAAAAGCGTTACGTTGGCATGAATTATTTTAAACGTTTATAACTTTTTGCTGGCTCAACGAAATTCCTTGATTAGCACTTCAATCGAAAAATAATGCATCAAAGGTTCATGTCGTTTACGTACTGAATCCCACATACCTGTTTAAATAGTTTAATAACTTTTTTAAAACATTAAGCAAATCTATGAATAGAGGTGCTAGAGAAAAAATGACGTCATTTGCTTTACACTCTCTGCTTGGATCGCATCTCAGCAGGCAATAAATCGGCTTGCTCTGACCGTGCGTGCTTCTCAGGCACAGACATCGATAGCGAAGGAATGTCGACCGACCGAGAGAAGATGCCGTCCGAAGCCAAAACCATCACCGCTGCCGCCAAGAAGAAGAAGAGGAAGCAGTCCACAGGAGAATGAGATAGTTGTGGCCGCTATCGCAGCAATAAACGAATGGAACAGGTCCTTCCTCCAGAAGATCTAAAAATTCATCGGCGGAAACTAAGTACAACTGCGATGTCGGCTAAATTACAAGATTGGCAAGAGTGAAGTGAAATCCCGGGAAACTGTGGCTGCCATCCGAGAAGGTGGAGGAGAAAACGAAGGCAGTTCCTAAGCAAAACCCCACCAAGTTTCAAAGACTGCCGCGATGAAGAAGACTTCCGAAGAAGCCGCCTCCTCAAACCTCATCGGGCGAGGAGGATTTCAACCTGTGCGCCGTCAAAATGTGTCCGTGTTACTAGAATTCAACAATTCAATCGGCCCTTTTCAGAGCCAACTAATGTATTCTAAAGAGTTATTTGTGCAATATTTCCTAATGTGTTTACCACATACTTGCTATAATCTCTTAATCCTTCTCGTAGAATCATACAATATCATATTTTTTACGAATGACAATACGGAAATTTGAGGATGTTTCCGAGGACGCTGCTGCAGTGCCATCACGATGCAATAACAGCATAAACCTCATCTTGTACATCCCTTGCCAAGACATCAGTTTCATAAGCCTATTTCCCAGACCAGAAAACGAAGAATACGAAAAGGAGGAGCATCATCTGCTATTCTAAGGATATAAAGCATACCTCCGTCGTTGAATTTGGTTTCATTCTATTTTCTATGTTATGTTTGAAATTACATTCAATTGAAGCATCCTCAATTTTGCGTTCAATTCACGTTCCCATACTCACATCTCAAGAAGAGTTATGCCAGTTGCACGAAAGTTGCACTAAAGTACGTGTATGACAGCTGAAAGATTGTTTGTTTCAATCCAGTTGCAATATGGTTTAGTTGCACCTTACGTATCATCTAACAATGTATTCCGAAGGGTGTAGTAAAGTTATATAGGGTGTCCCAGTAAGTATGGGCACGACTTTGATAACGAGGATCACAACATTTTTCAAACAAATAACTATTCACATATTTTTGTATTTTATATTTATATTTATTTTTGGGGCATTTTATATTTATATTCATATTTATTTATATTTATTTATTAATGCCAACAGGTGAAATATTTACCCCAGTGACTAGTTTAGCACGATATTAAAAGTAAAATAATAAAATTACGAACAGGAAAAATAAAATTTAACACAAAATTCAACGGAAATTACACATATTTGTTACGCGGGACATATTGAAGTCAAAGACACGATAACATTGATTTGTGCAAAACTGATAAGAGAAGCTTTCAAAAATGTAATACCATCAACAAACAGGTAGCGAAAAAAAATCTCTCAAAATTCCAAATCTGCTCTTAATTAGTGCAAAAATAAAAGGGGTAAAAATCATATTTTTTTCTGCACGTGTCTTGAAATGGCAGTATGGTAAAGTCGTGCCTATACTTTCTGGGACACCCTATAAGTAACAAGCTTTGATTAGTAGGTAATGTGGTCGCTTTTATAGTGCATTGACGAAGCAATTCGTTGAAGAGCTAGTAGAGTAATGAGTAGAGAAAATATTGGTGATCTTGAGGTCGGAAGTTTGATTCTCGTTATGTTGTATTTTTTTTCTTTTAAGTTTCTTGTAACAAATGAGCAATTCCGATATACACCGGATTCTATTTTTACAAGGATTTTTTTACAGGTCGTGCAAAAAAAGTTTCCATACATTTTTTTCACCAAATCCTTATTTTTGCTTGAAATGTCGAGAAATGCTGTTACTGTTTACACGGTTTTTGAAATTTTGAACTGAAAGCTTGTTTTGTACGGTACGCATCCCCCGTGCAAAAACAGAATCTGGTGTAACTTCAATATGCTGCAAAAAGACTTCGACTCTTGCGCTTTTTGCGTTGCTATTCAGTGCAATTGTAAGTGATATTTTACACAATTGACAATTCTGATTAGTTTCAAGAGATATGTTTATTCTTCATTTGATATAAATTGTGCGGATTGGGTACCAAAATCCAGAAAAAAAATAATTTGCGTGTGGTTTTAATCGGGCCTTACGGATTATATTTGATGAATATCTTTCTTCTTCTTTTTTCCTTGTTATTCCTGACAATACATTCCACTCTATGCTCAGGAAAGTCGAAAAATCTCACTCGAAACCTGCTACTTTACAAAATGACTTGCTTAAAAGCTGCACATTTGCACTCCAAAACATTATCGGTTGGCCACTTGAAGTAATACCATGATTGTACTGTGTACAATATGTGTGCTTCCCAGATACTCAGTACATGCATTTTCTGAAACTTATAGAGATTAAATTTATAAAAGAAAACAAGTCTTCTAAAATTCCCGAATTTGGCAACATCCCAGATTTAGCAACATGAGATTCACGCTTTGTTGCCAAAATCGGTAAGATACTGTAATACCAACACGGTCGTTGCTTTATAACTCTTGATCTCATATTAACAACAAAATTTTATCCACAGAAGTTCTTTAAATTGGACGATGTGGCCCTCTGACAACACATGTTATTTTGGGTGTTTTGTGAATCGCCTTGAAATTGATCAATTTCGTTAAACATTTTAAGGATAGGATTTATTTATCGAGTAAAACAGTAATACCCGCCAGGTGTTCAACTAAGAGTTCTCTTCACACCCCCTAAGCCCGCCTATGACGAATTATCACAATCAAAACACAAAACTGCAGTCGGATTCCGCTTTGCATTGGCCGGACCGGTAAATTCAATTTCATAAGCCATGCAATGCACGACGACGACGACGACGTTCGACAACCGGCAGCAGCAGAAGACTCTCTAGGTGGATGTACCTATGTAATTAAATGCTTTCATGCTGTTTAGCTGATGTAATTGATTAGGAACCTAGTCATGCGTCCAATTGTGACTTCCTCCCTGTAGTCTAGAAGGTGGGTGTTTGTGTCTGTCTGTTTGGACATTCAAATCCAACTGAATGTTTGTTGTATGGCAGTAGAGATGTGCCATAACACAAGTTCACCAAAGAATTCCTAATGGGTCATCAGTCTCTTCGGTATTATGCTCATTTCAACGGAGCCATTATTGTCGTTGTGCCGTTTGGTACGTGCTAATATGGATTGTGTGAAGGCGTGCAACAGTGGAGGGAGAACAACAGCGCAGCTCATCTACTGGTTAGTTTGGAGTAAGAAAGTTGGTACGGAACGCGAAGAATACTAATCGTTGGCGCTACCAAAATTGAAAACGAGCGGTGATTTATCACAAATTGATTGATATTTCACTAAATTCTCTCATCCTAGGCTTACTGTGGCCTGTTAATGTATTTGAAGGTTGGAAGCTTGTTCTTATGACAAAGTTTCGTTTTTCTGTTAAAATGTGGATACAGACGTTTTGTATATTTGTTACATTTGGCTTGAATGCCCTTGATGTAATTTTTACAAGTTTAATTATATCTACCATGACCCATAGATACTTAACATCATCTGACCAATTTATTGAAATGCCTCTCATCGTAATGGCATGTCTACTTAAGGTTTCAAATAAAGAGCTTTTGGTTTATGTGAGAATTATATGAATTGAGTTTTGCTTGAGTTGCTTCAACAATAAAATTTGTCAAAGTTTCAAAAGCATTGTCAATATCAAGTTTTGTTTGTAACGAAATGTTAACATCAAGATAACTATCGATGTATGATTCATATGAATTCCAGTTGGCTCGAAAATAAATAAATGTGGAGTTAATTGGATTGAGAATCACTTCATGGGATATTTGAAATGTAACAGTAACATGATCGGAATCAAAATCAGCGTGAGTAATCAGTTGGCTACAAAGGTGACTAGAGTCGGTTAAGAGCAAATCAATGGTAGAAGGGTCTCTAGAACAGGAAAAACAAGTAGGAATATCAGGGTATTGAATGAGAAATATCCTGATGAGCACTCATCAAATAAAATTCTGCCGTTGGAATTGATTTACGTATGACTCCATGATGTTTTCCGATGTTTTGCATTTAAGTCACCAATGACAAAAAAAATTGACTTGTTGCTAGCCAATGCTCGCAAGTTTGAAGCAACTTAAGTTGCTGCACAGTGTATTGAAAAGGCGAATAGGCAGCTATGAAGGTATATTTACCAATCTGTTTTTCAATAGAAACACCGAAAGTTCCAAAAATTTTGGTTTCGAATGACGAAAAAAGTCGATGTCATTTCGAAAGATTTTTTTTCGATTTTTTCCAATGACACCGTGTTAACTCTCGATATAGCTTGAATTGATTCTATGCTCGCTTGCCATGCGACCTCACAGAGCGTCAAAAAAAACAAACGGTTTTTTGTTCAATTTGTGATATTACGAGATACAAATCATAGCTACATCGTGAATCAATAGAAACGGCGTCTCATAATACGTTCAATTGTATCGTCATCTCCAGTTTTGCCCACAAAAACTAATCGTTCATCTACAGTCTCCAACTAGTCATGATAGTCGACACCAGCTCAATGGCAAACCACCGCAAACAAAAATGAACCGTTCGCAATCAGCCGGTGTAGAAGGAATGAAATCGAATTACCGAAACGATCAACAGAGAGAGAAGAAGGAAAACCACAAACTTCGAAGGTACTCCCCGCTCGGACTGAGTAAGGTTAACCCAGTTTTGCTAGGTTTTGTACTTGACTCGGTTATAGCCGAACGGACCTCACGCGGGGAGGAAACGGAGGTCCACTAGCCGACCAGCTGGAAACTGATTTTACCTTATTAACTCACTTTTGATTTCTTTCTTCTTCGAATTGTACGCTTAGACCACGGTAAGGTAAGGCCAATGAGGCTCGTGG
The DNA here is from genome assembly GCF_002204515.2 of Aedes aegypti. Taxonomy (NCBI): domain Eukaryota; kingdom Metazoa; phylum Arthropoda; class Insecta; order Diptera; family Culicidae; genus Aedes; species Aedes aegypti. The sequence goes on from NC_035109.1 coordinate 279,768,773, forward strand.
GTAGACGCCAACAGCTGATGTCGTTGGGAATTTTTTGTACTACCTTTCAACTACACACCGTGGTTGCTAGCCGGTCCGTTGATCGGAGTAGAGTAGGTGTATCAGTATTCGACATCATCAAAAAAATTGTTGCCGAATACTGGTACTATGCCTAATACCGGTACAACTACCCTATAGGTACGTGTGGACGATTGTTAAATGTTAATGGATAGCGTAATACGATAACAGTGCGATAAATTGAAAACGAGGGAAATTAATCCTATGTTGTTTCGGTTGTTTTGGTGGAGAGCATCGTTGAATTGTTTAGAGTGGGTGGCGTAGAAGTGGACCACTCTCGGAAAAAAGTGAGAGTGCTTTAATGGACAACGCTTCTGAGACGGCGATATTGTTGGCTAAATGCCACCCAATTTGGAGTGATCATTGCTGTGAAACGAACTGAAATTTCACACCTTCGGTGCTGGATATGTATCCCACTTGGTTTCCTTACTTAAATGGTTTAATTGCTTTTTGAGATAACGCAAAGAAAAATTTTAATTAGTGATATTTTTTCCATATATTCCATGTAAATTCGATTCGGCAGACATGCACAGATAAAAATATTTAAATTTCTATGTAACGTAAACAGAAGATTATAGTGGAAGTAATTCAAATTCATCGATTGTTACAGCATCACGTTTAATTTTCAACTAAAGATACTTGTATGTTACATGATCGTGTAAATTTAAAGTGCATTCGATTAAAAAATAAGTGATTTGTCGTTGACATTTCAGTTTATTTTGATGCTCCAAATATGTGCATGAAAATAAACTGAAATTTACAACATATTTTGAGCTGTGTGGGGCCTTCCTTAGCCGAGTGGTTAGAGTCCGCGGCTAGAAAGCAAAGCCATGCTGAAGATGCCTGGGTTCGATTTCCGGTTGGTCTAGGATCTTTTCGTAAAGGAAATTTCCTTGACTTCCCTGGGCATAGAGGCATCTTACCTGCCACCCGATATACGCATGCGAAAATGGCAACCCTGGAAATGAAAGCTCTCAGTTAATAACTGTGGAAGTGCTCATAAGAACACCAAGCTGAGAAGCAGGCTCTATCCCAGTGAGGACGTAATGCCAAGAAGAAGAACACATGGCATAAACTCTTACTGGCACTCTTTTCTTTTTTGATGATTCAATAATTTACACCAAAAACTATTTTAGAAAGTGATCCTGTAATTTCTGCAGGATTATTAAGAATTTGAGTTGTTGCTCTATTTTTTTTTTCAGGAGTTCCGCTAAAAGAACCTTCAGAAGATTTAACAAAAATATATCTTCAAAGTTTTCAGAAATTTCCGTATAAAGTTAATAGTTTTAATTTGGCTATTTAAAAAAAAATAACTCAAGGTAGTATTTGATCGTACTTTTCGTAGTTGCTACTCTGTGATTGACAAGAATAATCAATGTTGCTTAAGGAACCAACAAATGGAATTTTGGAGTTGGTAAACATCTTTAGTGTACAATTTCCAGAATTGCAAATATTTTAAGATCAATAACGATACTGACTAGAAATGGACAATATTATACCTTTTCGGGAGCGAATCGTAGACGACTTAATCACAATAGTCAATCGACTCTTTTGATAGATTCAGTTACTCAAATAGTTCAATCACAAATAAATCATGTTTCTTGTTTAAGAAACGAAAAATGTAACATTTTTAGAATGAAAACGTTTTTTATATAGACATTTCAATAATGTGCGCATGTTTAGTGTAACGCACTATGATAAATCTAAATCAAAAACGTTTTTCCCGGTGAATGCTCAAGCTCCTTTCCAAGAGTTAAAATCTTAGTGATTTGTATCAGTTTTGAAAAGAATCGTGATTCGTTAATAGTCCTAAAGACCGAGTATACTTCTGCATCTTCAGGCTACCACGGGAAGAAGTTTTTGTTAGTGGGAAGTAATCAAAAGTTACACATTCTGGATTCATCTTGATACGGTTTATATAACTACAATTTGAAAAAAAAAAACATTTTTTGGCAAGAATGCAAAATAATTATAAAATATGTCGACACCAATGACAACGAATTATTCAAAGATTTTTACGAAAAGAGGACATGTGTGTTGTATTTTCATGTTACGGTATGTGTTAAAGTCATTTGGGCAAGGGAAGAAATGTTTGTGACATCCACAATTATAGATCAAGTAATCCTCTGCCATGGTGCTCCCCTGACCGTTATTATCAGAAAAAAATCTCCATTAAATCTGAGCTCAGCAGTTGTTTTCTATAGCTAAGCTGCATATCGTAGCAAAATTTAAAAAAATCGTAGTGCCCGATTTGAGGTTACGCTCTTTAGTTTAGGGGGGTGGGACATGAAGCCGTTTCGCATAAGGACGTCTCGCATACGGACGTTTGGCATAATTAGAATTATACACCTTCTTTGAAATGCTACCTGTTTTTGTATGAAACTGCTTTATGCGAAATGTCCATGTAAAATAATATGAATACTGAGTACATGGGTTCACAAAACTAGCCAGAATATTGTGCTACAAGCACTAATTTGATTATATGATGAAATTAGCTCCGTAATGCCATAAAACAGCTGAGCCTATAAAAAATCAGTTGATTATGAAAGATTTTTGCGGCATATAAGTGCAATGTGCCATTAAAAACATTTGAATATGCTAAAAGGTATAAGAATGCCTAAATATTACTTTTAAAATAATTGTTCTAATGGTTACACTTCTAAAAGGGCGTAACCCCAAACTTTTTGATCTTCTCCTTCAAAACTCTTCCCATATGTTACAACTAACTATATAAACCAACTTTGATTCAAATTTTGATATTATATATATTCTGATAATTACGGCCAATGCAAACTCGTTTAAATATCTCAGATTTACTTTGAATTAGTGGACTTACACATTCAAAAGGGCGTAACTTCAAAACAGGCTCTACGATTATTTTTTTTAATTTTACTCAGACATGCAGCTTAGCTGTAGAAAATGACTGGTGAGCATAGATTTGATGAAGATTTTTTTTCTGATAATAACGGTCAGGGGAGCACCTTGCTGCATTTTCAGGATTTTCACAAAAAAATGCTTCTGTTAGTAGACAGTGTCTTCTAGTGTGAAACTATTCAAAGTTTAATTGTGTGACAAGTACTAAAATAAAGGTGTCTTTCTGTCAATACAGGGTGCGCCATTTTTTACGTCGGTATGTTAAATTTGAATAACTTTGTAAAAAATCATTCAATTTGTATATTTCAGGTATATTCATTTAATCTCGTCATTTGAAATTTATTTGGACTATTCAATGAAAATAGATTCAATCAAGTTGCTGCCTTTAATAGCCACATCAAAATTAGCTTTTTTTGTTGCAATTCCCATTACATTTTCGTGTTCTAAGAAAGTGTTTGCAATGAATTCGGCACGTGTGTTTGCCTTGAACTCGTCAACGGTCCAAGCAATTTATTTTCATTAACTGTTTCATACTGTTTGGAAAGATATGGCCTAATGAACGTTTTGGCCCTATGGTCGGACCAAACGGCCACTTTTTGGTCCTAGAACGTAATTTCGTGAACCTCGAGTAGATTTTCTGTTCCTCAAATGTAGTACTTTTGCTCGTTAATACCACCAGATGGTGCTACGATATTTTCAAGGATATTAACGGTGAGTACACACAACTGAAATACTATTTTCAATGTAAAGCGTCACTTAGCGTTGTTTTCATATGAAGTTATTCATAATTAAAATTGTACTAAATTAACGTTTCCAAAGCATGTCAAACCTAATCGATCGAGCTTGAGCTTGAGCTTCAGCTTGATTGTCCGTGGTTGCTACTCCAGTATCGCCAGATCAGCTGCACTTACACAAGGAATCAACCAGATGACTGCTCTGGATTAACAGACACCCTCAGTGTATAAGTGCTGATGATCTTTTATTTTTAGGCAACACTGCTGCCTGCCACGTCAGGATGCAGACCAATGAAGGGAAGGGGAAGGAGTTGATGATGCATTAGGGCGATTCAAATTTAAAAAATGTTTGAAAATCCAATCTCTCATACGCTCTTTACCATCCTTACCATAAAAATAGTGTTCTGTGAAATTTTCAGCTCTCTAGGTGGTGTTTTAAAGGTGGCCCAAAGACAATGTAGGTTAATATGGGAACTACTATGGAGAAATCTTGAGAAATGTTTCAAACACGCTAGTACTGTAATGTAAGTAGAAACTTATTATCTCATATTGAAAACTCATTCTTCAAACCTTAATGAAGGATGTTGCTGAAGAAACAAATCCCTTTTTGAGCTTATTTTATTTGGGATTTTTGTAGATGTTTGCAGGGCTATAATCCCATTTTAAGCTAAATAATATCAAACAAACTCATGAATATCACCTCTCCTATGCGTCGGATTGAATTTCTCTCTTCAGCAAATTTTTTTATTATGGTTTGAATAATGAGTTTTTACTATGAGAAAATATGTTTGTGGTTACATTACAGTACTAGCGTGTTTGGAGCATTTCTCAAAATTTCTCCATATTAATTTCTATATAAACCAACATTGTCTTTGGGCCACCTTCAAATAACCACCTAGAAAGCTGAAAATTTCACAGAACACTATTTTTATGGTAAGGATGGTAAGGAATATATGGGAGATTGGATTTTCAAACATTTTTAAATTTTGAACCGCCCTAATGATGCATTCAACTGGCTCCCACGGTAGACCCTATGAACCAGTGCACGAGTTCACTATCTGACGTTTGAGCGGTGCCGTGTTATTTATGTGACCATGGCAACGAGTGAATTCGGCACCGCTCAAACGTCAAATTCGTGAACTCGTCCACTGGTCCATATACCACTGTGTTCATGAGGGAAGGGTGAAGGGGTGGGGTATTATTTATGACAGAGATGCTTGCTGGTTCGGTTAGCAGACTGCCATGTATCAGGCGTAAGGAAAGGCGTGCTATTGGTGATCTAACGCGAATAGGGATAAGTGCAATCTTAATCAAAATTTCTGGTGATAACTTTGGAAGAAAAATTACCACAATCATTTATTTGACAAGTTTTTTGCAATTTAAGGCGCAATAGAAAATAGCACAAAAGTCGGAACTGAAAAATCAGTTTTCTCCTTTTAAAACAACAAATTGATGAAAATAAAAACACAAAGCCTTTTTATTTGGCAAATAAAAGAACTGTGTGTTTTTATTTTCTTTGATTTCTATTTTAGAAGAGAAAACTACTTTTTCAGTTTTGACTTTTGTGCCATTTTCTATTGCGCCTTAAATTGCAAAAATCTTGTCAAATAAATGATTGTGGTGATTTTTCTTCCAAAGTTATCACTAAAGTTATGCCTTAAGGCATAGGAAACCGTGAATATTCATTTCAATTTGGAAAACTTTCGCAACCTAACCTCACCTAACCTGATGACAGAAATAAATAAGCGTAGGGAAACGGTTTATTTCTGTCCGTCTCGGGTTCTAGCAAATGCTATGAACTGTGATAGATCAACTACAAAAAACGAGGAAAGGTGAACTCATGACCTTCTGCTTATGAAGCAGAAGCGGTAGCCACCAACCCCGTCCACATGTTAAACCTAATCGATCGGTTGAAAACTGCCAGAGTTATTCAAAAGAGACAAAAGAGATGGCGACATAAAATAACACGTACAGGGTGTTATGTGAAACATGAATTAAAAAATGCCATCACTTATGGCCTAAACACAATGATAGTAGAACGGCAACGGAAAGTGGAACCCGTTCGCCAGTATGAACTATAGCATGCTGGTCGACTCAGTGTCGGTTCACTTTCATACGTTGACTGCTCATGTTGTGACTCATACTGGCAAACCGGTTCCACTTTCCGTAGCCGTTTTTTTTAATTAATAACATACTTGAGAAACACCTTGGGAAATTTCAGTGAAAAACAACATAAAAAATATTGGAGGAATTTCTTTTTAGAGAACATCCTGCAGGAAATTCTAAACGAATTCTTCAATGAGTTTTCGGTAGAATAATTAAGAGAACCGATCGACTAACTCTCGGAAGGAACATATGGAGACATTTCTGGAAAAAAAATCAAGAAAAATCCGTTAAGACATTGCTGGAGGGAAACCTGTATAACTGCTTATTGGTTTTCCAAAGTTTCCTCAAAAATCTTGAAAATCTTTTTTAAGATTTTCTGGAGGAATACGTGTAGCAATCTTCAGAATATTTCCTGGCGATATCAAACGAGTATAGTCTGTAAAGATGCTCTTAATAGAATCCCTTGACAAATTTCCGAAAATCACGGAAAAGATTGGAGAACTTTTGTGTTCTTGAGCATTTTCTGAAAGATATACCCTATGTTATTTGAGCATTCAGCAATTTTTGGAACCCGCAAGAGCCACATTAAGATTTGTTTTTACAAGGATTTCTTAAACAAAATACCAGTAGTCCACAGGAGTCACTCAAGAAGATTTTCTGTCTCAATGGATTTTTTCATGATTTTCCACTGTAATTCCTAAATTTAAATCTAGAAGGATTTGCTTATACAGTCATGTAAGTCTTTTAAAGATAAAAGCAGAACTTTTCGGTAAAATTCTTCAACACTTTGTTCATAAATTCAAATAATACATTATCAGTAATCATCCAAACAATACTAATTATAATTTTGTTATTGATGCTGAACGCAGCAGTGGTTGACGGGCTATTACTTATGTTTAAGGACTGAAATCTCATAAAAATTCACCTGCTGATGGAGCAATCAAATGAGCTTCTTCTTCTTTCTGGCGTTACGTCCCCACTGGGACAGAGCCTGCTTCTCAGCGTAGTTTTGTGATGAGCACTTCCACAGTTATTAACTGAGAGCTTACTATGCCGATTGACCATTTTTGCATGTGTATATCGTGTGGCAGGTACGAAGATACTCTATGCCCTGGGAAGTCGAGAAAATTTCCAGCCCAAAAAGATCCTCGACCGGTGGGATTCAAACCCACGACCCTCAGCTTGGTCTTGCTGAATAGCTGCGCGTTTACCGCTACGGCTATCTGGGCCCCTTATCAAATGAGCCGGAACTTCCATTGATTTTTTCTAATCTTGAGGCATACATTGGGATATTCAACATCATTCATATTTTCCCATACTGCTAAAATAACTAGACCACTAATTCACCTTTTTTTACTTCTTCTTCTTCTTCTTGACGTTACGTCCTCACTGGGACAGAACCTGCTTCTCAGCTTAGTGTTCTAATGAGCACTTCCACAGTTATTAACTGCCAAAGTTGCCATTTTCGCATTCGTATATCGTGTGGCAGGTACGATGATACTCTATGCCCAGGGAAGTCAAGGAAATTTCCATTACGAAAAAATCCTGGACCGACGGGGAACCGAACCCAGACAATTTCAGCATGGTTTTGCTTTGTAGCCGCGAATTCTAACCATACGGCTAAGGAAGGCCCCATTTGAATACGTTATTGCCATTAGTTCAGAAATTTTCATCCCGAGTATTAATGTACTTTTGCGAAACATGTAATCACATGAGTATCGTAAAAAAGACCTCTCCCTTTTGGTTTTCCACAAGAAACAATTTCTTATACCTAAACACCTAAACAATCAAAGTGCACGTGTAGCAAACCTATAAATTCATCCAAATCAACCCAATCGATTGGGTTGTTGCATTTCTGATTATGCACCCGATCGGTTCAATTATCATTGGCGAAGAGAAACACCGGAAGACCACCTGAGGGATCGAGTTGACCAACAGCTGACCCATAAAAAAGGCGTTTCAAACCCATAAAGAAGTTCATATAAGCTTGGGTCCGGCTCGGATTGGTGTATTTCCTATGCAGGTTGAAACTCTCGGTTGGCGCAGGAGACATACCTAGATGTCTGCCTGATATTGATCTTTTAAGGCAGAAATCAATGTCAGCTGGCCGTGTTGGTTGCTGCAGTCCAAACCAGAGAGACCTTATGCGGTTCGAATCGCACGATCGACTTCATACATTAACAGCAAATCAGCTCGATTTTATATTTCACACACGAAGCCAGGGGACGTTGACCGCGGTCGGTTGGATTGGAGCTACCACTCTGGTGCTGAATGGACCCAACGCATAGAGGCGCGTCTTTATTCATAAGTTTTATAAAACTTCAAAATAACAAAAAAACGAAAATGAAACCTACTTTACTCAAGTTTTGAGAAATTGTCACTAAATAATATTAAAACCTACAGAAAATATTAACTCGCAATTTTCAAAATTTCAATTTTAGAATTTTCGTCCGACCATGCGCCACTCTGCAGCGGCCTGACGATGACGGTAAGCTACTTGCGACACTAAAATGTATACACTCTCTCGGTGGAAAGGGGCGTAATCGAAGCACTTTCCCTTCTCGAAAAATGAAACTTTCGATCATTCGGTCCTGCCGGGGCGCGTCCGGCTACTAGAAGGTACCCCTACCTGTGACGACGGGCGATTGGGGAAAATAATGGATAGCGGTTATGCGCGGATGATAGCGGTCGACGTCGTCGTCGAGATAAATATGGGTGTTTTATTGTGATCGATGCATGCACTGGAATGATTAGTCATGGTCATGAAGGTTTCAGGGCTTCTGGTAGAATCGGCAGTGGTGAAGAGATTGAGGGACACATATAGTTTTGAATGACCCCTAGAAATTACTGTGAAAATTGAAATGATTACGATAAATGGCAAGATGGTAATCAATAGGCTTAGGGCCAAAATTTCGAAAGATAAAACATAAAAGAAAAATGTCGAATGCAAAAATGATGAAACCCAAAACGTCGTCGTTACTAAGGGGAAATTCGCTGCGTACACTGAGAATAATGTTGAAGATGAAAATATTATATTAGAGGGTTGAATCAAATACTCAACGCCACTAAATTCATACAAACTAAATTCGGATTTATTTCAAATATTTTGCGCATTCAATTTTGCTATGGTACAATTTTGACTGTTAAAATACAATACAGCTTTTCATAATGAAATTGCCACCAATCATTTTCCATGCACAGGAAAATATAAATGAAGTAAGGGAAATCTGATATCTAGTAATGGTTAAGGACCACGAATGTAAATGAGTCGAAAATTATTTCATCAACATTGATGTTATGAATATAATGAATATATTTGACAACTAAGGCTTTTCAAAATTATATGAGATAAAGATGACAGGAAGCCAAAACTAAAATGTTCAAGAGCATTTGATCCATTGAACACATACTGATGGTGACCAATCGATCAAATTTTCAGCTCAAATGGATATTCGGTCAGTGATTGCGCCGATCAAGTCCTTACAGTCAGTTGGGATGGGGAAGGAATGTTAGGGTGTAATGATTGTTGCTTCTAGAGACCGAGAATACAACAATCACCACGTGAAGAGTGTTTATTAGTAAGGGAGGAAAAGATCTGGGACCAAAGGTGACGGTGAGGAGGAAAAATACGACTTATACTTGAAGCTAGTTTTGTATTTTTGTCTCGAGATGTTTTTGGTAGAAGTTTAAAAAAATACGTCAACGTCCATTCGACAACTATTCAAAAGATGTTTTTAGTAATAGCGAAAAGAGTATAATTTGAATTATATTAAACAGAAATACGCCGACACTTATAATGACGAATCATACAAAGTTTATTTGAAAATTTCATAACGCTGTGCATTTTTATGTCGAGATTACAAGTTTTTGGTAGAAGTTTTAAAAAATACGTCAACATCCAAAATGTCAAACCGTTCAAAAGGGCTCCATCCCATTACCCGAACGCCACTACCCCGAATGAGGGGTAATGCGAATAGTATGAGATACAATGCAGTATCTTGTTTTGCGTGCAAAAATGATGACCATACTGTTATAGAGGATTGACCATTCGTGTTTGCGTCTCTAATGCAAACTGTTAATCAATGGTTTCTAAAATTCGTCGGTAAAATGTTCATCAAATATTTTCCATATTTTCATATGTCAGCTATTCTTTCGAAATATATTGTTGGCAACTATCTTCTTCTTTTTCTTTCTGAGACAGTGCCTGTTTCTCAGCTCAGTGGGCACTTTCGCAAGGCTTCATTTACAAATTCCATATCGCCAAAAATTGCCATTTTGTAACACTCATCCAACCCCTCGTAACCATTTTGTATGAAAATTATACAAATTGTGTATGAAGTGTAACATTTCGAGGACAACCACCCATAACCCCTTTCAGCATTATGAAATTTGTGAAAGGGCTTTCCATAAAACAAGCCTTTTATTGACTGAGAGCTTTCCTTGTCAATTTACCATCATTGTACATGTGCTTCTAAGCCCAGGGATGTCAAGGAAATATTCAATGGAATAAGATCCACCAAGGAAAACAAACCCATACCCTCAATATGGTCTTATTAAACAGCTGCGTGCTCACCAGTATTTGGATTTCTTGGTGGTATTTCAATTCTTAAATAGGTTGTTCTTCTAAATTTTCGTTGGATATGCGAGCCCATCAATATTTCCATATGGTAGCTAATTTTTTTTTCAAAAGCAGGATATCCTTAAGGCATTCATTAAAGTTAATCCTGCTAATTCTAATCAGAAATTTCCTGTTCTTATGTCTTCTTGCATCAACACTTCAGTCGTCGCGCTGTTGTATTTTGTACAATACTGGTGAAAAAACCTCGCTTTTCGTTCATAACAGCAGCGTGGTGATTCTGGCGGTGGCCAACCACACGACAACTGAAAGGTTAAAACAGTCAAATCTCTCATGGAACAGCTCACCACTTTTCTACCATTATCATTTATTCATTGCATCAAACACAAATACTTCTGTGGTTATCTTATTGAAATTCAGCTAACAAAAGTATTCACTGTAACGGTGGTCAGATTCCGCGGTTTTTCTAACATGCATTGATTTTATTGTGCATTTAGACAAAAATTGTCGGAAGGTCGTTGGCAAACTGGCAACTTTGCTTACTTCCGATACTATTTTCTGTTCAAATCATATGATCTCGCAACACTGCACCTAGCAAATCAAAACAAAAACATCGTGCAGGATGACACAATAATGGTTGTGAAAAATCTTCTGTGGAACTTTTGCCTTGCTACTCCAAGGAACAGGACAGATTCACGGCGGTAAAGGTCCACCAGCCATTCCCTCATTCTGCCACTGAGTGTCTCAATCACATGCTTTCGCTGTTTTTCTTTAGATTCCGTTTTATTCGTAGGCCTGTTGGCGGCCCACCGTTTTCGGACTTCACTTCCCTCTTCTGCTACACGGAGAAAAGCGAATATACTAGTTAGTGTACGATATATTATTTTCTCAATATTATACACTTTTAATCTTTGATATGCTTATTATTTTATACCTTGCCAAACTTATCCGTGATTTATTTTTTGTGGTGCTTATATAGTAAAACACGCTACTCTTGGGACTTGTTCAAAATCTAGTTTAAGTTTGTACGGTTCGGTATCAAAATCACATCGTGTTATTAAGTATTTCCTCGAATAATACGCGATATACCAGTTTATTTTACAATCTAATTGTTGTTTAAATCCAGCTTTTCGTGTCTAAGTGAAGCCCAAAAAGAAAAACAGAAATGTGTAGAGAAAAATGCCCGCAGCGGATCTGTTCTCGCAGTCTTAATAACACTTCCGCAATTGTGGCATGCTCAGCCCTCATCAGAGACGCCATCTTCAAAAGACATTTGTCTCAGGAAATTTACCATAGGAAGAGATTAGAAGCTCAGAATTCAGTGAAAAATGGATCAGATAAAGGTATGTTCATTTATCGTAATCATATTGGTATTTCGTCATCACCCAAACTTTTTCAGGTTATTTTGTGGGAGAGCTCCATTCCGGTTGTCGTGAGCAGTTCGGAAACAACGGCGACAGTTATGTAGGAAACAGATTTTGATCAACGCGGAACAAATTGAAAGAAACCTTAACCATGGGTAGCAGAGCCACTTACGCCAAGATATGATTTATATGAAAATAAATGCGTTGCGTTCAAAAATCGTTTTTTTTTTTTACATTTGCATTGCTTTTGTTTACTGAAATTGGAGAAAAATGGCTTATTTTATTCATTGTACATGATTTTGGAGCTTTAAGCATTGAATGCATAATTTTCGGAAAATCATTTGCCGATATAAAATACGTTTATACTAAGTAATGCTTAAACCATTAAAATGCCTTCGAATGAGTGAACAGACCAAATATGGTTTTAGAATGGTATTTAATCAATCTAGTATACATTTTTTTAAGCGTGTAGCTGCCAAATTCAAGTGTCAAAAAACTTCGGAAGTCGGAGGTCTGGACTTCCGAACTTCAATTTAGTGCTGACGACACAATATATCAGGTTGGTCTTTAAACGGGTTGCATAGATCAACACTTGCCGCGATAATATCAGGGTGATCTTCTATGACCGTCAAACGGGATAACTTGCAACAGTTTTCAACTTCAAAGCAGTATGGATGAAAAAATTGAGCATTGAGATGAGACTAAACCGATCTGGTACCCTAATCGCCACGTGAAGAATACCACGCGGTATTAATTTTGTCAGTAGGGTGGCTGATCCAGTGGTAGTGTGTATCCCAATTATAGTAGTAGTGCGGTTTTAAGTGTGTTATATCCAATTTATATTTTAATGTGTATTTTTCCAAAATGGCCTTTGTTAAAATGTTATGAATGTGCATAAAAAAATCTTGGATATCACTAAGGAAATAATAGACAACAATTAAAAACCTTAACGTTTTTACTCCTTTGCACCAGTAATAGTGGGGCGTTCCTATAACAGTGAGTCTCAATGGGAAATCAATGAAAACCACTATTATAGGAACACACGTCAGCAAATACTGGAACAAGTTCAAGTAATGGAGGAACCGACTTTTTTAAATATTCAATGATTTTATCATTGTAAGATTATTTTTTACGTGAAACAGATTAGAAAAGGGGCCCAGATAGCCGTAGCAGTTAACGCGCAGCTATTCAGCAAGACCAAGCTGAGAGTCGTGGGTTCGAATCCCACCGGCCGAGGATCTTTTCGGGTTGGAAATTTTCTCGACTTCCCAGGGCATAGAGTATCTTCGTACCTGCCACACGATATACACATGCAAAAATGGTCGATGGCATAGTAAGCTCTCAGTTAATAACTGTGGAAGTGCTCATAAGAACACTAAGCTGAGAAGCAGGCTCTGTCCCAGTGGGGACGTAACGCCAGAAAGAAGAAGAAGATTAGAAAAGCTTTCGAATGACGTATTCAGATACAAAAGACGAGCTTCCGTTATATTTTGGCGATTTTTTGTTCCTTAACCCGTTACTATTGCCTCTATCATTGGTACAGACGCCCTACTTGGTTTTCTGGGATCAGGAGAGACGATAAATATACATTTATAATGCTATCTCTGATGTGGGGTAACATGCAACACACAGTGCTACCTAAAGTATACTAAAGTAAGTGTATACACTATCAAAAACTTAACCTACATCGTGTTATTATTATCATTTAATAATTTTCTGCAGTAAAAGCATGACAATAATCAGAAACAGGCTACTCTGGTCTTAGATAACTAATTATTATTGATTGAATTATGAGTAATAAATCAATTTCATTGAAAACTCCATTGGCATTGCACAGGGTGTCCAAATGGAGCAATTTTAGCGTATCATAATTTATGGAAAAAATGGAAAGGCATTAAAACGTTTAAATGCAACTTTCCAACAAATACAATGGTATTTAAGGTTATACTTCACATAACTTATCTTTTATACATATTTAAATCAAAGAGATGTATCACATATTGATATGTATGTCTGAAAATGGTGTTTTGACATATTTTTCATCATATTTCATATAGAAAGTTCCCAATGGCAGATCTGCAAGTATATTTTTATACAGATTTTCAAAATTATGAATTATTTTCATGAAGAAAATAAAACTAAATCTAATAATAATGTGATTTATGTACCGTTTTGTCTCAAATTCCGAACACTCGGTTTTTGTATGGCGATTTGGTTGAAATGTTTCGCTGAAATATGTCATCAAATTACAAGGGAATGGCAGTCAATTGCAATTCAATTTTAACGTCTTCCAATCTATTTTATACTTCTGGAGTAGTCTGGATTATCTGGTTCGAGACCAGTAAAACTAGCTCAGATACATTTATTTGCGAAATTCTTCTTTTGAATACAATTTATTCGTGTTGTTCGGAATTTGAATCAAGGTGTTCGGAATATGAGACAGAATGAACACAGTGTTCGGCATTGAATCAAAATGTTGTTCGGTACTTTTACGAAAAACAAAACTAAACAAGTTAAAATAAACATTGTTAGTAGCACAAACAACAGCCAACCGTTAGACTTTTCGAAGGAATTAAAATTTACACAAATATCAGGTAATTTATGCTCAGCAGAAGCAATTGAAGTCAATGTCGACCTTAAGTGTTCGGAATGTGAGTCGGTAAACGGTAAATTTCCAAATGTTTAGTACCAAACGTGTATTGAATTGATTGAGCTGCAAAAACTCTAATGTTACTCAACAAATATATGTTCAATTTTGCCTTTTCATGTGTTTTCGATGACAAACGGCAAGAAATATCAAACAGTTGAGATCGAAATTGCTGTTGCAAGTTACCCCACAATGGTAGCCCAAAACTTTTTTGAATTTTTATAGTGTTTAAGCATCAAAATATCAAAACTTTTATATTGTCAATTTGTACACCACTAAGTACTGTAACTGATAGTAAATGCCTCGAATGACATGTTTCTAACGTTTGTGTTGTACGAGGAACGTTTTTCAATATTATTTTAAACAATCCTACGTGTAATATGATTATCACCTCCAGCAAACTAACTAAAAAAGAAACAATACCCAAACCATCGCCAAAACCTTCTGTTGTATATCTTAGGTCAATAAATGGCGGAATAAATAATAATTATTAAATAATAATAATGCTGAACGAAACGAAAATTCGGTAACATGTCCCCGTGTTGTAAGTTTCACCCCTGTTGCAAGTTACCCCGTTTGACGGTACCATCGTACCATCGAAACAAAATCTTTTAAAAGAACTCAATGCTAGTAGTCGACATATTAAAAAAATACAAGAGAAGGATGTGAGTAGCACCGTCCGAAACAAAACATTACTACATCCTTGTTGTGTGCATATTATAGCCATCATTTTCATAATAAATTCACACTTCTTCTCGAAATAGGCTGTTCTTCAGAACATGCAGTGTAGCTGTGTTAATCTCATTAAAATAAGAGGACAAACCCAAACGAAACTTAGTATGTTTAAGTTATTTTATGAAAAGCCTAATTTGTTTATTACTTATAAGGAATCCTCCTATAATAACCTTCCATAAGAATTAGTCTCAAAATGTTATGGATTCGGGGTAATGGCATTCGGAGTAGAGGCGTTCAGGCTAATGACCCATTCGGGATAATGGCATTCGGGGTAGTGGCGTTCAGGGTAATGTCATAGAGTCGTTCAAAAGATGTATTTAGTAATGTAAAAATGAAAAAATGTAAGTATATTGAAATTGTATAAAACAGGCCTGATGTCGACACTTGTAGTGACGAACCATACAAACTTTGTTTGAATATTTGATAAAAGTAACGCTGTCATGAAAAACCAGCCTCCTGACACCGCCTATACAACCCCATTGAAAAATAACAAGCAAACATCTCTGGTTCCTACTGGGAAGTGGTTCCCACTGACAGCTCAATGTTTGTAAACAAATAACCGTTTGAGGAATAACAATCTATGATGGCGAAATCTTTTTCTCCGAAAAAATTCTTTTCCCGCATAACAACAGCTATTCGAACAAACAAACGGTTGCAAACTATTGGATTGCAGTACAGCAAGTCAATTTGGGTTGATGTGATTAGCTAGAAACACATTTTAGTATTGGAGGAAAAAATCCCTAATATGATTAGGCCAATGTACGTTGTTGCTCTTGAGTTTGATGCTGACCACGAAAACATGGCTGCCTAGCACCGCTGTGTTCAAAAGCATGAAACGAGCTCACAAGTTGGTAACCCATCCTCGACTGAACACGAATATCTTTTCGCATTCACACAACGCGAACCGTTAAACTACTCGGCGTCCCAAAAACCGAACTGTCTTCCCAGTCAACATTTTGGTTGATATAACATTTGTTATAGATCATGCTATATGAATCAATTCAATCGTATAGAATGTATGAAAAGGCTATATACCAACCAAAGTGGAGGCTATATGCGTACTTGGCACTACTTTTTCAGACTTTCTGCGATCAGAAATACGACCGCACAACATTTTGATGAAAATAAAAGCAGCAAGCCTCGAACGCGAGACATCTGGATTAGGAATCGGACGCTTTACCACTGTACCACCAAGAATTTTATATCAGACATGTGATTATTTGCTAATATTAATGCATGTTTCATGTTCAGCGACACTTGTTATGTTGTTCTTTGAGGCCCATCGTCAGCAGACACCAAGTTTGGTGGCATTTTTTGCTAAGTTTTCAGCAATTTTCATATGATGCTTTCTCGATTGATATACGATCTGTCAGTTTATACAACTTAACGCGATTCTATGTTGCACTATTTACGACATGTTTTGCTGTCAACACAGATTGTCGTTTATGAATCGTATTGGGGATTTATATACAACTAGTGTTAACATTAATAACGCTTAATTTGGCATCTAGTGCGATTTTGATTTTGTACTTTCGAATATGTGATTTTGGATAAACATTCTTATACGATACGTGGTTCACTAGGTTTTCCAAAGCACTGCCCAGCAAAACCGAGCGAAAACGGAAAACAAACAAACTTATCGGCGTCCCGAAAATAAATAGTCTTGCTTGGGCTCTCCAAAGCACTCTTCAATCAAACATGATCAGGGTAGAGCTACAAACAGTCTTGACAGTTTCCTGTTGAATTTGGTTGACATTGTATTGCTAATAAGAGCCATGCAGTGTTGCCAGATTGTCAAGTTTAATATATTCATATTTCATCACAGATATTTTCAAAAGTTGTGCAACTTTATTTATTTTAAGTGTTGAAACGTGTAGGAAAACATGTTTGAACTTGCTAATTTCAATAAAAAACGTCATGTACATGTTGCAAAATTATAGATTAAATTGAATGTGTTTAAATTTTCACAAATTTTAGTTAGTTTTTGTGAACCAAAATATCATTCATACTTCGATACTAAGTATTCTGAACTCAAGTTTTCTAACCTTTCGGTTGTCGCATGACATTTATTTCTGTAAATGCTAGGGCTTCGATTGTATTGACATAAACTCGTACCAGATTATGCTTGTAGAATTGAAGATAAAAACTCTAAGATATCCTGGGATAACCTAGAATTAACGCGAAGCTATTTCTTCGCAATGGTTGAACGTTGTAATTACCGTAGTTTCTCTTTTCTGTCATGATTAGATATATTCTATTCTTCTGCCCAAATTGTCAATTATCAGAGCAAAAATAAAAAATAATCTAGGTTCGTAATGATAAAAACCCATTATAATTTGTGTGGAGCTCAATTTCTCATCAGTATTTTCGTTGACGTAACATTAATACACACGTGAAATTATCAGATTTTTTCCATGTAAACCTTGCTCCCGGTTTCAGTAAGTGTTCGTTGCCCAAACGGCTGAGCACAAAGGTCAATCCACTCATTTCCCCGTTCGATTATGCAAAACTTTTTCTCACGCCTCTCCGGTCCACCTGCGCCACGAACAAGAAACGACGCCAGGTCAATCATCTGGCCCAGCTGAAACCACCAAGAAATTTGTCTCAAAACATTGAGCTATACGGCTTACGATCTCATGCTTCGACGGTCCGCTCGTGACAGTTGAATGTCCTTCAACAATAACACTAATGTCTTCGGTTCGGTGGTGGATCTTTGCCAGCAAGACGAACCTTGGCCAATGCAGCCGGACGATGTTGGCGCGAGAAGGTACTTAATAATCACCTTAGGTTCCCGGAGAAAGGCTTCTCACTACTGGGGGGAACATGCTTTGCATACTAATACTCCTGGTCGCGGTGTTCAACAATTCATATGGGGTGCTTAAAACCTCCGACTGCCAATTGAGATCGCTATCTGTAGCAGCAGAAGTGGCAAATAGACAGCACCAATAGCGGCGGATCAGTAGCAAGTGCAACTATAGCTCTGTTTGGACTGACAGTCGCCGGCCAGAGACAATTGGAGGAACTGAGGAGATAGACCACACCTCCTCCACCAAGACCCAACAAAATAATGGGGAAGATGGGGCGAGACCGGCCGCCTATAGTATTTAAAAACAAGAATCTATTAATGCTGTATTGAGCATTACCTTCGATGACCGTACAATTTGTACTTGCTACTCCGTGACTGACCTAAATAATCGAAAGCTCGTTGAAAACTGAGCTGAGATGCAAGCTCTGTTTCAGTTCCTAGAAGAACAAAGCCACCAAAATTGCTTCGGAATGGCATAAATCTTGTACTTAAGCAGCGTACAAAGTGAACTTTCAAGAAAAATGGCATTTCCATGTCCAACCGGAGGTGGTTCGTCTTACCCCGTTTTCCCCTAGCAGCTAAACAAAAATAAAAAGTGAATCTTGTCCAAACCCGGAACAGCTCTCAGCAGCAGCGAAACGTGCACTCATTCGTGTAATTTCAGCAGAGTTCCACACAGCGCAGTACCTACTGCAGGCGATCATTCGGCATGCAGGGAGCATTGTTTGGTCGATGGCTTTTGTTTTCGAAAACACAGAACTCTCACTTGCAGACAGCGGCGCAATGCACGATATATTTACGATCGAGAGCATCGAATTTTACCAACAACGGTCAAGTCCACGGCAATCAACGTTTCCAGCGAGGTTTGGGCGGTGGGTGGATGGACGAATCTTCTGAATTATTTATTAGACCGGCAGCCAGTTTATGGGCGAACGGTGCTATACATGAAGGTCACTGTGTAACTAGGCCTATTCATGGTGGACGAGTGGAAAGTAGTAATAAATTAGATAAATTGTGCTTATAGGGCGCATTCGAATTCGTCAAATGAATACATTTCACAGTAATAAGTTTCTCCAGTGTCAGTTATCATTGAGTGCTTAGGAGTTTAACAAAATACTGTTGACAATTTTCATCGGAAATATGTGTTTGTGGATCCTTTCTTAGCCGAATGGTAAGAGTCCGCGGCTACAAAGCAAAGCCATGCTGAAGGTGTCTGTGTTCGATTCCTGGTCGGTCCAGAATCTTTTCGTAATGGAAATTTCCTTGACTTTCCTGAGCATAGAGTATCATCGACGATAAATCATCACGATATACGAATGCGAAAATGGCAACTTTGGCAAAGAAAGCTCTCAGTTAATAACTATAGAAGTGCTCATAAGAACAAAGCAAGCACTGTCCCAGTGAGAACGTAATGCCAAGAAGAAGATGCAGATGTGTTTGTGTGTCCTATATTTTAGGACGCCTTTGGCGAACTCTCAGTTATGCGCACATTACCTACCTTGTACCTTGCTGGCTACAGCAAAGCGTCAGCGAAGCCAGCGAAGAGATCAATGTTATGTACAGCGCGAATTTTGTTTCCGTTTGCAAGTTGCGGGATCTAAACTGATTACGTAGTCCGTAAAAGGCCCTATTCCCAGCCGCAACACGACTTTTCTCTTCGCGGGAAACTTCTTTGTCACAAGTCAAGAGTGCTCCAAGGTCAACATATTCTTCAACAATTTCAAACACTACTTCAGCACCTACCAAGGGGGTGGCCACTCTACGCACTTCATTCGGCACAACTGAGCCTGCAAAGCGCCAAAATGTGCCAAGCGCGCCAAACGTGCTATAATACTATATGCTATAAAATTCAATGAACTGAAATTATGGAATCTCAGCAAGCATTGACAAATGTAATTTTTTTTCTTGTCTGCCTCTCGTTCAACAAATTTTAATCTGTATTTTGCATTACCTTTCCTAGGATGCGTTTATATTATTACGTAAAATTTACGAGTAAGCCAAGTCATGTTGGTATCTGTAAAACTTTAATGTTAAGGCTTAGGAAACAGCCCACACGAATTCCCAAGACAACACGGGAACTGCGATACGGAGCGCCAACTCTTATGTACGGGGGCGTGTTGGGCGTAATATCGAGCTTGAAGGGCGATAAGAAAGGAGATTCCAAGAAGATGTTGGTCATTCCAACATCTTCTGGAATTTCCAAATCGTATGAGTATTCGAACACGATACAATTTTGGGATCAGTGAATGGAAAATTTTATGAACCAGAGACTATGTAAAGAAGAGAGGGTATGGACATTCCGCGGTCAGCACATTCGGGTCTTTAATGTTGGAGGCTACATAACCTTCAGAAATAATCTGTTCTGTAAAGATTAAAATTTTTTGTCCTAACGATTCTTTGTTTATCAGCTTGAGTAAGTTGTGGCTTTTATATATATTTTATTTCCCCGAATTACCAAACATTTTTCATCCATTTCCTTGAGTTTGGAATTCGCCTTGAATTGATTACAAGGCCACTGTATTTTTTGTATCTTTTAATACTTTTTATGCACTATTCCATCCCTCAGTTCTGGTTTGGTGCCACTCTTTAACTGAAATAAAATAGTTTATAAATGTAAAATCAACATATTAAACCGTGTTAGCAGGTTCCTTTTGAAGCCGAAGCCAACATGAACATTTCGTGAAATCCGTTTCTGACAAATAGCAAACAACTCAGGAAAATCAATGATTGCTGAGATGAAAATTTCAGTTCACTGTGAATTTTATAGCAACCCTCTATAAAAAATATGTGCCAGTTAGTGCGCCGAAATGTGCCATAGCTGCGCAAGGCACACTGCGTAGAGTGACCACCCCCTTGGCACCTACACCAAACCAAACCTACCTCTATCTGTTCCTGTAACCATGTACTTTATTTTGGTAGAATTATTGGTCAAGGCCTACCCTCGATTTTCGGATATTCGGATAGCAAGTTTCAGGACACTATTTGAAATAATAATTTCAATTCTTCTCTTAACACTTTTCCTATATTTTCACTACTTTTTCACAAGCTCTTTCTTTCCGCATCCACACCGATCGGTCGCTTACTCAACTCTCCCTCTTTTTCCCAGTGCCTACTTTGATTCATCGCTCTTGGTTGTCATAGGGTGTAAGACCCTACACCTCGCCACGGTGTACTATTTTTAAGAAGGTGATATATTCCGAAAACTGACAGCTACTTGACGACGTCATTCCTATCTACCTCGAACAAATTTGCGAAAAAAATGATCTAGTGGTCCGGAAGGTATATGGTACGATAGGAGTGATTTCAGATGTTTACAATCAAACATGATATTTACATCAGTGAAGAGCCTGCCTTGTTAATTTTTATGTCGTGCACCTCGCTGTATTCCTCTCCAGAGGCACGAAAGCCTCTTCCACTGATCTGCGATCAATTTCAATGAGGTCGATATCGTCCGCAAGGCCAAGGGTCATTGCACAGTGGTCCAGGAATC
Organism: Aedes aegypti; assembly: GCF_002204515.2. Taxonomy (NCBI): domain Eukaryota; kingdom Metazoa; phylum Arthropoda; class Insecta; order Diptera; family Culicidae; genus Aedes; species Aedes aegypti. The sequence goes on from NC_035109.1 coordinate 279,790,162, forward strand.
AGTTTTACGCGGAAAGATGCATTTTGAGCTTTAGAATGAAACATTAGACGGTCTTCTGCAAAGTTGTTTGTATTAGTAAGATCCTTTGTTTGGTGTTATTCGAAATTAGGGTGGACCACATTTTCATAGAAAATGTGTAACTAACTTTCTTATTTGTAGAAATTATATTATACATGCTTCAACAAAGTTGTAGACCATTTAATTTCAAGCAACTTTGCCAAAAAAAATTTTTTTTATCTCTTAAATTGACCGATTTAGAGCTTTTTTCCTACGGTGACATAGGGTGATCCCAACAAAACTGGTTTTCTGGCTCTAGAGTTTTCAATTCAAATTTCTCATCAAAGTAGTCTATGAATCACTTTCAGAGCTTTGAAAAATGCGTAATTTGGTGAGTGAAGAAACTCGCTATCTTCTTCCGTTTGGGAGTTATTGTTGTTTTTCTCTCAAAAACATGCCTACTTTGATATTGAATATCTCTGATTGGGGCAAACATAAAAAATATCTTTTGACGACATTCAAAAGACAAGATTTTATTGTATATTATATCGAAAAATCACAGATGTGTTATTTTTGTAACTCTAATAAAATGTCTTGAAAAACAAAGAATTTTTATCACAAAAACTTTAATAACTTTTGAATTAAAATAGATATCAACAATCTTTTTGCATGAAAATTTGCGTTTTGTTAAGTTCTAAAAGCCGTTAATAGACGACTTTGATGAGAAACTAATCATAAAAAACTAGAGTTGAAAAACTTAATTTTGTTGGACCACTCTGCGATGATTAGGAAAAAATGCTCTAGTTTGGTCAAATTTTGAGCTACAGAAAAATTTTTATTGGCGAAGCTGATCAAAATATGACGTTCTGCTACATTTCCTAAGAGTATATACCAGTATTTTTACAAATAAAAATGTTGATTATATTATTTATGTGATAATGTGGACCACCCTAGTTTTAAATGACACAGTATGAAAGCTTACATTTTTAGAAACAATTTTGTAGAAGATCATTTTTGTCTAAAATTCTATTTTCATGCTCAAAATGCAAAATAATAATAAAATACATACTATGAAAATCTTCAAAATAGTTTTAGAGCCCTATCTTTCTTATTTCAGATTAATCGTTAAAGCGGTCTATGAACGACTTTTAGAACTTAACAAAACGCAAATTTTCATGTAAAAATATTGACGATATCTATTTTAGTTCAAAAGTTATTGAAGTTTTTCTGCTAAAAATCTTTGTTTTTCAGGGCATTTTATTAGAGTTATAAAAATAACACATCTGTGATTTTTTGATATAATATACAATTAAATTTTGTTTTCTGAATGGCGTTTAAAGATATTTTTTATGTTTGCCCCAATCACAGATATTCACAATCAAAGTAGGCATGTCTTTGAGAGAAAAACAACAATAACTTCCAAATGGAAGGAGATAGCGAGATTCTTCACTCACGAAATTACACATTTTTCAAAGCTCTAAAAGTGATTCATAGACTACTTTGATGAGAAATTTGAAATGAAAACTCTGAAGCCAGAAAACTAGTTTTGTTTGGACCACCCCATGTCATCGTAGGGAAAAAGCTCTAAATCGGTCAATTTAAGAGTTGCAAAAAAACTTTTTTTTGGCAAAGTTGCTTGAAATTAAATGGTCTACAACTTTGCTGAAGCATGTATAATATAATTTCCATAAATAAGAAAGTTAGCTAGACCATTTCTAAGAGAACGTGGACCACCCTAATTTTCAATAACACCAAACAAAGGGCCTTACTAATACAAACGACTTTGTAGAAGACCCTTTTGTCTAATGTTTCATTCTAATGCTCAAAATGCATCTTTCCGCGTAAAACTGATACTTGGACCACTGTGCAACGAAGACAATCTACTGACATAAACGGATAGTTCGTAGATCGTCCGCAAAGGTGACGCTACAATCTTACTTTTTACTGTGGCGCAGAGTGATATTGACAGCTCGCTAGTGATCAGCTGATATGATCGATATTAAGCAACTCTGCTGTGACGTTTTAGAGACTTGGCATGTTCGGCATATTTGTTCATTTTGATAAAATAAAAAATCTCTCGAAGACGTCAAAATTCCACAGCTTACTGTTTTCAAGTTATTGGTGAAATAAAAATGGGTTATTCATCGAACTTGATAATTTTCTTCAGAACCATGTCATATAATATTTTTGCTCGTAAAAATATAACAATCACAAACTCTGATGAAAAAAAATAATATTACGACGCTTAAAATTTAAGAAATAATGAAAAAACTTGAAAAATAGAGCAATTTTTAAACCTTAAAATTTTCAAGAGCGCAAAAAATTGCAAGCTCAAATTTTCAGGCAAAAAAGAAAAACACTAGATGAAACGGATGTCAAAATTTCAGAGAGGTATATTTTGGTGTTTTTTTATGGTTTTCTGCTCATAACGCGATTAATATTTTCGTCGCAAATATTTGAGTGTAATTTAAAATAACATATCGTCCGCAAAGCCAAGGAGCGTTGACGATCGTATGATGATAGTATAGTGCCGTTTCTCTGCATGCCAAATTTCCTAATAGAACCCTCGAGTGCAATGTTGAATAGTAAATTCTAAAATGTGTCTCCCTGCTTTCAATCCGTCTAACGTCACAAACGAGGTTGACACCTCGTATGCAATCCGAACACTTGATTTCGAACCATCCAGCGTAGCTCGTATCAGCCTAAATAGTTTCGCCGGAAAACCATATTCAGACATTATCTACCACAGCTCATTCCTTTTCAGTGAATCGTACGCCGTCTTGAAATCAATAAACAGATTGCGTGTCTGCAGGTTATACTCCCGGAGTACATCTAGTATCCTTGTGGTCGAGCGTCCCTCACGAAAACCAGCTTGGTATTCGCCGACGAAGGACTTCTTGAACGGTCTCAGTATGTTAAACAGGATGCACGACAGTATTTTGTACGCCGATTTCAGCAAAGTAATTCCTCTGTATTTTCACATTCCAGTCTGTGCTCTTTCTTGTAGATTTCCTCATCCAACCAGCCGGTGGGCATTTATTCGTCCTTCCACACCATCAAAAGTACTCGGTGGATCGGCTGGTAAAGCTGATCTCTTCCGTGCTTGAGAAGCTCGGTCAGGTCTGGTTCTTCCCAGCAACCTCACTGCTTTTCAGCTCGCTGACAGCCTTTTTAACCTTTCCTATGGTCGGTGGGTCCACAGCTTGGTCGTCATCATCAATGTTCATCCTGTTTCACACGACATGTCCATTTTAACCGTTCAACAATTGCTTAAGTGCTCCTTCCACCTGGTAGCGATCGACGTTAGGTCAGCAAATTCCCTTCTCGATCATTGCACAAGGCGGGTACTGGTACGGTATTGTGGCATGCGCCTTTGATCGTTACATAAAATCTCCGCATATCGTTCCGGTTCATGCCATCTTGAGACTACGACATTTCGTGCCGCCATTCCTTTCTGCGGTAGATTCTTTTTTCTTCAGCTCTCGCTACCCTGTCTGTACCACTATCTGTTCTGTCGGGTACCGGCCACTAGCATACAGCTTCTGGCGACATACTTCAAGTCTACATACTCTATGGCACTCTTCATCGAACCAATCGTTTCGTCTTCGGTGATGACCAATGCCAATCAATTCCCGCGTCATTGTTGTCACAGCTTTGTGGATATGGTCCCACAGGCTGTTGACAACTCCAGAAACGTTGATTCTTTCCAACTGCTTGTCGACAAGTCGACAAGCGTTTGACACTGAACGGTGGCGTTCTGTTAGTTCTGGCACTCGTGACGCTGGATAACCGCGTCCAAATTTTTGCTACAACGACGTAATAATCGGAGTCGATATTAGGGCTTCGGAAGATCCTGACATCCATGATATTTGGGAAATGTCGCCCATCAACCAGCACGTGGTCTCTTTGGAAGCTGGCATGGCCACTCGGGTGTCACTAGGCGTGTTTGCGGATATTCTTATGTATTATGTTAAGTTATGGTAACGGAATGGAGGCTTTCCATTCCAATAACGGGCCGGAAGAAGTCTTCTTTCCCGATCATTGGTCTTATAATTCGTTGGTGCATATATATTGTTGTTCCACCATTAGGGATGGTACACAAATTATGTCACGCTAAATTTCAACTTTTTTGACCACCCTTCCACCCCCCCCCCCTCTTTGTCACGTTTTTTGTATGAGACCTCCGAAGTTTTTGTAAGGTTTGTCACGCTTGGCTTAACCCCCCCCCCCTCAGAGCGTGACGTAATTTGTGCTTGACCCCTTAGGACTGCCAAGCGGTTATCATGGGACGAATTTCTTGATTCCATGAATCCTTCCCAAACCTCGTCAGATTTTTGGGGGAAGATTAACGCCCTAAGCGGTAACAGGAAAATCACATCGGATATCCAAGGGTTAACGATCACCGAGCCTTCTGCGGTTGCCGAAGCCCTGGGAAATTTCTTTGGTAGTCTAGTCAGCATCGATGCATACGATCCAATTTTCCGCCAAATAATCGCTAACAACCAATCTAGCTTATCCAATTTAGTGATTCCGGAGGACCATGGCGCTTCTCAGTTGAATTGCTCCTTCTTCATGCGAGAGCTCAACTTTGTGCTCGGGTCTAGTACAGGTAAATCCGCCGGCCCTGATGATATTGGTTCTTATTCTTCTTCTTATTTTTGGCGTTACGTTCCAACTGGGACAAAGCCTGCTTCTCAGCTTAGTGTTCTTATGAGGTCTTCCACAGTTATTAACTGAGAGCTTTCTATGCCAATTGACCGTTTTTGCATGTGTATATCGTGTGGCAGGAACCAAGATACTCTATGCCCTGGGAAGTCGAGAAAATTTCCAACCCGAAAACATCCTCGAACGGTGGGATTCGAACCCACGACCCTCAGCTTGGTCTTGCTGAATAGCTGCGCGTTTACCGCTACGGCTATTGGTTACCCCTCATAAAAACCTCCCTCTTGGAGATAAAGCGAAACTGTTAGAGCTAATCAATAGTATGTGGGACCAAAGCTCATTCCCGGACGAATGAAGAGAAAGTCTCGTCATCCCTATTCCTAAAACCAACGTGGCCTCTCGGGCCACATCTAAATACCGTCCCATATCTCTAACGTGTTGCCTCTCGAAGGTGGTTGAAAGAATGGTTAATCGCGGTTGAAAGAGCAGCTCGAAGCGGATGGTCGCCTCGGGCATCGACAGCGTGCCTTAAGGCCGGGATACGGCACTGCCCAGAAAACCAGAATATACGTATAACGGAATCACCTTTTGCATTATGCGATGCTTAGGGTAAAGATCTAATCTTCGCCACCCAAGAAATTAGCACTAATTTTCGCCCCTTCATACAAAAAAGTCTAAATTTGTGTGAAGGGGGCGAAAATTAAAGCATGGCGAAGATTAATACATACCCTATATGTGGAAAGTTTCACGTATAAGATGGTGCGAAAAGGCGTTATGCGTACAAAAGTGGAGGCGATATACCTACGTTCATTTTTATATGATGAAAAATAGTATGCAATGCGAATGTATCGATTTTATTGCGAACTAATCTGTCCTCTTATGCGACTTAATTTATGATAACAAAGTTCATTTGACAGCTGCTACGGATTGATCCGACTAACTTTGTACTAGTATACGGGACGAAACAAAATGTACATATGAACTCATAAAATAACGTTTTATGCGAGGAAACCCATCAATCAAACGATTTCACCCACCATGTAGTGCGGTTGTGATGCAATTTGTATAAATAAACGACTTTGTTCGTAAACTGCTATGCGACTTCTGGTTGTCTGGGTGACTCTTGGAGACCTCCTTCATGATGCGCCGACAAAAGGACAGAATGCAGACCTCGTTTCGCTGGACATTTCTAAGGCGTTCAATAGAACATGGACGACTTTGGTACTTAAACAACTGACGGATTGGGGTTTCTCCGGAAAACTGATCGGCTTCCTTAAAAAATTTCTTCTCCATCGATCTTTCCGGGTTGCAGCAGGGAACCACAGCTCTAGCGCCTTCGCGGTTACGCTGTTCCTGATAGCGATGAACGGAGTATTGAAAACTTACCACCAGATATTTACTGCCGACGACATCTTACTGGTAGCCATTGGTCATACTCCTAGGCGCACTAGAGTCAAAGCGCAAGCAGTAGTAACGGCAGTACACAAATGGGCTTCTTCAGTTATTTTTTTTTCAAAATTGACGGGCAACCTATTCCAAACAGGAAAACTGTCAGGACTTTTAATTGACTGTAACCTGGTATTTAAGGAGCATTTCAATGCTGTCAAAATGAACTATCGTCTGAACATCATTAAAATGATATCCAAGCCACATAGGACCAACAATCGATCCACGCACTTCAGGGTAGCACAAGCTATCGTAGATAGCAAGTTACTTTACGGTCTCGAGATCACCTGTTTGAGGCAACAAAATCTCCTAGAAATCCTCTCACCAATTTTCAACGGATACGTCCGCTCTATCTCCGGTCTACTTCCATCAACCCCCGCCGATGCAGCCTGTGCAGAAGCTGGTATCCTCCCGTTCCGCCATCGAGTACACGTAGCCATCTACCGCAAAGCGACTACTTACGCTTAAAAATAGCTGGAAACGATAGGGTCGCTCTCTTTGATTAAGCAGATTGTATCCTCCGTGAGATTACCAATTTCAGTCTTCCCCCTGTGGCTAGAGTAAATTGGTATGGAGCAAGTAGTTGGCAGCCTCCTCCACCAAACATAGACGATCAGATAAAAAAGACCTTCCGTAGTGGCGATGACTCTACGGTGCTTAGAACGTCCGTACTGGAACTTCTGCGGACTAAATATCTGGCACATATACGCCGATACACAGACGGCTCTCTTTCCCAGCATGGAGTAGGTATGCGCATCTCCGGCGCCGATCTGACACTCTGTCAAAGCCTTCCAACGGAGTACTCGGTTTTCTCTGCCGAAGCAGCGGCCATCTTTTATGCAGCCATCTTACCTGCAAGTGCTCCAATCCTCATCCTCACCGATTCCGCAAGCGTACTATCGGCCTTGCAGTCAGAGCGGCCGTCCCATACTCCAGAGACAGTCACCTTTACTTGGGTTCCTGGGCATTTCAATATTCAAGGAAATGTGGCTACAGACTTGTTAGCTGGTACGGGACACCAAATGCCTCGCTTTACCCTTTCCGTTCCACCCCAGACGTAAAACGCTGCGTTGCTAAATCCGTCAGAGACTACTGGGCTCAAGAGTGGCTTCAAAATACTTCCTTAAGGAAGCCAGACTCTACTCCCGTACGTGACGACTCTACAACCTGAACCCAACTCCATCCACGTCAGAGAAAACCTAAGATTGGATGACCGGTGGGCTCCCCGAAGACCTCTCCTTCGCGGGTAAATCCGATTTTTTTTCTTTTTCTTTTTAAGAATGACGTTAGTGTCAAGCGCTATAATAAAGCCGAGAAACGAACGAAGAAGCATAGAGTAAAAGAATAGGTTCGTTCTTTTTCCGGGTCACTTTGATCCGTGCTGATCAAATGCACTCATGCACTTGCGATGTTTGTGTACCCATAAGCCCTTGTTTCTAATATAAGTTTACGTTGAAACATACAGTAAGGCCCATAACATATGTGAAACAAATTTTGATCATGAATTTAGTATACATAAGTATTTATTCTATTGTTTTCGTAAGTGGCTGTAGTTTCTTTGTAATTTTTTTACCTAAACTTAATAATGTACTGAAACAATAAAAAGTTTTAAGGTTTGTTCACTCTAAAGATCAGAGAAAGCGTTTGATCGTCGCATACTCTGGTGATAAACTTTCCACCTTCAAAAATAACAATAAATTGATTAGAACAATAGTTTGATTGGTATCAAGAATGCAGGAGTTCTTAGACAATGTGTTTTATGGTCACATTAAAATACTTTGCCAAGATCATGGTTTTGAGAGTAGTTGCGTTCTATGGGTTTAATGTGCCTTTATTTTTCGTTGAAGTTCAAAAAAAAAAAAAAAAATATATATATATATATATATATATATATATATATATATATATATATATATATATATATATATATATATATATATATATATATATATATATATATATATATATATATATATATATATATATATATATATATATATATATATATATATATATAACTATAAGATTTTTTTGAGGTAGAATTATATTTGAATTGCTCAAGTGGTGTACCGAGTGCACAGACATTATCCCTTAGCTCCCCAGCACCACCTTACGGTTTTTCTTCGGGGAGAGGCAAGTGCATACAGCACTTGACACATATATCCTAGAAAAACTGCTTCTCCTAGCCGACTTAAGCAATGTTACAAGGGTCCAGCCTCAGCGGGGCTAATCCTGGATTCTGTGAACATCCTTCCTACAAATCTGTAGAATTATGCTGATCATTTTGATATTTTCCTGTCCATGATTTCGATAGAACTCTACCTAATTTCCTCTAAGAAACCTTCTCTTTTTTTTATTCTGTGTGAACCTCTTTGAAGATTATCATAGATCGTATGCTACAACAACTTTTTTGTATAAGAAAAGACATGGAACTGCCAAACAATCTTGAAGATAAGTTCGTTATTAAAACTCCTAAAACGAAATTTTAGAATCTCACTGCAAAACAATAATCTTCATAACACTGCACAGTGAGAAAATCGGGCTCCAAAACGCGACTAAATGTAATATCTCAGCTGGGTAATGGTTTCAGGAAATGATTTAGACCATTCTAGATCGGAAAAAGGCTGCTGAATCGATTGGTGGCGGTCCCATTGACCGGAGACTTCGCCCTGGCCACCTAGAGCCCTGGCTACCATCCTGAGTTCCTTACGGCAAGTAGAATTATTGGAACTGATATAAACTGTCATGATTTCGTTTTGCTGCGGAACAGCACACGACAATATTCTTGCATGGCGGATTTAGTGATATGAATTATTGACTATAATGGCCATTTCATGGTTCCGGAACTAACCCGGAACATCCGTTAAATTGGCAATAATGAAAAAAATGTTCTGATGGTTCCTTTGTCTCTTGTTGATTAGAAAGAAGTACTCTTACAATTCGTATTTAGTAATCTGAATGTTTGACCATTACGGCCATTTTATGGTTCCGGAACTAAACCGGAACATCCGTAAAATTGGAAATATTGAAAAGAAAACAAATGTTCTGATAGTTCCTTTATGTCTTGTTGATAAGAGTGAAGTATTCTTACAAGTCGAATTTAGTAATCTGAATGTTTGACCATTATGGCCATTTTACGGTTCCGGAACTAACCCGGAACATCCGTAAAATTGTAAATATCAAAAAAATATGTTCTGATAGTTCCTTTGTCTCTTGTTGGTTAGAAAGAAGTATTCTTACATTCCGTATTTAGTAATCTGAATGTTTGACCATTACGGTTATTTTATGGTTCCGGAACTAACCCGGAACATCCGTAAAATTGGAAATACTGAAAAAAAAAAACTGTTCTGATAGTTCCTTTGTCTCTTGTTTGTTAGAAAGAAGTATTTTTACAATTCTTATTTAGTAATCTGAATGTTTTACCATTACGGCCATTTTATGGTTCCGGAACTAACCCGAAACATCCGTAAAATTGGAAATATTGAAAAGAAAACATATGTTCTGATAGTTCTGTTATGTCTTGTTGATTAGAGATAAGTATTCTTACAAGTCGGATTTAGTAATCTGAATGTTTCACCATTATGACCATTTTATGGTTCCTGAACTAACCCGGAACATCCGTAAAAATTTCCATATTGAAAAAAAACCTGATAACTCATATGTTCTTTGTTTAAAATTAAGTATTGTTACATATTGGAACCTGGAACATCTGTAAAATTTTCCATATTGCAAAAAAAAACCTGAATGTTTAATCACTTTGATTATCTTATAATCCCGGAACATCCGTAAAATTAGCAATATTGAAAAAAATGATCAACTTTGGTAAGCTAGATCTCAGTTATTTATGGACCTTTTTGAATGAAATTTTCACAGAACATCAAACATATCGTTATTTCAACATGCAATTTTGAATAAGTTTAACAATCACGAGTTTGAAAGTAATAGCAATTTTCCTAAAGACGAAAATTGAAAACTGTTACACAATAACTGCTTAAAGCAAAATCTACTTTGCTGCAGGTACCATAAAACTAATCCTTAAATTTATTTAGTTATGTCAACTATAAACAAAATGTCAAAAGTCTCTTCAGTTAAACGGTTATTGATATTGAACTCGTAATAGGAAAAACCACTGAAAAATATATGTAAATGCAAGAACTGTAAAAATTTCATTCAAATCGATCCATAAATGACTCAGATCTAACCCCCTAAAGTTGACCATTTTGTATGGAAAATCGGAAATGTGCACTGTTTTCATGGGCCCTAATACGGCACTGCTTCTGAGTCCATGTTGACGAGTCCAGCTCCAATACCATATTTTCCAGCTGTCTTGTTATTTTTGAGCTCATGGATGGTATTTTGTTTTTCCAGAACAAATAAAGAAAAAAATGTATAAGTATGCATGAGCTCATGTATGAAAAAATGTTTTTATTTTTTGTTTACTTTGCATACAGTTTCCTTTTCGGTTTGATTCTGTAATGATATTGGACACATTTTCCGAACCAAATAGAGTGCCGGATCCTATTATTGGCACTTTTGATTCACTTCGGCAGTGGGGTTTTTTGAAAGCTACACACAGTTCGAACGAAACGTGTAAATTTCTGAGATACATAATGCACATAGTTGGAGCGTGGAATATCATGGATATTTACACGATATGTCATGTAAACTTCAATTATATGTCATGTAATCCAGCAGGATTTTGTGTGATTACATGACATATAACACATTTTTACATGATTTTAGACTTAATTTACATGACGTCATGTTTACATCGCATAAATGAAGTTTACATGACGTATAATCTTCATTATTTTTAACTGTGCATCTTTCATATTTGGTCACAATGTGTGTCGTACTAATGCGCTTCTTATTGCAAAGTTTTAGACAATTTGGCCGAGAAAAGCCCGCCATGCCAAAGTGAATCATGCAAGTGCCCAAATAGCTCTGCACCCTACATATCACAAAGTAGTATTAGCTGCTAGAACAGAATCTCCAAAAGTCCTTTCCTTTTCTATTATAAAATCACAGTCCTTATATTCCAACTGAGCTTAGCAACAATGGAATCTTTCTTTTTCTTTCAGGTAAACATTTGCCCTCAAATATCCGTCTGGGTCAGATTTCTACGCTATATTGGATTATGGTAAATATGATATCTATTTCTGTACTACTCTATCACATATCAAAATCAGCCTCAAAAAACTTTGAAAGCCCATGAGGCCTGAAAGGCGATTCTGAGCTGGCCATACTCTGACCAGGTCATGCCTATGCAACGGTTCGTTCACTTTAACACCAACAATTAAATCTTACGCTCAATATGCCGACAAATTCCAATCCAACATAACTAAGACTAAAATTCCACCCAAAAGTGGGACAGCCGCAGGTGGCAGCGAAAAAACGCCCTAGTTTGAGCTAAAGTCGATAGTAAGACCTCAACCGCAGCATCTAATCTAACAGGCCCATAAGAGATAATCACGCCTCGATCGCAACCGTTCAAATCGTTTTGTAATGCCCGTGGCTTAGGCTTAGGCATGCAAAGTAAACAAAAAAAATCATGATCGACATAATCGTTGCAGTCAGTGCGATTAGCAGCGTGCGATCTCGTGCGGATCATTTAATGAACAGGTTCGCGTCTAGCGAGGTGGCAGCAGGTTGAACGGTCAGCCCGGATAAAAATGTACCATTTAGTAAATGGTTTAATCATTTCATGTATAAAACAAAAATAATACATTGACTATTTGTTAAACCGTGTGTTACTTATTCATTGTGTCATCTGTTTAATTTTGTTCACTATAAATAAACAATATATCTTATGGTTTTCCAATGCTATGTATGTTCAAAACGATATACTATAATTGTTATTGTTTTCCAATGTTTCATGTAGCTTTATTACCATACGTTATATTGTTCCTCTATAAAATTTTGGTTCGGGTAAGCCTAAAGAAGGAGATGAACGAAATATTTATCGTTTGAAATAGTTATTTGAGTAACTACTAGCTACGGTATAATTTTACATTCGTTTGACCTCCCTCTTAATTTTGAATTTTTCGAATACAAAAAATGTCACGATCAATAAGGTATCGTTGGCATCGCAGATTCATGTAGGTCAGAGTGGATCTAGATAAGAGTGGCGTCAATGTCAAAATTGGAACAGCGGCGAACTGTCATTTCCATACAAATCCGCGTTCCAATCGAGCAGGAGACCTGTCAAAACTGGAACATGACGTCACTCTTGTTTACAGGCACTCTAATGTAGGTCATGATGCGAGCATGAACGAAAAAAGCAAAGATGATGGAATGTTTGCGCCACGCAAACATTTACCCGAAAGTACTGTTTGCAATGAGTCGACAGAAATTTGGGTGTCGACGACGGATGTCGAGGCTCGTGAGGTGATTTGACACTAATACTCACACGTGGCATTAGCAGATTTAATGGCGATATTATACAGGATTACAGTTTGCAAATCTTTTGCGGTGAACAGCTTAAAGACAGTTTGAATAGGAGAGAATGCGGGAATCACTGCGAGAAAATTGATCATCAAGAGGCGAAAACCTGTTTGGCGAGCTCCAACGGGGCACGAGAGTTGATAAATATTGGCTGAAATGAATAGAAATACTTGACTGGAGTTGAGGGGTGCGGGAACGAAAGCTTGAATAATATTTTTCTCGGTAATCCAGACGAATGGCTCACGTCACGTTCATTGATGATTGACGGTGAGAATGATACCGCGTGACAGGATGTTTAGGATATTTCGATGACGTTATTATTGAGACTATGATCATGAGAGAGGATTGATTCTTGTGGCATCTCTCGAAAGCATTCTCTGTATAAACTTAACCTTGTTCAACGAACCTTTGTTCAACGAATACAACGGAAATGTCCCCTAAAAGGCCTGGCGGAACCGGCTACAGTGTTCCGGAATGGTCCACTAATTCAAATTAAGTTTAAATGATGGCAATCGATCATTACCTTTCGTTTTACATAAAAACTTTGGTGTTATAACTGCAATAAGTAAAACAATAACCTCATTTCCCAAATTTGGCACACTCGTGACTCCAGAATAACGAGGAATATCTGCAGCATGGTCCTGAATTCAGCATTGTCCATTTATGTCAAATAACTGGCACCTTTTTAACATCGACTGACGGTGGTTTCAAAAAAATCAAACGGTAATTGACGAAATGGGAGCGATTTGAAAATTCCGACATGGCATTCGAGTCCGGGTACGTAAAGGTTAAAAATCAGTTGAAGCCAATCCAAAGCCTGCTCAAAGCTAAATCAAAGCCATTGCACTGTCAATCTGAAGCAATTTATAAATCATCCAATCCAATCCAAATCCAATCCAAATCCAATCCAAATCCAATCCAAATCCAATCCAAATCCAATCCAAATTCAATCCAAATCCAATCCAAATCCAATCCAAATCCAATCCAAATCCAATTCCAAATCCAATCCAAATCCAATCCAAATCCAATCCAAATTCCAATCCAAATCCCAATCCAAATCCAATCCAAATCCAATTCAAATCCAATCCAAATCCAATCCAAATCCAATCCAAATCCAATCCAAATCCAATCCAAATCCAATCCAAATCCAATCCAAATCCAATCCAAATCCAATCCAAATCCAATCAAATCCAATCCAAATCCAATCCAAATCCAATCCAAATCCAAATCCAAATCCAATCCAAATCCAATCCAAATCCAATCCAAATCCAATCCAAATCCAATCCAAATCCAATCCAAATCCAATCCAAATCCAATCCAAATCCAATCCAATCCAATCCAAATCCAATCCAAATCCAATCCAAATCCAATCCAAATCCAATCCAATCCAAATCCAATCCAAATCCAATCCAAATCCAATCCAAATCCAATCCAAATCCAATCCAAATCCAATCCAAATCCAATCCAAATCCAATCCAAATCCAATCCAAATCCAATCCAAATCCAATCCAAATCCAATCCAAATCCAATCCAAATCCAATCCAAATCCAATCCAAATCCAATCCAAATCCAATCCAAATCCAATCCAAATCCAATCCAAATCCAATCCAAATCCAATCCAAATCCAATCCAATCCAATCCAAATCCAATCCAAATCCAATCCAAATCCAATCCAAATCCAATCCAAATCCAATCCAAATCCAATCCAAATCCAATCCAAATCCAATCCAAATCCAATCCAAATCCAATCCAAATCCAATCCAAATCCAATCCAAATCCAATCCAAATCCAATCCAAATCCAATCCAAATCCAATCAATCCAAATCCAATCCAAATCCAATCCAAATCCAATCCAAATCCAATCCAAATCCAATCCAAATCCAATCCAAATCCAATCCAAATCCAATCCAAATCCAATCCAAATCCAATCCAAATCCAATCCAAATCCAATCCAAATCCAATCCAAATCCAATCCAAATCCAATCCAAATCCAATCCAAATCCAATCCAAATCCAATCCAAATCCAATCCAAATCCAATCCAAATCCAATCCAAATCCAATCCAAATCCAATCCAAATCCAATCCAAATCCAATCCAAATCCAATCCAAATCCAATCCAAATCCAATCCAAATCCAATCCAAATCCAATCCAAATCCAATCCAAATCCAATCCAAATCCAATCCAAATCCAATCCAAATCCAATCCAAATCCAATCCAAATCCAATCCAAATCCAATCCCAAATCCAATCCAAATCCAATCCAAATCCAATCCAAATCCAATCCAAATCCAATCCAAATCCAATCCAAATCCAATCCAAATCCAATCCAAATCCAATCCAAATCCAATCCAAATCCAATCCAAATCCAATCCAAATCCAATCCAAATCCAATCCAAATCCAATCCAAACAATCCAAATCCAATCCAATCCAATCCAAATCCAATCCAAATCCAATCCAAATCCAATCCAAATCCAATCCAAATCCAATCCAAATCCAATCCAAATCCAATCCAAATCCAATCCAATATCCAATCCAAATCCAATCCAAATCCAATCCAAATCCAATCTAAATCCAAAAATATTTTAAGTTATTCAGATTAAATCATCAATTATCGATAAACGTATACGTCTAGGCATACTCATTGCTCAATCGTCATCAATTACAACGTTATCATCATCAACTAAATGCTACATTGACGTAACCCATTATCGGAATGCCCTATCATATAAGTCCATCCCTCCGAGGCTATATAATTCGATTAGCTTTCACCCGATCAGCCACGAGTCCACCACTAGTGCCCGTTTATCGACCATTTATCATTCTTCAAAATAGAAATTCCCACTTTCGTTCAATGAAATCGAAACCCGGTGTGTAATCGAAAGTAAAAGTGTCGCCACCGCGCCGCGTACCATCCAACAATAATAGTCGTTGATCGAAACGTCGTGTGCCCGTCGTTTACTGCGGCCATTTAGCACGCTTGAAGATGATACCAAGAGCCCCCCAGACGACGGACCGCGAAGAGGTTCGATAGCCTGCGGCAGTGTGAAGAATGCCATAAATCACCGCATCATTCCATTGCCCGTATTGGATTGTCGCGGTGCACAGTGGGACAAACAACCCATAGGCCAAAACTCAAAAAAAGTTGTCTTGTTTTTCACTACCTTACCTTCAATTATTATCTCCTAAGAATCGAGAAACATAAATTTTTCACATCTGCCTCTGATTCTCATTTCCTGACTTAGAAATTGAATCAACTGAGCTATTCAATGTACAAAACCACCACTATTGCTGAAGCAGTCCAGTTCAGTGTAAAATTTTCCAATAAAATTGTTATCGGATTACGTTTCTCTAATGGATCCATTTTTTATATATTTTGAATTGGAATGCGCGTTCTCTGATTGATAAAAAGAACGAACTGAATAATTTTCTAATAGCTAAAAATATACATATAGCAGTTATTGCTGCAAATTATTTGAAACCTAGATCCAAACTCATAAGAGATCCAAACTTTTTTTTGTTTATCAACTTTTTTTGTCATTTGAAACCATTTTTTTGGAACTTTGAGTGTTTCTATTGAAACACAGCTTGGTATTTCATAGCTGCCTATTTGCCTTTTCAATGCCCTGGACAGCAAGTTAATTTGCTTCAAAATGATTTGCGGAAATCGACTTGAATAAGTCAAAAAATGTCATTGGTGGCATTAATGCCAAACATTGCTCATGGAATAATTCACAAAGCAATTCCAACGGCAGAACTTTATTTCATGAGTGCTTTTCAGTATATTTCTCAATTCAAAACGTCCTTGTTTTTACTCTTCTAGAAATCCTTCTACGATTGATTTGGTCTTAATCGACTCTTGTCAGCTATGTAACCAACTGGTAACTCACGCTGATTTTTATTCTGATCATGTCCCTGCTACATTTCAAATATCCCATGAAACCTGTTCTAGAGCATGAGATACTGAAAGCCATAACCTAGAAAATTATCATCGCAGTAGTATCCCCGAAAAATTTTGACAGTTTCCTATGGTAATTTTCATCAGATTCAGTATCAGATAAGAGTATTTATTACCAGTCCGTACAACAACCGGAACCACTGTGCAGTCCCGGCTTGGATGGAATCACTCTCCGCTGGGGCTGTCCACTCGGCTGTTTGATGATAGCATCAATTGGTACGCACTCTCCTAGCCGTGAGTGAATGTACGTACGTATAGTAACTTGATCAGTCACTTGGCCATAACAACTGCAATAACTGAAGATTGAGATTCCTCGAGTTTGTCTTTGGTATCATCTGCACTCCATCTGCGGAACGCCGGCAAAACGTAAGCTGAGGTTGAAACTCACTCTCTAATTAATCATCTGACTGCTACTCGGTTGATTGGCTTGCGGTTTGCTGGCAGTGCACCGTTTTTGCAGGTCAACTCAGGACACGGTCAGGGTTTCCAATCTGCATGCTGTGTCTTGTGATTTATGCAGTGGACCTCAGCCGCAGGTCTCCAATTTCTGTGGGGTGTGTCCGTTGGTACATGGATTCATTTGTGGCGATGGCCATGAAGGTACACCCTAAGGCATTCGGATGCCGTATTTCTAGCGTCAAGTTTAACGTTGCGACATCAGCGGAGCGTGCGAAACGTCTCAAGTGTCTTTCCGTTTCTACGTTAAAGCATCCACTATGATGTAGAATCTAAGATTAAATATTTAAGCACGTATGCCAAACCGTTAAACCTAATCTTAGACGTAGTGCATTCAATCTTTCCAGTCTGGATTTTTTAAGGATTTCACCTCGGGAATCTATCGTCCCTAATGGAGTATATAACTGTTTATTCATGAGTGCTTGCTGCTTTTACTATCAGCTATAAATTTTGAAAATCGATTTCTATCGATTATTTGTGGTATAACTACAAATTTTGACTAACCTTTACCATGGTTTAACTATCTATCCTTCTCATATTCTTTTCGGTATTACATTCCAACTAGACCAAAGCCCGCTATTTACCTACAAGACCTTTGCAACTAATTACTTCACTGACTCCACCGAAAACGCATTAGTTCGCTATATGAACTTTAGATTCTTCGACATTCTACCAGTAGGCTTCTCTAGAAGCTAGGGGCCTACCTTAGCATGATGGAAAGCAAAGTCAAACTGAAAGTGTCTTGGTTCAATTCACGATCAGCTCAAGATCGTTTCGCTATGGAAGTTTTATTGATTTCCCTGGGAATAGAGTACGGGATACCCCTGTTGGTTTAATTTAATATGAACACTTTTTAATCTGAACTTCGCTAATCTGCATATCGTTCAGAACATAAATGGTCCAAACGTCATTTAGCTTATGTTATGGAGTAAAGTGAAATGGAACGATGTGGAACGGAGCGTAGAGTTAAACAAGACAGCCAAAGATGTTACCAGATACATGGTTATAGGGGTAATAGAAGTTCGAATTCAAAATGAACCTCGATGGTTTGCATGAGGCATTGTTCAATTTAGCGGGGGTGTACGGTATCATAACAATTGTGCCTGTCACACGTTATACAAATGCATACATTCTTATGAGGATTCCTCGGACATTCTTTCACATACTTTAGGTATCAGGAAAAATGGCTCAAGCGGCACAATCCCCTCCAATTGGGAGATTTGTGCCTTGCAATCGATCTATGTAGCCATTATCATCATTTACCTCTGTTCGCACATAGCATGTGCGGCATCCATATTGGTGTTCCTTATGGTTTCATCTGGCAATATTGTCGCTGAAAAGTATTCACTCATAGTTTTCATTGGGTTTCCATATCCCTTTTGGGACGAACCAGCACAATTGTGCTGTTCGGCACCCATCACATTGAATGATTCTTTTAGCCAATAAATCATTGTTTTACTAAACTTTTTTGATTTCGATTATTGAATTATCATTGCTACTTGTAATTAAGCACAACAGATTTTGTTTACATCGTGTTTAGAAAACACCAGCTCAGGGTAAACAAAATGTAAACAAACACCGTAAGAATTGAAAAAGTTTTATCTGTCGCAACTTTTTAACTATTCGTTTTCTCTAGGTATGCACAGGTACGAATCGAGAGTGAAAGAGTCATTCTTTGAAATGGTGAAGACCAAATGAGAATTGATTCACACAGCAAATATTTCTGGAGGGACAAAGTGGGATCAGCACAATTGTGCTGGTGCCGGCACTTACCCGGTCGATGTTCGTTGTAGACTACCAATTTTCATTTTCAGTATTTTGATCGAATTAAGTGGCTGAATCTGGTTGTAATGTCCACAATAGTGCATAATATTGCATTAAAACATGAATGAGTGATTTCATACGAATCATAAGGATGATGTACCGTTCGAAAACTATGTAACAGAAACTCATAGCTTTGGTTTAAAAACTTTTATTTTTTAAATTAATTAACTCATTACGCGTGGTAAAGATGGACAAATTATGGGTGAAATTATGAAAAAAATCCACGTGCTCGGCTGGGATCCCAGCCGAGCACGTGGATTTTTTTCATAATTTCACCCATAATTTGTCCATCTTTACCACGCGTAATGAGTTAATTAATTTAATAACCATGCGGATTGGATTACCGAATAGCTCAATATAAGTGTCAGTTTTTATTTTTTATACGTCCATATTTGAAATAAATTGGGAATCACATTTAATGTTTTAAATCTCCTATAGCAAAGTTTAAGACAAAGTAAAAGTTTAGGGGAACGTTCAAAAATTACGTCAATCATTTAGGGGAGTGGAGGTGTATGAAACTGCGACAGTGCATATGGGAAAAAGCTCCCAATGTCCACTGGGAGGATTTAGATTGACTTAAAAACAATGGACGTAATTTTTGAATTTCCTCTTGCTTTGATAATCGAGCAATACCATGTTGACGCGATAATCCATTTTGGTGTTCTACAATATATGCCGGTTCAATATCTGCCATAATATTTATGAAATTTGACAAATGAAGCTGAAAACCTATACTTACTATTTGCTTCCGAACCACAGAGTCCTTTAAATGGCATACTATTGATGTATGCAGCCCATGCTGGTCTTCTTCTTCTTCTTCTTCTTCTTTTTCTTGACATTACATCCTCACTGGGACAGAGCCTGCTTCTCAGCTTAGTGTTCAATGAGCACTTCCATAGTTATTACCTGAGAGCTTGCATTGCCAAAGTTGCCATTTTAACATTCGTATATTATGTGTCAAGTACGATGAAACTCTATGCCCATGGAAGTCAAAGTAATTTCCATTACGAAAAGATCCTGGACTGACCGGGAATCGAACCCAGGCACCTTCAGCATGGCTTTGCTTTTTAGTCGTGGACTCTAACCCAGTGTTGTAAGCAATCACGGTAGTCGACACGTTTTCGCCGATATTCGGCAGCGCTTCGCTTAAACATTCACAACACGAGCGATCAAACGAATGTCGAAAAGAAAAATGTCAATTGAATGCCACTTACCACGATAGCTATGTTAGGAAGCGTTATGGTGTTGTTTGTTTCTGTTCAGCTTTCACTGTATGTGTGTCACATTCGACATAATAGACAAGATCAAATTATCCATGTTTTTTTATGATCCGATATCTGAATTATATGCAAAATTTATGATTTATGCAAATTTTCTCGTATCAGACGACATTCAATTGACACTTTTTTGTGTTTGTCGACGTTCATTCTACAGCTCTTGCTGTGACTGCTGACCATGGCAACGAAACGAACGTCGCTCAAAGTGTCGAATGTTTACAGCACTGCTCTAACCACTCGGCTAAGGAAGGCCCCTGCTGGTATTACTCGCAAATATGTTGTTTATGATGTATGAAATGCGTTTGAAATACTCTACTTAACTATTAAACAATGTATGAATTTATGGAGTCTAGATTATCGGCTCATATAAAAAATATCGTTTCATTCCTTTTACGTTTAAAAATATATTGTCCAAAACTTGAATTATGAGACTTAGATAAGCTGATATATTAAAAATAAAAATCTGTACTTTATTGCCGTGCGTATAGTGTTGCAAAGTAACTAGCAGTATCGATCAAAGAAGTTTAGGTACAATTCCCGCTGCAGTATTTTTTTTCGTCAGATACGCATTACGATTGTGCCATTTGGCGTTGCATGCTAGTCCGTTGATTCGTGTGATGCTCCCTTTAAAGGCCATAATCGTACATAATGCTTTCCTGGAAACTTTTCAAGGTAGGATTGTCAGCTAAAAATGTACATACAACCGAAACGAAAGGGAAAACAAAACTTACATGTATGGTCGAGCTTTACATTTCCTTAGTAATCTAACGGTCACAACGATTGCGAAACTTTAAAAGCTCATGGAAAACCAAAAAGTCTACTGTTTGCAGCTGTCTTCTGTATTGTCTTATTAGAAGCATTGTCAGTGTCTTTATTTTCAAATCTGGTAGTTTCCAAATATTTAAATACATTAAAAAAATGATTGTAATTTTTAAATTAGCTGGAATATATGTATGTAATAATTTCAAAAATCAAATTCATTCTTTAATATGGTTATTGACCTGATTTTTTCAATCCTTTTTAAATGGGTTTTTGAATTCCCTGTTATATTTAAGCTATCCGTCATAGTTCTTTCAATCCTACACACTACTAAAAACTAATACAGTACTGACCCGATTTTGTCTGCCCCCGATTTTGTCAGCTTTTTGGCCCGATTTTGTCAGCCTATCTTGAATATATCCAAAAATTGTCTTCGTCATGTAGTACCTGTTTACATTAATACTGATGATGATGTTCGATGTCATGCACGCATGTGCGTAGCCAGAGGGGGCAATGGCAATCCTCCTTCTCTCTGTACAAAAGAACAATATTACAATGAGAATTAATCTTGTGTTTGAATTCTTCAAAGATTGTCTCCAGCACTCGTATTTATACAGTAGTTACGTCATGGTAGATTATAAAGCTTAAAAAGTCTTCCAAACATCAGACTTTTTGAAAACTTGAATCTTGCCATAAATTGATCGAAGGTTTTCTCGAATCGAATGTCTTTTATGAATACCTCTAAGAACACAAAAAAAACACAAACTAAAGAATGTTTCTAAAAATATTATTTTTTAATTTTCATACTGGAAACAATTTTTTTACAACAATTGCAGGTCAAATTCTTGATGAAATTCCTGCGAAACTTTAAAAACAATTCTATACAAATCTTAAAAACAGTTCTGGGTAAATTTAAAAATGTTTTAAAATTTACATAGAAATCTCCAGTTGAAATATTCTATGAATTATACTTAAAGGAATAGCAAGAAGAGCTTCGAGGTCATTTTAAAAGAAATTCTGGAAAAAAAACCTAAAGAAATTTTTGTTTGATTTTTCTTAGGAATTCCGGTGTCCTAAGAAAAATTCTTAAATAATTCAACGGTTAAATAGATTCAGATTGATGCCAGTTGTCTTACAGGCCAGAGCAAAATTGCCGATCAAAGGGATCCTTTGGCGCGAAATTTGAGAATGAAATTGTGAGGACCGCTTTTCTCCCCCTGATAAACAAAAAAAAACCTGACTACGCCCATGTTCATCGCCCCCTTTAAAGGCTATGTAGGTCGTAAACGTAGTTCATAAGCAAATATAAACACGTTAAAATTTGAAAAACAGAAACAAAAAATATGTCCCAATTTTGTCAGGTTCTCCATTTTGTCAGCCTAAAATTTATCGGGGGGCTGACAAAATCGGGTCTCTACTGTATTACAATGACTTAAAATCCATTTTAAGGAAATAGACTCGATTTAAAAAATAAAATAAAGTAAATTTGATATTGGGAGCCAGATAGCCATAACGGTAAACGCGCAGGTACTAAGCAAGATCATGCTGAGGGTCGTAGGTTAGAGCCCAGCCGGTCGAGCATCTTTTCGTAAAGGGAATTTTCTCGACTTCCCTGAGCGTAGAGTATGATCGTACCTGTCACACGATATACACATGCAACATTGGTCGATTGACAAAGAGAGCTGTTAGTTAATATCTGTGGAAGTGTTCATGAGAAGTTAAGAAGCAGGCTTCTTTAGCGTCAGAAAGAAGCAGAATTTCATGGTAATTATGGTAATTTTATGGTAATTGTTTGCACTTAAAAATGCGCCATTCTTGTCGGGCACATATGACGTAAATTTACATGAATTTTTAGGGAAGCTGCTTACGCAGACTCAATATTTTGACGTTTCCATTTTAGCTCTAGGAATAAAATGAATGATTCCAGTTATTTAAAATAAATGAGTTCCATGTTACCAACCTTAACAAAAACATCGTTCAAGCATCATTTGGAGGAGGGCTATGTGACATCAAAAGTGATAGTGTATATGTTAGGTAAAGTGAGTGAAAGAGGTTGGAGGGAGTCTCTAAAAAAATAATTTAATTTTCGAGTCTAGTACACGACTCTGACAACGGCCTTATAGTGGAGGTCGAATTAGGCGTAACTGTCAAAGGATACAAACTGTAGTGGAATAAACTGATATAGTTCTCAATTCTGTTTTCATTTATTTATAGGTATTCCACTAAACAATTCGAAGGTTTATTATTATTTTCAATTTTAATTTTTATTGCATAATTATTTTTGAGGAAAAATCCCACATAATGTAGGAGGATATAAACAAACATAGCAAAATCAAGACGTTTTGATTGAGACAATTAGTTTTCAAGTTATTCACACTTGTATGTTTACCCATTTTTATATGACGTAGACTAGTTCTTGAATAATCTCGATAAACATCATCGTCACGTGATGCTTTGAATCATAGAGAGAATATATATATCTCTCGTACATTGTTTTCGGTCCATTTATAAAAAAAAATCATATAAATAAAAGTATATTATTTTTTTTTTATTTCAATGTACATTAAAAAAAAATAATTATTTCTGAATTTTTGGGTCACCCTATCTCACGAAAGAGCACCCTAATGATGAAATAAAAAAATACGGGTCCAAATTTTTTTAAAAAGGCATAACTTGAACAATTTTCTAAAAAAATATATTTTTTTTTTTTTTTTCGAACATCGACCGCCTTGGGGACGGACCAGCACAATTGTGCTGGTCTGAATTTGACCCTAAAAAGTTCATGGAGTGATAGAATAGCCAAAATTAAGAATGTTTTGTTCTACGAGATTATGAGTTTATAAGGTAAATTTTGAAATAATCACTCAAATATGGTCCGTCCCGAAAGGGATATAGGTAAATTAAAGTCGATTCGTGATGCGCTTTGAAAGCATTATTGTGCATTTCAATCACCACTGAGTCATCCCTGCAGCATTCATATGTGCGGATATATATGATTAAGAAAATAAAACAAAATATTGCTCTAATTGTTCAAAACTATTTCTACAGAGAACTCCATGAAACTCATGAAATCTGTCATGAGTGCTGTAGAAACCATCATTCTGCAACTTGTTGCGAAAAACTACTTGACCATTCCACGCATTGAAATAGGGTGATGTGTATCCATCGTATTAAGCTTTGATCAATGGGAACCTGCAATTTTCTCAGTATCACAGTAAATGATGCTGATACAAATTGATGCCAAACTATTTTTTTTCCCTTGACGGCTTTCGCATTGTGTAATAAGGTTTTGATAAATCTTTATTGTTAATAAGAAATAATGGAATTAAATTATTACTCACCGTTGTCTACGTTTATCGTTTCCATTTTCATTTTGGTCTTAATCAGTTTTGATTCGTCTCCCAACTACTGCTCACTGTGTTATAGTTAGAAGCAGAGTTGGGAATGGTAATAGTAGTAGGCTTGAGTTTTTGCGAAAATCACGTAGCTCTTCTAATACAGTAGCTCAAAATTGTGAATCTCATCAAGTAGCCTATGTTGGGTATATGAATTTTCTAAATCAGTAGTGTCATTGAAGGCTGTGAATGCGGGAAATGCATCGGAAAATAGAACATTTTTCTACAGTTTTTTTGTAATTTCTTTATTAGTATCATTCCAAACATTACATTCATTATTTCTTATACCTAGGTGTTCTGTGTTATTAGCAACACTATCATCCTAATTTGGTAAAACAAATCTAAGATTTTATTAACATTTTGTTAACAACATATTACATTTCATTTGCCGTAGCAGTTCAGATTTTTTACAGGTGAGTTGATTTCAACTGCTTATAAGAGAAAAAAAAAACGTTTTCAATATACTTAACCTAACTTAACCTAAACATATAACGCATTAATCGTGGCAATAGAAGATTGTAACGATTTTTGCCTGAAATTATTAATTATTTTATTTGACATTTGTTCCAATGTTTCAACATTGGATATTCTATCTAACTCATCGGTACCATACCAGGGAGGAAGCCTCAGAATCAATTTCAAAATTTTATTTTGAATTCTCTGCAGAGCTTTCTTCCTGGTATTACTACAGCTAGTCCATATTGGTACAGCAAACAACATGGCTGGCCTGAAAATTTGTTTGAATATCAAAAGCTTGTTCTTAAGACAAAGTTTTGATTTTCTATTAATAAGTGGATAGAGATTTTTTACATATTTGTTACATTTGGCTTGAATGCCCTCAATGTGATTTTTGAAAGTTAAATTCTTATCTAGCATGAGCCCTAGATACTTAACTTCATCTGACCAATTTATTGGAACCCCTCTCATCGTGACAATATGTCTACTTGAAAGTTTCAAATAAAGAGCTTTTGGTTTATGTGGGAATATTATTAGTTGAGTTTTGGAAGCATTAGGAGAAATCTTCCATTTTTGCAAGTATGAAGAAAAAATATCCAAACTTTTTTGCAATCGACTACTGATGACACGCAGGCTTCGTCCTTTGGCGGAGAGGCCTGTGTCATCCGCAAACAAGGATTTTTGACATCCCTGAGGTAACTCAGGTAAGTCAGATGTGAAAATATTGTATAATATTGATCCCAAAATGCTGCCTTGGGGAACACCAGTTCTTACAGGAAGTCTTTCAGATCTGGAGTTCTGATAATTAACCTGAAGTGTACGATTTGACAGATAACTTTGAATTATTCTAACAATGTTTGTTGGAAAATTAAAGTTTTTAAATTTTACAATCAAACCTTCATGCCAAACACTGTCGAATGCTTTTTCTATGTCTAGAAGAGCAAAACCAGTAGAGTAGCCTTCAGATTTGTTGGAACGGATCAAATTTGTTACACGTAAAAGTTGATGAGTGGTCGAATGTCCATGGTGGAATGCGAACTGTTCATTGGCAAAAATTGAATTTTCGTTGATGTGGGCCATCATTCTGTTCAAAATAACCTTTTCAAAAAGTTTACTGATGGAGGAAAGCAAACTTATTGGACGATAGCTAGAAGCTTCTGCAGGATTTTCGCCTGGTTTTAAAACTGGAACAACCTTTGCATTTTTCCATTTGTCAGGAAAATATGATAATTGAAAACATTTGTTAAATATATCAACTAAAAATGATAAGCTACTTTCTGGAAGTTTCTTGATGAGGATGTAGAAAATTCCATCATTGCCAGGAGCTTTCATATTTTTTATTTTTTCAATAATAGTCCTCACTTCTTCCAAATCAGTCTCACAGGCATTTTCGAAAACGTTCTCTTGATTAAGAATATTTTTGAACTCCTGAGTAACTTCATTTTCAATTGGACTAGTAAGTCCTAAATTAAAATTGTGCGCACTTTCAAACTGCATAGCAAGTTTATTAGCTTTTTTGCCATTAGTTAGTAATAATTTGTTTTCCTCTTTCAATGCCGGTATTGGCTTCTGAGGTTTTTTCAAGATTTTAGATAATTTCCAAACGGGCTTAGAGCCAGGGTCCAATTGAGAAATTTTATTTTCAAAATTTTTGTTTCTTAAATCTGCAAAACGTTTCTTGATTTCTTTTTGCAAATCCTGCCATATAATTTTCATAGCAGGATCGCGAGTGCGTTGAAATTGCCTTCTCCTCACGTTTTTAAGACGGATCAAGAGTTTAAGATCATCGTCTATAATCACGGATTCAAATTTTACTTCACATTTTGGAATTGCAATGCTTCTGGCTTCAACAATGGAATTTGTTAAAGTTTCAAGAGCATTGTCAATATCAAGTTTAGTTTCTAAAGAAATGCTAACATCAAGATTAGAGTCAACATACGTTTCATATATATTCCAGTCGGCTCGTAAATAATTGAAAGTGGAGCTGATAGGATTGAGAATCGCTTCATGGGATATTTGAAATGTAACAGGGACATGATCAGAATCAAAATCAGCATGAGTAACTTATTGGCTACCAAGATGACTAGAGTCGGTTAAGACCAAGTCAATCGTAGATGGATTTCTAGAAGAGGAAAAACATGTAGGGCTATCAGGGTATTGAATTGAGAAATATCCTGAAGAGCACTCATCAAATAAAATTCTGCTGTTGGAATTACTTTGAGAATTATTCCATGACCGATGTTTGGCATTAAAGTCACCAATGACAAAAAGTTTTGACTTATTGCGAGTCAATTTTCGCAAGTCAGTTTGGAGCAAATTAACTTGCTGTCCAGAGCATTGAAAAGGCAAATAGGCAGATATAAAAGTATATTTACCAAGCTGTGTTTCAACAGAAAAACCTAAAGTTTCAAAAACTTTAGTTTCAAATGACGTATACAGTTGATGTTTTATACGCCTATGAATGATGATTGCAACTCCCCCACATGCCCCATCAAGTCGATCATTACGATAAACAAAAAAGTTAGGATCTCTTTTTAGTTTGGATCCAGGTTTTAAATACGTTTCGGTAATAACTGCTATATGCACGTTATTAGCTGTGAGAAAATTAAACAGCTCGTCCTCTTTACCATTCAGAGAACGAGCATTCCAATTTAAAATATTTAAATTATTATTTGAATCCATTAGAAAAACATAATCCAATAACAATATGATTTGTAAATTTTACACCTACTTGGACTGCTTGAGTCATAGTGGTGGCTTTCAGTTAGAAAATTAAAATCAGAGGCAGACATATCACTTGAAGTGGGTACATCTGAGGATTTCCCATTGGAATTTTCGGTAGACGAAGAAGCGGAGTAGGAATTACCTGTGGCGGTAGGGTTTTTTCCATTTGATTTGAAACAAGTAGAATAGGTACTCATAGTACGAACAGGGGAGGAGTTCAAATTACCTGCTACGATATCAGCAAAAGATTTTCCGTGGATAGATACATTCGAAATTGAAAGATTCGAACGGCTACCCGACGGACTAAAATTAGTTTGTGAATGAGCATGATTATGATCTTCCTGGTGGGTATGATTCCTAATCAAGCGATCGTTAACTGAAAAATGAGCATTGTTCGATACTCTACCAGGCAAATTCTGGAAACGACCGTTATCGTAACGGATATTATCCTTCATCTGCCTGGCACGAGCCTCAACGACTCTCTTGCGTGAAGGGCATTCCCAAAAGTTAGCTTTATGAGGGCCCTTGCAATTGGCGCATTCAAACTTTCTGGTATCTTCTTTCACAGGACAGACATCCTTGGCGTGAGAAGAACCTCCGCAAATCATGCATTTAGCATCCATGCGACAGTTTTTTGTACCATGACCCCACTTTTGGCACCGACGGCACTGAGTAGGGTTCTGGTAATTTCCTCCAGGTTTCTGGAAATGTTCCCATGTCACACGGACATCGAACATAAGTTTTGCTTTTTCTAAAGCTTTAATATTATTTAGTTCTTTTTTGTTAAAGTGAACTAAATAATATTCTTGAGAAAGCCCTTTCTGAACAATGCCAGATTGGGTTCTCTTTTTCATAATGATTACTTGAACTGGGGAAAATCCAAGTAAATCATTTATTCCATTTTTGATCTCTTCAGGTGACTTATAGTCACTTGAGAGACCTTTCAAGACAACTTTGAACAAACGTTCAGTTTTGTCGTCATAAGTAAAAAAATTGTGCTTCTTCTCTTCAAGATGTCTGAGAAGAAGTTCGCGATCTTTAAGAATTTCCGGCAAAACGCGACAGTCTCCTTTCTTTGCTATTTGGAAGGAAACCTTGATTCCCCTAATGGAGTTCAAGATCTCCTGCCTAAATCCCCCAAATTCGGAACAACTGACCCCGATAGGCGGCACTCTTTGCTTTCTCGCTTGAATCAAAGAGCCTGGGCTAGAGGCTGCTTCGATTTTGTGTTCGGAAAATTTGTCTAAAGCATCGAACTGATTGCTCATTTCGATACAATTATTCATTTCACCCTTGGAAGAAAGTTCGCATTCCGGGGAAGCGTCCTTTCTTCCATTCTTGCCACGTGTATTGACAGTTTTAAAACCCACTTTTTTGGAAGGAAGTAGTGAATTCAGAGATTCACCCTTCCTTTTGTTAGTTGTTGATACCATGTTTAGTGAATAAACGAGAAAGACGTGACCTTCGAGAGGTTTTTTCCCAAGACGGTGTCCAAGAAGGATTACCACCGCTAGCTTTCGCCAACGGGTCCAACGAAAAATCGAAGGCACGGGTCCAAACAAGGATCGTAAAGGGATCAATAGTAGAAAAAATAGTACTGAAAAGTACTGTTTTAGTAGCACTGAAAAGTACCGTTTTTAATTTTAGCACTGAAAAGTACTGTTTTATTGCTTTAGGTAGTTTTTTATGAAAACTTCCAAGAGCAAAGAGAATTCGTGTACGCACAGCACGAAGGTACGATACGCACTGATTTTTCTACAGTAGTTTTGGGTTGCCCTTAGCAACGGTTGTTTTGCTACATTCAAGGCATGAATTTCAGAACTTTTCCCAACTCTGGGTAGTAGTCAAAATTCAGCACTTAAGCGTTAATAGTAGTTTACGGAACAAGTTGCAGAATGATGATTTTTACAGCACGAGTCGTATCCTACGAGGCTTGCCGAGTAGGATAATTACGACGAGTACTGTAAAAATCGAGTTCTGCAACGAGTTACGTACAACATTTTTTGCAATTTCGTAGAAGACCACTTGAGGATACCAGAAATTATGTCGGAATACAATCACCATTATTTTACAATTTCTGAAAAAATGTTGTGTTATGATTCATTTCGCAACTCAAAACAGTTGCGTAATGAGAAAGCGTTGCGTAATGAATCATTACAACACTAGTTTCAGATGCGTAATGACTATTCCCGTACTGCATACTTCAGTGCAGGAAAGTAGGCCGTTTCATGACAGATTGGCGTGATGAAAAACAGCCTATTACGATGAGAAATTGCAAAAAATATAATGTTTAATTAGATTTGTTAGGTCTTCGAACATCCCTCTCCATTCCCACACCATGATGAAGTATGTAGATTTCTCTTCAAATTCATTGTCCCCATCAAAATACAGTCAAAAGTATCAATCGTGAGCTAGAATAAGGGCGTAAGTAACATGACCAATTTATCTTCGTAGATTCTCTCTTCGATTTTCGTCATGTTTTCACACCAGGAAGCCAGAATGCATCGCTGCCAAGCGTTTGGGATGAAATCGAATTTGCATTTTGTCAAGGAAGATAGAATCGATGAAGATAAATCGATCAAGCTACGCCCTAATTCTAGCACACGTATAATATAAGCACAATTGCTTTTGACCAAACAAATGCATGACGCCTCACAATGCAGCGAAAACAACCACAATCAAAGGAATGTTTTCTACGTCAAACATCACGCACGCATTGATGCGTAGAAGTTGTTTTTTCTCAATCCGAACGGATGAAAAACTTTTTTTACGTTCTGAATGATATGCGGTCATTGTGGGGATCTCTGAAAATTTCATTGATTATATAAATTCTACGGCATGCGATTGGCATGAAATCTTTCATGAAGATGTTCGAAGTTTTTCCATAGTGTAAATAAGTGGTCACAATAAGTAAGTCACACAGAGGGGCGGGAGGAAATTGGAATCGTTGAGTAGTGTGGATCAGTCGTTCGCTAATCAGGTTTCGCTCGGTACGTCTTCGTCCATGCGGTGTCGATGAAAAATTGCAAAGTGGATAATTGAACTGAAGCTATTTATCAAAATACAGTAGTTATATTGTATTTTCGGTGTACAAGTGGACGAACCATAACAGTTTTCACAAAGTTACACTTGAAAAATGAATCTATAATATAGGTAAGTTCGTATTTCCACCGTAATGGAATATTTCAAATTTAATATGACGAACAATAGGTCTTGCGACGAAGTAGATCGAAACACTACACACATTTATTTTTAAGGCGAAGTAGGCCTTCATTGAAACTTGCACGCGTCGTTGATGATTGTTGCTAATTCATCTCAGGATTTTGAATCAAAGAAAATCAGTTGTTTTTGCACTGACACAGCTGAAAAAGTATCACCATACTTTATGAATGTTAGCGCGTATAGTGATACATTTCCAAGTCAATATAAACTATCAAGACTGAGTTTTATCACTTTTAAATGCAAGCTGAAAAGTCATCATTGTTGCCAAAACGAATGACGGGCTACTTAGCCTTAAGAGCAAATCAGTCGTAAGCACGGCTGGGAATGGTAATAGTAGTAGGCTTGAATTTCACGAAATTCAAGTGGTACTCTCACTACAGTAGCTAAAAATTTGTGAATCTTATCAAGTAGTCTAAGTTGGGCGCATGAATTTTCCAAATCAGTAGTGTGACACTCCTAGTGTCATTGAAGGCTGGAAATGCGTGAAATAGAATATTTTTCTACAGTAGTCTTGGGTTGCCCTTAGCAACGGTCGTTTTGCTACTCTCAAGGCTTTTTGTCTACTGCAGCGATAGGCGTGAGTTTCACTGGCATTGCTGGCTGTGATTTGTTATGCTTGCCTACTGTAGTGTGAATTTCATATTTTATCCCAACCCTGGTCGTAAGTATGAACCCTCGAAAGGATACATGTTGTGAGATCGATTTTCTCACCTCGCGTAGCAGACAATATAATACAATATAATATCATAGAGCTCTTCGATGATCCTTTAAATCGCACTTGTGCTGGTTTTGTGTTTTTAACTAGATATCTCTCTTACTCAATGGTCCCTTTAACATCTAGTTATAAAGAGTGGGTTGTTATCACCGCAAAATATTAAAATTATCCTTACCCTGCTAAGCACTAAAAAGTCCATTAAGGTGAAGATGAATCGAAGCCAAACCTAAAATTTTCAAGAGCACGGATCTGGAGAACCAAACATCCGTTTAAGCTGGAAACTTAATCGATTGGTCACTCGCTGGTGGTGACCAATCGATTGGGTTTTCAGCTGAAACGGATTATTGGTTCTCCAGAACCGTGCTGTTGAAAATTTGAAATTTGGCTTTGATTCATCTTCACCTTAACAATCGTCGTCCGGTAAACGTTGTTGTAATAAGTACAGTGGTAAAAAGGGCTTTATTCACAATGAAGCTTGTTTATCGGACGCAAAATTTTACAACGAAAACCAGGTTTTAGATATTTTTGGAATTTCTATTGGTTGTTTATATTTTTAAAAGAACACACGCAACATTATTTTTCGTGAATATGATAATATGTAATCATATTTACGTGTTAAACAAGCCTCAATCCCTTGAAAACGAAGTGAAGCGTGTTGCCCAATTGGGGCGCATTATCCCGATTTCAATATTTCGATTTCGATATTTCGTATCTCAATATCTAGTTAGAGAACTGTAGAAAAAGTTGGTTTTCATGGCTATCTTGATGGTTCCTTGAGTCTCATTGCACTGGTTTTATGTTCTAAAACTCGATGGTCCCTTCAATATCGAGTTATGGAGAGTTGACTATATTTATGTTAATTCTTAAACACTTTTTCGAAAGTGTAACGCCCTTAAACACATGAATATAAGAGGTTTGTGTTCGAGAATAATAAATCTCGGGATGTCCCAAAGACCTTCGATTTTTTTCTCATCGGTAATCTCTTCTGATCATCTCTTTGCTCCATAGTACTAAAGCCAAACGCCACTTAACCAAATAGCTAACAGTCACAAGCCCTATTGAATGGACTCAAGATTATTTCTCTCTCAAGTCTTCATCTCCTTCTTCTTCTTGTTGGCTTTACGTCCTCATTGGGACAAAGCCTGCTTCTCAGCTTCGTGTTCAATGAGCAGGTACGATGATATTCTATGCCCAGGGAAGTCAAGAAAATTTTCATTATGAAAAGATCCTGGACCGACCGAGAATCGAACCCAGACACCTTTAGCATGGCTTTGCTTTGTAGCCTCGGACTCTAACCACTCGGCTAAGGAAGGCCCCTCAAGTCTTATATCTTATAAATTTCCTTTTTGGTCCATTGGTCTGTACAACTCTCGTAGCCTAATTGCCATCACCATCATTTTACAACAGGAAAAACCACTTTTCGGTGAGAGCATTGTCTGCCGGATATATTGCCCACCTAAGACGATAGAATGCCTAAACAAATTTTGGAACAGTTTCCTCCTCCCACCAACGCCGGCTTTACGTAAGGACATTACTAAAGCAAAGCATAGAAACGGAATGACAACAACAAAAATGGATCCCAAGAAATGGGAAATAAACCGCTTTATGTCCATGTCATAGATTTTGTAGTGCAACGAACTACGGAGGACGACGATAAACAGGTAACAAAGGGATCGTGAGTAGATTTCAACCTCAAATCAAAATGTGTGATCATTTTTCCCGTTCCTTACCAACGTAATACCAGATATATTTTATTGCAGCCTCAGTCAAGCTGATACGCAGCACCCAAACGAACAGTTCATTCGAAGCGTTGATTACTTCTTGCTGTATACAGCAACGTATACATCCCGCAGGGTACCTGAGCTGCAGTAGGGTAGAGGTAACGGTATTCGTCGCACGAAGTATCAGTATTCACTACCTCCAGTATTCACATCCCTCCATTTGAATTCAATGATGATGAGCAGTTTACTATTCCAATTTTAAGCTTGAGCATGAGCATAGTTGACCGTACAACTCATAGTTGGTACTCCGTGATTGACCTGAACAATCGGAATTGCACAGAGCATTCTTTGAATGAGGCTTGGGATTAGCTTACCATTCTCAATGTGCACAAATCGAGAGCTCAAAATTAAAACCACCGGCACCGGCCACGGACGAAAAAATCAAAACTATGTACATATTTATCTAAACACCCGATAGTCCTACACAACAGCTGTCTTCAGCAAACTTGTTCATCTCGTCTACAACTTTGCTGAAGATACCATGATGCTATTCCTTCAATATGTTTAGTTATGTCATTTATAAAAAATCGCCAGAAAATTCTCTTTAGTTAAACCGTTACTGCCTTTGAACTTGTTATAGGATAAATCATTCAAAAATATATGTTAAAATTCATATTATGTCTGATGTCCCGTGAAAATTTCTTTCGAATCGGTCCATATATAACTGAGATCTAGCTTAACAAAGTTGGTCATTTTGTATGTAAAATCGAAAAAGTTGCAAATGTTTTGTCCAATACTGTATGTTACGAAGGGTAAAGTTTTGTTTTAATTTCTCAAAAATTCTCTCTAACATTCGTATTGCAAATTCGTCATGATAAATCTCTTGAAATTCAACGATGTACAGTACTGGACAGAATAAAGTACGCATTGGCCGTTTTTCCATACAAAATGGTCAAGTTTGGAGATCGGAATCTCAGCTTTTAGTGGTCCGATTGATCTGAAATTTTCAATACAGCCTAGATATAATGTTACTACAAGTGTTAACCTAAGATTTTTCCGCAATTTCCTCCAAGAATTCCACCAGAAAATTTTACTATGACTAACATAATTTATTATTTTGACCCTTTCTGTCATCTTTACCGGAATTTCCTAAAATTCTTCCTAATTTTTTTTTCTTCTTATGAGATATGCAAAATTTCATCTCGGGAACAACGGTTTTACTTCCCTTTCGAAGGAAGTCGTCACTATGACTTCTAACTATACTCCATATGTGACTATTTCGGGGATGGGATTCGATCCCAGGTCCTCGGCAAGAGAAGCGTGTGTTCTAACCACTACACCAGGTCCGTCCCCAACTACAGTGGGATTCCATTTTTGGCATGCTCCGTTTTTGGCATCCCCAGATATTGGCAACCAAATGGATCCGTTTCTGGCAACATTTTAAATATCATTAACAAATTGTAAAGTTTTGTAAATATCATCGTGTCTTTTGTTTTAGTCATTTGAACAGCAGGTCAGCTTCACACCGACTGCATTCCAGAACTCCATCTTCGTCGATATTTCCCGAAATCCCACCAACTACTTGCGATCCCATACACCCTTATTTACTTCGGGATGGTCATGTGTTAGCAACGTTTCATGAAATCAATTATGCAAAAAAGTATCTCAACTAGAGATCGAACATGTTTTAAGGCATTTATACTGTGTGACCAACCCTCTTGAGTTTGTCGGTAGGTGCTATATTTAAAAAAGAAACACATTTCTTCTGGAATAAAACACAAGCACTGACACAAGAGCAACAAAAACTCTATGGCTTACAGAGAGTTTTTATCATAAATTTAGCCCATAATAAATTTGGCCCTAATAGGGCGATGTTCAAAGCTGAAAAGACAATAGATGGCTCTTTTTCAGTGGTAGTAAATACGAAATCCTGAAGTAAAGAAAGCACCATGAAACATGAACTAAACACAAAAACTTACGAATTCACATTACGCTTGATTTCTAATAACTACTTTTTCGATCCAGTTTCCTAATTGCTTGTAATTCACGTTTTTCATTATTTCCATACGTTTTGACAGATGTCGACTACCATTCTTCCATGCGCTTGTGTTGGAAGTTTGAGAATCCAGCGTAGCGCGATCAGTGAGTGGAATACAAATATCAGTGTCGCCGCTCGGCGGCCAGTGAGAGAAACTGAATGCACGGAAGGTTGTTGTCTGTACTTTTTGCTGCTGGCGCCAACTGTTAGCGTTTGAGAACGAAATAAACAGTCGTTACCAGAGTTGGGAAAAAATCTGAAATTCATTCTACAGTAGCCAAACAAAGCCAATCGCAGTCAGCGAAGCCAGTGAAACTCACGCCTACCGCTGCTGTAGGCAAAGAGTCTTGAAAATCGCAAAACACCCGTTGCTAAGGGCAACCCAAAATTACTGTAGAAAAATGTTCTATTTCCCGCTGCATTTCCCGCATTTAGAGCCTTCAATGACACTAACGATTTAGAAAATTCATGCACCCAACATAGGCTACTTGATGAGATTCACGTTTTTGAACTACTGTACTGGGAAAGCCACGTGATTTTCGCGAAATTCAAGCCTACTACTATTACCATTCCCAGCATTGGTCGTTACCCTATTGTCAAACAATAACAGTTTTTAGTGGCTTTCTCTATTTAAAGTAAAATAACATCTTGTGAGTATAGTTGTGTTTTTAATGTTTTTTTTTTCTGTGGTATAAGTCAGAGCTTATATACAGAGATTAGCACCAAGACACTTCTTTGTCTTCGAAAATAACCCCTATCTATTTTGCTGGCCTGCTCAATAGGTAGACGATTTGTCAGTTTAATATGTAGATTTGGTTTCACTCTTCGCGCAACTCTTCATCTATCCAGCTGGTTTGCCATAAAATTTCAATCACCCCTTTCTAACATTTTTTGCCCACACTATGATATTTTATGGTTGGATCTAAGTAAGCTTCTTGAAGTTGAAAATGTTTCATGTTGGCAAAGCAACGCCAGCAATTTACGTCTTATTTTGGAAAAATGGGTAGAGAAACATAAAATTTCCTATTTCATACTAAATCTCTATTTTTTTAGCTTGGCAAGCAGAGTTGATGATTTTGAAAGATTCTGAAGAGAAATTGCATTACTATCAGTGGTTTGGAGTTGAAATACGTGTGCAAATTATATGGCCATAGATCATGTAAGAGCCATTTTCGTAATTTGAGCCTTTACTGGAAGAACTTTATGAACCAATAAATAAACTGGACGATTGAAAAATCCTTGAAGAAAAAAAAATAGCCCCTGGTAGTGGTACATTTCCTGGCTGTATTAGTTTTTGTTTTGTTAGTACGCTGAGAAAAAAAAAATAAAAAATGACGTCCATTTTTAATGGAACCTCACCACTCGTACCGATAGATCGTACCCACTATACATTAAATGTCTCCCAAAAAATTGGACGTTATTTTAAACAAGCCCTTGCCCCGGCAAGCCGCAGACGGGGAATGGTTAAAACAAAATATGAGCATAATGCGTGAAGTTTATAAATACCGTAGACCTCGAGGAGAAAAAATATATATGAATATCTCGTACTACCTCTTCCCTTGCTTTTAAAATTTTTGGGCGTTCCATTTTTTCTATTTTTGATTGAATACGCAGAAAAATCGAGCCAAAAAATGTACTATACGATGAAACAATATTATGATTCTAAGTTCTCCAAGTTTCGTTTAAATTTCCATTGTTTCGGTGTAGAAACTCTACTCAAATTGAGATGGTGCCTAAAAAGATAAAATAAGAATTAAAATGCTGTTAATTATATGAGAGCTATTATTTAAAGTTCTAGAAAAAAATAAATGGTAACCGATGGTAAATACAGTTAAAATTCTTGACAGTTCAATAAACAATCTTAAAAAAAACTGCCTGCTAAGATTAAACTATAAAATCTGTAGGAGAAAATGTCAAAATCGAATCACCCCCAACAGTTTTATAGCTAGCATGAAAACCGCTAGTATGAGCCTATTCATGCTAAAATACGTTGGACTTTTACCAAAGACAAATTAATGACCTTCATGTCCCTTGCAAATGTTCAAAATTTTACAAGTCAGACGTTTTATAGCATGCATAGGCTCATGTTGGATCATCTCTTTAAAAATCGAACGTCATACAGAATCTCAATTAAAAAAGGGAACGAAGCTCTCGCAGATAGATCAACATATACACTCATACCAGAGTACGTATGAGTTTATATGTTGATCTATCTGCGAGAGCAACGTTTCCTTTTTTAGTTGAGATTCTGTATGACGTTCGATTTTTAAAGAGATGATCCAACATTCTACTAGCGGTTTTCATGCTGAAGTATACAAGATTGTTTATCAAATATACG
This sequence comes from Aedes aegypti, assembly GCF_002204515.2. Taxonomy (NCBI): domain Eukaryota; kingdom Metazoa; phylum Arthropoda; class Insecta; order Diptera; family Culicidae; genus Aedes; species Aedes aegypti. The sequence continues at coordinate 279,827,592 of NC_035109.1, forward strand.
GACCACATGAAATTTTCCAAATTATAGTTTAGAGATCTTGTTGACTTGAATCCTGATAACTGGATCTAGGACATTCCTATCTCGATTCTAGAAAATACTTACGGGATCCTTTTTCATAGTGGGCTTCTGAGAATTTTCAGCGGATTCTTGAGTGAAATCTGGGAACTCTTAGTGGACATAAATAATTAGTTTTTCGCGATGCTGCGTGAATCCTGGCGATGCCTTGTAAACTCCTAAGATTTCTAGGGCAATCTGTGACTTCTTAGCGAAATATTCTGGATAGCTAGTGGTGTCCTGAGTATTTCTGGCAAAATTTCGATGATTCTGAATAAGATCCTAGTTTCATCCAAGTGTTGCAAGTAATAACCAAAATCCTTATAGAATCCATCCTCAAAACTCCTATCGAGTCTTTGAGCAGATTTAAATTCCTGTCGTAATCTTTAGTGAAATCCGGTGTATCCTAGACGTGGATTCCTGGCGAGAAGGTTAAGAGCTCTAACAGGTTCCTGTGGATTCCTAACAAACGCCTGATGATTCGCATCGGGCTCTTGCGATCCTGCGAATTTCCGTTGATTTCGAATAGGTCATCAAGACCTCATGCGGCTCGCGGATCGCAGGTTGAGCATCACTGTTCTATTCCAATTTTTATATCCATATTTCCATGGAAAATCGTATCATTAACATTTATACTGATATGTATTGTTTTTTTCTGAACTCTTACACAGTTTTGAGGAAATGTTTTGTTCTTGATGAAAGGTCCCTTATACGATTATTGATTGATCGCAGCAAGCAGCGCGCGAGTAGACGTGTTTAAAACCAGCTGTTACAATTTTTCTCGTTTCCGCGTATTATTTTAATTCGGCTGGAAAAATTGTAAATCGATTAAAACCAAAATTTTGATGGAACTTGCATTTATACAATTATAACTTATATTGTATAGCAGTTCTTTTGATAATGCTCCGTTCTGCGGTAGTCGCCAAGTTCTACCGCAGCTGTAAAAGTTCTAACGCAGGCTTGAGAATCATTGTGTCATTGAACAGTTTCCAAGGTATCATCGCAGCTGATCGATGATGCTTTGTGAAAATCAATAAAGCGACTGCTGCGGTGGCTTTCTGTTTAACCCACGGTAAAAAGAAGCAAGGTTTTATACTCTGAAAAATGACATTTGGCTGTGACGTCATTCCTATCGCAAACTCGAACGAGTGCAAAAGAAAGCAAGGCTTGCTCTCTTTTACTATCCTGTAAGCCTCATGCTTGACGATAGGAATGACGACACATGTTTTGATTGAAAACCGTTGTTTACACGTGGGAATAGCCTACCTTGTTGAGTATACCGTGTGTTCAACCATAGAACGGAAAGTTATCTCTAAAATTGCAATAATTTCAACCTTATTGAAATGTATTGTGATACTGTGTGCTTTGTGAAAAACTATCACGGTGAAATATCATTGCAGCTAGTTGAAGTGAAAATCGAAATTTGTACGAATCAAATGGGCTAAATTTTGTAATCATCTTCTAACCAAAGTCTGCACAGTGGGCCTGGCCATTTTAATATTTGGGACATATCACCGATATGCTGCAATTATTAATGCTGACAGGAAAATACTGAAAGAGAATCCGATATTTCCTGGATGCTTTTCAATATTGGCTGTGCAAGCACTTAAAATAGAATAGAAAGGTCACTTATGCGATTATTGTTTCTACATTGTCCATAAATACGAATAATGTACATAAAGCTTATAAAATCATTGAATACATTTAAGCGAAAATAAGTATGTATGTGTAACTTCTGTCATCATTAATATTACGGGTCTATAGATATATAGCATAGACCATTCTTGAAGAAATCATCTTCGGAGTGGACCGCTCCGAAGTCTGGTCATCATATGGCTCCAAAAAGGATGATGTCACCATATCCTAATGATGAAAAATAAATATAAAAAATTAATTCCGATTTTGGTTCACTGCGACTGCAAATTTTGACTTTGTTTCCAAAAACGGAATCCCAGTGTATATCATTTAATTTCACTAGAATTTCGCAATGTTTACTCAACATGTTGTTCAGCTTCATCAACAAATTTAAAATACCTATACTATTCTTCGCAAGTTAGAACTAAGTAGATTTGTGAGCATTACTTAAAGCCAAAAGATATAAATGTTTTCGGATATTTATAACTGAGTTATACTTGAGATAAGTACATGTGAATAGTTGAATCGATGAAATGTGTAAACTCAATTTGACGGTGCATTTAGTGTTGGAGTATGTTGATTCTACTTCGAAACAATTATGTTTGTGTAAGTGAAAGTAAGTAACAGAATAGTTATTTCGACATAAACAAATTCAACTCCACGTCCCAGTCAACCACGTATCGTATAAGAATGTGCATCTAAAATTATGTGTATGTCGAAAATCAGAATCTCATGTGCCGTAATTAGAGTGTCCATCCCGGGACAAAATATCCCGGGATTTGACAAATTTCGGGATTTCCCGTTTCCCGGGATATTAGTTCTGTCTCGGGAATCCCGAAATGTACGTAGAATTTGATGAAAACCACTAAATTTCAATGACAAACAATGACATATTTCCTCACTATAAAGCCTTATTTGATAAAATAGAAAAGCATCATGAAAAGATAATAAGCGAGTTATGATTTTCATGAAAAGACAAATTATCAAATTAAAAAACAATTTTTTTGTCTAGTTGCAAAATTTTAATGCTTTTCTCTTCAACATACAAGCCTAGGCTAAGAAAGCAAAAAATTGAAAATATAGCTCAACTTTATCCAACAAGCAAATTGCAAATTGCTTCAATATTAAGACTCAATTTACCATACTTCCATTCCATAATAATCTTGGAAAGTTACATTATCTGTTAGATTCATTGAAAAAATCATGGTATGGATGAATTTATACTTCCATTTCAACCAAAATACTAGTGTTATTGAAAATTTGAGATATCCCGGGATCCCGGGATTTCAATCTGTGTTGACAGCAAAACATGTCGTAAATAGCGCAAAATAGAATCGCGTCAAGTTGTAAAAACTGACAGATAATATATCAATCCAGAAAGCTTCATATGAACTTCGCAAAAATTGACACCCAAACTTCGGCAGATACCTACCGCAGACGATAGGTCTCAAAGAACAGCAAAGCAAGTGTGGCTGTGCATGAAACATGCATTAATATTGGCAAATAATTACTGATCTGTTATGTATCCCTTGGTGGTACAATGGTAATGTGTTAAATTTGCAATCCAGAGATCCCGCATTCGAGGCTTGGTGGCAGTTTTTATTTTTTTAGTCGCAGAAAGTCTGAAAACCTCGTGCCTAGTGTGCATATAGCCTCAACTTTGGTTGGTATATATCATTTTCATGATAGAATAAATTAACGAATGAATTATTTCATTTAGAATAATGCATAACAAAAAATATGCCAACCAAAATGTTGACTGGGTTACTTCGGCATGTTAGTCAAAAATAACAATAATCGACTCAAACAAGCGCTAGTGGAGCTTCTGACGCAATTACTGTCTCTTGGCTGTCTCTTGGAGAAATTTTTGATTGAAGATGAGATGTATCTTGGTGGCTGGAGTAGTTGCCAGTGTTAATTCTGAAAGAATTCAAGAAAAAGAACCTAAATGAATTCACAATTGAGTATTGCTGGACTAACGTTTGGATGCATCATTGGATGAAACAAAAAATTATTTCAAATAGGCAGTTTCCCTGAAATAATTCAGTCGTAATATTTGGAGGATTTCAGCAGCAGAAGTACTTACTAGTAACTGTTGAGAAATTTCTAATGAAGTCATTTTGTAATCCTTGAAAAATTCTAGGAAAAGTCCTTCAAGTATTTGCGGACAAATCTGTGCTAAAATAAATGGTAAAATCAATAAGTTATTCGTAGAGCTTCGAAAAAGTAAAAAATTTTGGTCCTAGAAAAATGTCAAGTTCCTGGAAGAATGTATGTAGGATTTTTTGAAGAAATATCTACAGATAACGTCTTGTGAAGTCCTTTAAGGAATCCTTCTAAGAACTCTTTGTAGAATCCCTGCACAAATTCTGGGGCTATTACTGGATAAAAAACTTTATGATACGTATCATATCATAGACTTTTTCCAATCCATCCAAAACCAATAACCATTGCCTGTTCGAGAAATATTTTGGTATACACTTCTCCTACTTGATAAACTGAGAAGAATTTACATGATTCATGGTAATAGGCAAAAGCTGTATAAGTTTAGAGAAGCCATGCAAAAAGAGCCACTAAAATATCGAAAACTGATATTTCATGAGAAATCGGTGAGTAGCTCCTTTGAGGTCGTTAGCCGGCCCCTGATGTTTCCAGCTCCCATGCCTAGCTGCTCCCATGACGCTACATGATACAAAAAATTCGATCCTACTGCGAGCACCAGGGTCACAAAAAACACACCAGACGTGTCATTTTCGATATGAAATATGGGTCTCGTTTGTGTACTCATTAACGTGCATCGGACGGAAGCTCGCTATCAGCTCCGTTTTCGCCATTAATGATATCCTTCCGAATGTAGGTCATTGCAAAGTGAACTTGTAACCAGACACAAAAAAAAACAATCAATTTCCGCAAAGGCCCCAAATCAACGGTTTCACCGTTTTCGCCAGCTTCAAGTGGTTTGTTCTCCTCCTTCGCGCTGGATCCAACGTCAAGTGCGATAAACACGAAACAGGTTCCGGCACTGGCTCCGTCAGGGAGGTGTACTTACCCCATTCAATCAGTTGTGCAGTTTCTCGGCTCGGACCAGGTCACTGATGCCTTCGTAAGACACACAACACACACGCAGCTACGGAAAGGTGCTCTTATCGCGAATCTTCCCTCGGGGAGGGCTTGACCAAAAACAGCCAGAACCACCGGCCGCCCCACAGTGGTTCGGATTTCGAATTCATGGCAAAAAAATACGGCTTCTCATTATTTTTCTGTTTTGAGTTATGAAAAATGACTTAGGATTAAAATGAATGAGTCATAGCAGATTTCAATTAGACAGATAGGTGGACAAAACACTTTTGTATGTTCTCTAGGGAGTGACACCAAACTTTTGCACAAGAGTGTATAGCTACTTAATGTTTAACTATTTGATATAGTTGATCAATCTTTGACTCTATCTCTACTTTTTGGGTTCAAGATCTTTGTCGTTACTTTTCAACTTAATACTAAGTTTTTAAATTGGGGTTTTGGTAGCTAGACCACTGTGCGCCCTCCAGAGATAAGTCAGTGCGTGAAGCGCAACTGCAAACAGTTTTACCAAAGACAAATTAAAGACCTGCATGTCCCTTGCAGTTTCCCAACATTTTATGGCTCATAAGGTAATCTAGAATGCCGTGAAAAGTGTACTGCGATCTGTCAAACTTGGGTACCTTTTGCACTACCGAGGGACCAAATGCAGTACTAGAAGTGGTACCCAATCTGAACCCGAGTGGGACGGACCTTGTTTTACGCTCTAACAAGTCCGTCCGAAATTGTAACCATGTTGCTGTTTGCTGTTGACCGGAGAGGAGAGCCTAGCATTTGCGCACGGGAACGTGGTTAACTCCAACGGAGAAGATACGAAACGAGACCACATTCCTATCATTTTCCAATCCAAGAGATATTACTTCATTAAACGCATTTGTTGGCGGTCTTTTGGAACCAAGATAAATGAACTTCGCTGCGAATAAGAGTTTGAGTGAAACCCTAGCGTTTAGCGTGGACGAACGAGACAGCAGCAAACTCGCTTGGAACGTGTTGTTCTGGGCTCTGGTTTCTGGCCCGAGGAAGGAATTTCAACGCTCGTTACAGCGGGGAACTCGGTTGATTGAACATTGGGCGGGAAATTATTGCGAACTTTGTAGGGTAATAACATATGTAATCCGCCACGAACAAGCAGCCAGGTTCTTCGTGACCGCTAACATAAATTGACGATTGTTCCCGGTGGCTGCAGGAGTATAAGCGCAAACGATCGTTGGATTGTGCGTGACTGCAGACGATGCAATGAAAACTGGATTATTTATTATGATTTTTGTATAATGCAGGAATTTACGATGAAAACTACAATAAAGCATTCTGTAGATCTGAACTTGGTAGTAGTGGTCTCCAATGCTTTTAAATTTCTTCAACCGTGTAATTCTCAGCCTTATTTTCAGTTCTTATATCTATGTCGGAAGCTTCAGAATCATTTTCAAAATTGTATTTTGAATCGTCTGCAGAGCTTTAGGGTAAGTCAGGTAAGTCAGATGTGAAAGTATTGTCTTTCAGATCTGGAGTTCTGATAATTAACCTGAAATGTACGATTTGACAGATAACTCTGAATTACTCTAACCAGGGCCGTAAATTTTCATTTCATTGAAAGCATTTTCAGTCCCCAACTGACTGACTCAAGCTTACTTTTCAGTTGAAACTCTACTGTTTCGTTTCAATCCGACCAACCTTTCCTTTCATCGCAGCAAGCGTAGTCTCTCATCTCTTTCGTGCTGTTTGTGCGTCGCGCGTCATAAATCGGAGCCTCATCGCAGCGATCTTGTCTTTCAATCGGTATCAGGGTATTGAATTGAGAAATATCCTGAAGAGTACTCGTCAAATAAAATTCTGCTGTTGGAACTGCTTTGCGAATTATTCCATGAGCGATGCTCGGTATTAAAGACACTAATGACAAAAAAAGACCTATTACGAATAAATTTCCGCAAGTCATTTGGAAGCAAATTAACTTGGTGCCCAGTACTGAAAAAAGTTGATGTTTTATATGCCTATGAATGATGATTGCAACTTCCCCACAAGTCGATCATTACAATAAACAAAACAATTTGGATCTCTTTTGAGTTTGGATCCAGGTTTCATATAAGTTTCAGTTATAACTGCTATATGTATGCTATATACCTGTTCGAAAAACCCGTATCAGCTACATGGGTCTCCCCCAGGTCTCATATCTGAGTCCCCTTCTTTATAATTTTTATGTGAGAGACATTGATGACTGTCTCATGGAAAATTGCTCGGTAAGACAGCTTGCACGACTGTGTTCTTTCTGTCACAGGACCAACAGCAGCCGAACTAATAGCACCCTTAGTAGATACTCTGAACAATTTGTCTACTCGGGTCTTAAAGCTGGGTATTGAATTCTCTACGAAGAACACTGAGATGGTTGTCTTTTCAAAGAAACACAAACCTGCCAAGTTTCCGTTTACACTCATGGGTAAGAAAATCACTCATATCATGTCTTCAAAATATCTCGGTCTGGTTCGACGCTAAATGCACCTGGGGGAAACACATTGCGTATCTGACACAGAAATGCCAAAAACGAATCAACTTCATGTGAACTATAACCAAAACATCGTGTTGAGCCCATCCAGAAGATCTGCTCAAGCTAATCCAAACAACCATCTTGTCGGTCTTAGAGTACGGTAGCTTTTGTACTTGCAGGAGTACAGCCCCTGTACTTGCAGATCGTTTCGCGGAGTTAACGCTCAGGTTCCTCATCCGTTGTGAGGTTCTCAATCCATTGGTTATTGAAAACTACGGAAAGCTGATTGAACATAACCGTCAAATTTGTTTCACGAGTGTGTACTACTGGTACATGACGCTGGAGGTCAGCCCATATTCGGTTAACACCAATCGTGACAACTTCCTAAACTTCGACTGTTCCTCTGTAGTATTTGATTTGTCCATGAAGCAAGATATCCATGGTATACCAGATCACTTTCGTTCAAAGTTTATCCCTCCCATGTTTGCAAGTAAATTCGGGCATGTCAGCGAGAACCGACAGTTCTTCCCTGATGGGTCAAAAATGGATGATATCACTAGTTTCGGTGCTTACAACGATTTACAGAGCGCCTCCTTCATGCATCGAAAGCCATGTTATGTATATGTTGAGCTAAAAGCTATACATTACGCCTTAGAGTACATCAGTTCTCTCTCACCCGAGCTCTTCTTCTTATTTTTTTTCCGACAGTCTAAGCTCTCTGGAGGCTGTTCGGTCAATGAAACTGGTGAAGCACTCAGCGTACTTCCTGAATATACTACGCCAAGCGTTGAGTGCTTTGTCAAACCGCTCTTACGCTATTACCCTAGCTTGGGTCCCTTCCCATTGCTCCATTCCGAGCAATGAGAAAGCGGACTCTCTGGAAGGTAGGCGCTAAAGAAGGCGTTGTTTATGAGCGTTAAATCGTCTTCGATTATTTTTTGCATTGGCCCGTCGGGAGACCTTGATCAGCTGGAGAGACGGAGAAATGGGTAGATGACTGTATTCCATATTTCCACAGGTGTCGAAAAAAACATGGTTTAAGGGGTTGGGCATGAGCAGTGAATTCATTCGTGTCATGTGTCGGCTTATGTCCAATAACTTTTCATTCAACGCTCATACCCACCATATTGAGCCCTCAGAAAGCAATCTCTGTGTTTGCGGCGTGGCTTACCAGGATATCGAATATGTCGTATGGAGATGCGGTGAGCATCGTGGCATCAGATCTGAACTGACTGAAACTCTCCGGATCCGAGGAAAACAGCAGAAACCTGCCAGGGAAGTGTTGGCGGGCCTTGATTTAGAATATATGAATTTTATCTATCTCTTTTTGAAGCGTATCAATATCCAAGTTTAATTGTCCTTCTTTCCCTGTCTTTCTTTTTCCCCTGCAAATTTTCCCGTTCTCGTCGTGTCTCCCACAAACAAATATTGTACAAATGTATTCCCTAACCTTAAATCTTCCCCAAACTGGCCCCTTCCAAAATCATCCAGAGTTCGACCATAGTTGTTTATTCTAGCAATGAATTTTCTCTTAGATTTCGATTCATTTTTGAAGTATTTTAGCATGAATAAATTTTTTGCTTAAACTATACTTTTTCAAGGAAACTTTTTATTTCAATTTTTCAAAAAAACTTTTCGATATTCTTTGCAGAATTTTAGTATAATTAGTTCCTCAAGCAATATTGGAGATCGCAGCAAGCTGTGCGGCGAGTGGATGCATTTTCGATTTTGCTGTCCAACTAATCTCAGTTCCGCGATATTTTGAATTCGACCGATGAAGTGTTGAAGCGAATAATGGTGCTATGCAACCCGGGAAGTGTTTTAAACTAAAATTGTTAGCTTGTCTGGTGATTCCGTGTGCTGCAGTGAACCTTTGTGTTATGCTTCTAGAGAAGAAGCCTATAAACAATCAAATGATAGGAACAAAAAGTTAAGTAGTACCAAAACGTTGTAAGAAAATTGATTTTTTGCAATTTCCCATCGTAATAGGCTGTTTTTCATCACGCCAATCTGTCATGAAACGGCCTACTTTCCTGCACTGATATATGCAGTGCGGGAATAGTCATTACGCAACTGAAACCAGTGCTGTAATGATTCATTACGCAACGCTTTCTCATTACGCAACCGTTTTAAGTTGCGTAATGAATCAAAACACAACATTTTTTCAGAAATTGTAAAATAATGTTGAACGCATTCCGATATAATTTCAAGAAGTCTTCTACAGCATTGCAAAAAATGTTGAACGTAACTCGTTGCAGAACTCGATTTTTACAGCACTTGTCGTAATTATCCTACTCTGCAAGCCTCGTACGATAAATTACGACTCGTGCTGTAAAAATTAGCATCCTGCAACTTGTTCCGTAAACTACTATTCTTCATTGTTTCGGGGTATTGAGGAAGAAGCATTTGGACAGAATCTGTGTGTGACGCGTGGCCATATAATGACTGATTACTTGTACGATAAAGATATAGGGAGCAAAAAACCAGCAAAATAAATTGTCATTTACGTAGTGAAAAGTTTTCTGAACCGTGTTTAGTTTCGCTTGTTCTTATTAGAATTTTGCAACTCTCGGCTGATGGTGATGGTGGCTAAACCGTTACGTATTGAAAAGTGGTAACATAGTTATATGGGATTTGAACTTGTGAAAGTTGTACAAATCTCAGTCTCTGATGTCAGCGAGGAAAGTGAAGAAACCAGCATTGAATTTTACAGCTTTGAGTTGTTCTAGTGAGTTCGTTCCTGCCCATCTCTAGTTAATTTTTTGCCCTTCACAAACAAGTCCATGAGTCTCCTTAGTTTTTCGTAACACGAAGGTAATACAAACCCCCCATAGAAAAAAAACTTGCCAGCTACCTCTCATATTAAATAGTTTCACAAACTACTGTTAGATCTATATTTTTTTTAATTTTACACAATTAAGTGCAGTTGAATCATGAAATACTATCGCAAATAATGTATTTTTTATTATTATCTCTGTCTATTGCGGGACAGAGGTCAGCATAAGTTTTCTTCTTGTTTCAGAGAGCGAGCAATGGCGCTTTAGCCTAGGTTTTCTAGCTAGGACATGAGGAAGAAATACCCATGTCCCATCCCAGGAAACGGAAAAGGACCACAAACGGAATGCGCATCAACATTCTTAGCAAAGCCACTCCCAACGAATTTATCTTTATCCCTGAATTGGAACGGTTGGTACGGTTGTCCCCGTTTCTTCCTCAAAAAATTGAAAATTTTCGTCAATCATGTTATTTATACGTAAATAATCTGATTGCCGTAAATTTTTGAACTATCTTAAAACCCAAGTCTACACAGTGGGCCAGGCCATTTTAATATCTGTGTATCATATTTCAGATATGCTACAAATATTAATACTGACAAGAAATATAATAAAAATAATTCTATAAGAAATCCCTGAACAAATTACTCAGGAAATCTTTGAGTATTTTCGCGAAAGAGTTTTTGGAAGAACAGTTGAACGCATTCCACTGGGAACTTTATAGGAGAAATGAATAAAAGAATTTCTGATGCATTCTCTGGCGGAACCTTTTAAGAGATTTTTTAAGCAATCAGTAAGTCTGGGAACAATTTTCCGTAAGAATACCAGGACGAAATCAGTGAAAACTGGTAAAGTAGTTCTTGGAGAAAGCACTGAAAAGTAAGAACATAATTTATGAAGAAATTCCTGTAAGAATTCTCAAAGGAATCCCTTCAAAGCACATGGTTGAATGCCTTAAAAGTTCGTGGAAGAATCACAGAGGACATTCCTTGTGAGTTTTTTTTGCTAGAAGGATTTTTGACTGGATTACAAAAAGAATGAATCTTTTTCGTAGCAATAATTGAAATTAAAAATAGATAAAATCAATACAAATCTGTTAAAACTACTAAATTTGCGAAATCGAGACTATTGTGACCGACATTATTTCTGTGAAACAAGTATTTGCTAAGCCCCCCTAGACCTCCTCCAGAAAAAAAAATGACGCCAATGATTGCTACAATTGCTTGACTTACACTCCGAATTGTCTCTCGGTCGTTACTGCTTCCATGGCTACCAGCAATCCTAACTAGATAGATTGGACAATATTAAAAAATAATAATAAATAATTTTCTGTTTAGACAGCCTTTTATCAAGCTGTATTACTTTGTTCAATGATACTATTTCCCAACAAAATAGCAGCATTTCCTTTTTTCTGCAAAACAAAAATCAACCAATACCCCTTCGGCTTAGCTTGGCTTGCCTTGTACACTCGGCCAAAAGCGCGGCCAGCATCGCTAATCAATCGATTCGATAATTGCATGTAATGAGCCGTTTATGCCGACCTTTCCACATAAATTATAGCCAGCTACTCGCGAACCGCGAGTTCGTACCGCTTGAACCCGCTCGCAAACGGAATAACACTTATTTTGGCAGTTTAAATATGAACGTTCATTTCCCGACTCGTTAAGGCGCAATAAAAGCACTTACCCGGACTTCAACCGGCCCTTGTTTTGCTTGATGAGAAGCGGGGTGGGATCACAACGGATTATATTAATTTTATACACTCTTTCGAGATTCTACTCCCATCGTTTCAAGCGATATCCCGAGTCACTGTAGTTTAAGCAAATTATTATTAATTGATTTCATTAACGTTTACACGTTTTGTTTTTCTGTTTCTTCTTTTTCTTTGCAGCAGATTCACAACTGGTCCCAGAAGACCCCGAAAGCAAGAAGGACGACTTCGCGTTCGATAATCCGGCCTTCAACAAAACGAGCGATGGCGGCAACAACGCCAGCAAAACCAACTCCCCGTTGGATCCCAGCTGGACATCGTCAGCCAAACAGAACAGCCTGGACAAGCGGAAAACCGTGGACGATAGCTGCGTACAGGTGAGTGTTGGACAATAATGTGATTCGTTGCCTTTGGGTGATCTAGCTGACGATGTTAATTGACTGTCGGTATTCGTCGTAAAAAAGCATGATCGGTGATTGGCTGTTGAGTGGAAATTTTCCGCAATCAGTTTTGGAATGAGTGTCAAGCGTTATGTAACCCCTGGTTTGAAAATTCGAAGAATAATCTACAAGGGTCTAAATCTCGAGTAATCGACCATTTTGGATGAGGTAATTATTTATTTATTTGATTCTAAATCAATTATCTAGACAAAACCTCGTCAACAATATTTCGCCCATTCACTGGGTTTATGGTCGCTTCTCTCCACCCTCGAATGCGACCCACGCTCTCCAGGTCCTGGTGCACCTGGTCAATCCACCTAGCTCGCTGCGTTCCACGCCTTTTTTCCGACCGCATTCGAAGCGAACACCATCTTCACAATGCTGTTGTTCGGCAATCTTGCATCATGTCCTGCCTAGCGTATTCCTCCAGCTTTGACTACCTTCTGGATACTGGTTTCACCGTAGAGCTGAGCAAGCTCGTGGTTCATCCTACGCCGTCACACACCGTTTTCTTGCACGCCGCCGAAGATCGTCCTTAACACTTGGCGTTCAAAAAACCCAAGAGCTTGCAAATCCTCCTCAAGCATAGTCCACGTTTCATGCTCGTAGAAGACTACCGGTCTTATGAGCGTTTTGTACATCGTGCATTTGGTGCGGGGATGTATCTTTCTTGACCGCAGTTTCTTCTGAAGCCTTCCACCGACTTCCACAGATGATGCATCTTGGTATTTCTCAACTAACGTTGTTGTAAGGAACCGAGGTAGACGAACTCATCAACCACCTCGAAAGTATCCCGTACTCTTGCTGCTTCGCGTTTCAGGCGGGTGAACAAATCTGCCACCGTTTCAAATTTTCTTCCAAAAATATCCATGGCGTCCGCGATGCAAACAAATTGTCCGGATCCGCCTAGACTATTAAGTCAGACTGTCCGCATGACACCTTTAAGCGCAATATTGAACAACTGGCACGAAAGTCCATCGCCTTGTCGTAGTACCCGCCGAGATTAGAACGAACTGGAGTGTTCGCCTGAGATTTTCACGCAGCTTTGCACACTGTCCATCTGTGTTCTAATCAATCTTGTGAGCTTCCCGGGAATGCTGTTCTCGTGCATGATCTTCCATAACTCTTCACGGTCAATACTGTCGTATGCCGCCTTGAAATCAATGAACAGGTGGTGCTCACGGCATTTCTGGAGGATTTGCCGTACGGAAAGGATCTGGTTCGTTGTCGAGCGGCCGTCGATGAAACATGCTTGGGAATTTTCCACAAACTCGTTTGCTGTTGGTGATATACGACGGAAGATAATCTGGGATAGCACTTTGTAGGCGGCGTTTAGGATGGTGATTGCACGATAATTTTCACACTCCAGTTTGTCGCCCTTTTTGTAGATAAGGCATATAACGCCTTGCTTCCAGTCCTCCGGTAGCTGTTCCGTTTCCTAGATTCTGACTATCAGCCGATGCAAACAAGCGGCCGGGTCCATCCTGATGAGTTCGGATCCGATACCATCCTTGCCAGCGGCGTTTTTGAGCTGTTGAATGGCATTCCCCCATCGTGGGAGCTGGTTGATTTCCACTGGCCGTTGTACTGACGTAGCCTTCGCCTTCGCTGTCCTGACCTTCTGTGCCTGTGTTCTCTGCACTATTCAAGTGTTCATTGTAGTGTTGTTTCTACCTTTCGATCACCTCGCGTCAAGATGCACCCAAAACCTTCCAAAACCTCCTGGCACTCCTCGTAGAACGAATCGTATCTGACACTGGTTTAGGCAGCGTCGTTAATGGTTGAGTGTGTTCCAGCAGTCCTCAAGAGGGGCCCCATCGAGCTCACCCCCATCCGGCAAAGCTGCCTCAAAATGTTCCGCGTACGCATTGGCGACATCTGGTTGTTTCAGTTGCGCTAGATTGTACCGTGGCAGGTGTCGGTACCGTACATCGTTGATGACGGATAGTTTTGGGCGCAGTTTTACCATCACCAGGTAGTGGTCGGAGTCGATGTTAGCGCCACGATAGGTTCTGACGTCGGTTATGTCGGAAAAGTGTCGTTCATCAATCAAACGTTTCGATTCTGTCTGCTAAGGTGATCTCCTGGTGTACCAATACTAGAAAGAGGTGCTACGAATGGCCATATTTTTGAAGGCATACCTCTATTTCACAGGTTTCCATTTTTAATTCCAAAAATACCCATTTAACAGAGGTTTCCATTGGCTTTCTACAACCGTAAGTCGCCATCTTGTTCTCTGGTTCACCATATCGGATTCAAAAATATTCTCGAACATCGATTATCGACATCTACTGGGGAGCCTGTCCCAAAACTACCAAAACTGTATAGGTTTACATTGATTTTTAACTAACCGTTTTTCTGAGGAGAAAAAACTTAACTCAAAATTTTCAACACAGATCCTCAAGCGATTCGCGTGAGAGTGCAAGACAACGCGAGGATTTTTTCAGGTACTCTCTCTCTCTGTTGTTGCGATGCTCACCTTAACTCACACTTCAAAAGAACTCTTGAGTCTGCCGCCTGAACAAACACTCCTTGTGGAGTTGTGAGAGCACCCTTTTTTGATGGAATTTTACTGTGTTGTGTTTTGTGCTGCATATTCGTCGCTCATTTTTCGTTGTCTCTCTACTTAGCATTTTTTCGCTCCCTCGCAAAGAAGCAATAGAGCGCAGCATATGACGAGCCTAACCTCACTTATTTGACAGCTGCTGGTCCTGTTGTTTACGTTTCGGGCTTAGTCGTTTTTTCCATCATTTTTTCATCTTCGCATTTCTATCACCAGCATGCTGATGGTGACGATTTTCCACGGTAGGAAGATAGAATAATACGATCCGTGGGTATCTGCAGTGGATTTGACCTCTCCTCGCAGCAAACTTTCACGAAATTAAGAATGATTCGAAAAAAGTACTAAGTCCAAACTGTAAACAACAGGACCAGTACCTGTCAAAATTGATGCGTGACGTCACAGTGCAGTGGAGTATGGCAGCACGCTGCTCTAGAGTATTTCACCGAACTCTAATGATGTTGAGAAGCATTATCAAGCCTGTCAGTGCGCATCGTACCTTCGTGCTGTGCGTACACGAATTCTCTCTGCTCTTGGAAGTTTTCTTAAAAACTACTAAAGCAATAAAACAGTACTTTTCAGTGCTACAAAAACAGTACTTTTCAGTGCTAAAATTCAAAACGGTACTTTTCAGTGCTACTAAAACAGTACTTTTCAGTACAATTTTTCTACTATTGATCTCTTTACGATCCTTGTTAGGACCCGTGCCTTCGATTTTTCGTTGGACCCGTTGGCGAAAGCTAGCGGTGGTAATCCTTCTTGGACACCGTCTTGGGAAAAAAAATCTCTCGAAGGTCACGTCTTCTTATTCACTAAACATGGTTGCAACAACAAATAAAAGGAATCTCTGAATTCACTACTTCCTTCCAAAAAAGTGGGATTTAAAACTGTCACTAAACGTGGCAAGAATGGACGTATCCCCGGAATGCGAACTTTCTTCCAAGGGTGAAATGAATAATTGTATCGAAATGAGCAATCAGTTCGATGCTCTAGACAAATTTTCCGAACACCAAATCGAAGCAGCCTCTAGCCCAGGCTCTTTGATTCAAGTGAAGAAGCAAAGAGTGCCGCCTATCGTGGTCAGTTGTTCCGAATTTGGGGGATTTAGGCAGGAGATCTTGAACTCCATTAGGGGAATCAAGGTTTCCTTCCAAATCGCAAAGAAAGGAGACTGTCGCGTTTTGCCGGAAACTCTTAAAGATCGCGAATTTCTTCTGAAACATCTTGAAGAGAAGAAGCACAATTTTTTTACTTATGACGACAAAACTGAACGTTTGTTCAAAGTTGTCTTGAAAGGTCTATCAAGTGACTATAAGTCACCTGAAGTGATCAAAAATGGAATCAATGATTTACTTGGATTTTCCCCAGTCCAAGTAATCATTATGAAAAAGAGAACCCAATCTGGCATTGTTCGGAAAGGGCTTTCTCAAGAATTTTATTTAGTTCACTTTTACAAAAAAGAACTAAATAATATTAAAGCTTTAGAAAAAGCAAGAATTATGTTCGATGTCCGTGTGACATGGGAACATATCCAGAAACCTGGAGGAAATTACCAGAACCCCACTCAGTAACGTCGGTGCCAAAAGTGGGGTCATGGTACAAAAAATTGTCGCATGGATGCTAAATGCATGATTTGCGGAGGTTCTTCTCACGCTAAGGACGTCTGTCCAGTGAAAGAAGATACCACCAAGTTCATATGCTCTAATTGCGGGGCTAATCATGAGTCCAATTTTTGGAATTGTCCTTCACGCAAAAGAGTCATTGAGGCTCGTGCCAGGCAGATGAAAGATAATATCCTTTACGATAACGGTCGTTTCCGGAATCTGCCTGGTAGAATATCGAACAAGGCTCATTTTTCAGTTAACGATCGCTTGATTAGGAATCATACCCATCAGGAAGATCATAATCATGCTCATTCACAAACTAATTTTAATCCGTCGGGTAGCCGTTCGTATCTTTCAATTTTGAATGTATCTACCCACGGAAAATCCTTTGCTGATATCGTAGCAGGTAATTTGAACTCCTCCCCTGTTCGTACTATGAGTACCCATTCTACTTGTTTCAAATCAAATGGAAAAAACCCTACCGCCACAGGTAATTCCTACTCCGCTTCTTCTTCTTCCGAAAATTTCAATGGGAAATCATCAGATGTACCCACTTCAAGTGATATGTCTGCCTCAGATTTTAATTTTCTAACTGAACAATTGAATCTAATGATTGATGCAATGTTCAAAGCCACCACTATGACTGAAGCAGTCCAAGTAGGTGTAAAATTTACAAATCAAATTGTTATTGGATTACGTTTTTCTAATGGATCCAAATAATAATTTAAATATTTTAAATTGGAATTCTCATTCTCTGAACGGTAAAGAGGACGAGCTGTTTAATTTTCTTACGATTAATAACGTGCATATAGCAGTTATTACCGAGACGTATTTAAAACCTGGATCCAAACTCAAAAGAGATCCTAAATTTTTTGTTTATCGTAACGATCGACTTGATGGGGCATGTGGGGGAGTTGCAATCATCATTCATAAGCGTATACAACATCGACTGTTTTCGTCATTTCAAACAAAAGTTTTTGAAACTTTAGGTGTTTCTGTTGAAACACAGTCTGGTAAATATAATTTCATAGCTGCATATTTGCTTTTTCAATGCTCTGGACAGCAAGTTAATTTGCTCCAAACTGACTTGCGAAAATTGACTCGTAATAAGTCGAAATTTTTTGTCATTGGTGACTTTAATGCCAAACATCGGTCATGGAATAATTCTCAAAGTAATTCCAACGGCAGAATTTTATTTGGTGAGTGCTCTTCAGGATATTTCTCAATTCAATACCCTGATAGCCCTACATGTTTTTCCTCTTCTAGAAATCCATCTACGATTGACTTGGTCTTAACCGACTCTAGTCATCTTTGTAGCCAATTAGTTACTCATGCTGATTTTGATTCTGATCATGTCCCTGTTACATTTCAAATATCCCATGAAGTGATTCTCAATCCTATCAGCTCCATTTTCAATTATGTACGAGCTGACTGGAATACATATGAAACGTATGTTGACTCTAATCTTAATGTTAACATTTCTTTAGAAACTAAACTTGATATTGACAATGCTCTTGAAACTTTAACAAATTCCATTGTTGAAGCCAGGAGCATTGCAATTCAAAAATGTGAAGTAAAATTTGAATCCGTGATTATAGACGATGATCTTAAACTCTTGATCCGTCTAAAAACGTGAGGAGAAGGCAATTTCAACGCACTCCTATGAAAATTATATGGATTTGCAGAAAGAAATCAAGAAACGTTTTGCTCAATTAAGAAACAAAAATTTTGAAAATAAAATTTCTCAATTGGACCCTGGCTCTAAGCCCTTTGGGAAATTATCTAAAATCTTGAAAAAACCTCAGAAGCCAATACCGGCATTGAAAGAGGAAAACAAATTATTACTAACTAATTACGAAAAAGCTCAAAAACTTGCTATGCAGTTTGAAAGTGCGCACAATTTAAATTTAGGACTTACTAGTCCAATTGAAAATTAAGTTACTCAGGAGTTCGAAAATATTCTCAATCAAGAGAAAGTTTTCGAAAATGCCTGGGAGACTGATTTGGAAGAAGTGAGAACTATTATTGAAAAATTCAAAAATATGAAAGCTCCTGGCGATGATGGAATTTTTTACATCCTCATCAAGAAACTTCCAGAAAGTAGCTTATCATTTTTAGTTGATATATTCAACAAATGTTTTCAATTAGCATATTTTCCTGACAAATGGAAAAATGATAAGGTTCCAATTTTAAAACCAGACAAAAATCCTGCAGAAGCTTCTAGCTATCGTCCAATCAGTTTGCTTTCCTCCATCAGTAAACTTTTTGAAAAGGTTATTTTGAACAGAATGATGGCCCACATCAACGAAAATTCAATTTTTGCCAATGAACAGTTCGGATTCCGCCATGGACATTCGACCACTCACCAACTTTTACGTGTAACAAATTTGATCCGTTCCAACAAATCTTAAAGCCTACTCTACTGGTCTTGCTCTTCTAGGCATAGAAAAAGCATTCGACAGTGTTTGGCATGAAGGTTTGATCGTAAAATTGAAAAACCTTAAATTTCCAACATACATTGTTAGAATAATTCAAAGTTATCTGTCAAATCGTACACTTCAGGTTAATTGTCACAACTCTAGATCTGAAAAACTTCCTGTAAGAGCTGGTGTTCCTCAAGGCAGCATTTTGGGACCAATATTATACAATATTTTCACATCTGAGTTACCTGAGTTACCTCAGGGATGTCAAAAATCCCTGTTTGCGGAGGACACAGGCCTCTCCGCCAAAAGACGAGGTCTGCGTGTCATCTGTAGTCGATTGCAAAAAAGTTTGGATATTTTTTCTTCATACTTGCAAAAATGGAAGATTTCTCCTAATGCTTCCAAAACTCAACTAATAATATTCCCACATAAACCAAAAGCTCTTTATTTGAAACCTTCAAGTAGACATGTTGTCACGATGAGAGGGGTTCCAATAAATTGGTCAGATGAAGTTAAGTATCTAGGGCTCATGCTAGATAAGAATTTAACTTTCAAAAATCACATTAAGGGAATTCGAGCCAAATGTAACAAATATGTAAAATGTATCTATCCCCTTATTAATAGAAAATCGAAACTTTGTCCTAAGAACAAGCTTTTGATATTCAAACAAATTTTCAGGCCAGCCATGTTGCATGCTGTACCAATATGGACTAGCTGTTGTAATACCAGGAAGAAAGCTCTGCAGAGAATTTAAAATAAAATTTTGAAAATGATTCTGAGGCTTCCTCCCTGGTATAGTACCAATGAGTTACATAGAATATCCAATATTGAAACATTGGAACAAATCGTTACTATTGCCACGATTAATGCGTTATGTGTTTAGGTTAAGTTAGGTTAAGTATATTAAAAACGTGTTTTTTTCTCTTATAAGCAGGTGAAATCAACTCACCTGTAAAAAATCTGAACTGCTACGGCAAATGAAATGTAATATGTTGTTAACAAAATGTTAATAAAATCATAGATTTGTGTTACCAAATTAGGATGATAGTGTTGTCTAATAACACAGAACACCTAGATATAAGAAATAATGAATGTAATGTTTGGAACACGGTGTGTTTCGTAGAACAAGTTTATTACAAAAAAATAGGTAAGTCTGAAACTTCTCCACAATAAAGTCTAGGTTTCTCGCGTTCATTTGCTGCTAAAACCAAAATAATCGGTCGGGGGGTCCAGAGTAATTTTTTTTTTTGTTTGATTTCGAGAGACTTGCACATATGTTTGAATTTGCCTATCTATGTGTTTATGTACATTAGGGCGGTTCAAAGTTAAAAAATGTTTGAGAATTCAATCTCACATATGTTCCTTACTATCCTTACTATAAAAATAATGTTCTGTGAAATTCGCAGCTTTCTAGGTGGTGATTTAAAGTGGCCCAAAGACAATGTAGGTTTATACGGAAATTACTATGAAGAAATTTTGAGGTATGTTTCAAACACGCTTGTACTCAGTACAATGTACTGTAATGTAAGTACAAACTTATTATCCCATTGTGAAAGCTCATTCTTCAAACCATAATAAAGAAATTTGCTGAAGAGAGAAATTCAATTCAACAGTTAGCAGAAGAGATATTCATGAGTTTGTTTGCTATTATTTAGCTTAACCCCTCTACCGGCAGCTTCATTTTTTCAGCACAAAAATATATTTAAATTGCGATAACTTTTTTGTTTCTCTATATTTTTCCACCATTTTTTCACAACTTCTCAAAAAACTCTTCTACTTTTGGAATCTATGTCGGTATTGACCATTGGTCAACTGGTTTTAAAAATATTTCGGTGTTCCTTGGGGGACCGACATTTCCCATATAAAATTTCAATATGATGTTTTAAGAAGTTTTCAAGATCTCGTTAGAGTGGTACCAAAAACATAAAAGCTCATTGCTCAAAAACAGTTACACCGATTTGTTTAATTTCTTCACAATAGACTTTCATCAAAGTTTAGTTTTGAAAAGCGAATAACCGAATATGAGAAAAAATCTGTAGCCAGAGTTAATTACGAAAGTTATGGCTATGCCTCGGTCCCCCAAGGAATTTTGGAATATCTCCGAATATAGATGACCAATGCTCAAAACCGATACAGATTCTGAAAATAAGAGAGTTTTTTGAGAAGTTGTGGAATTTTGTTCAAAAATATTGAGAAACAAAAAAGTTATGGCGATTTGAATATTTTGAAAAAATGAAGCTGCCGGTAGAGGGATTAATATGGGGTTATGGTACTGCAAACAACTACAAAAATCTCAAACCCAGTTTAGCCTCATGATGTTAGTTTCTGATCTTTTCATAAGCACTGTGCCATTAAGAAAATAACATAAAAAATATAAGATTTGAAACTTCTCAAATACCATCAAAATTAGCGTATTTTTCAGCACCATGGGGCAAGTATAGTACATGCTTTATAACAAGGTTTATCACATGCGAAGCCCTCTACTAATTAATTCGAATAACCGAAATTGTGTTGTTTGAAAGGCGGATAAGTCACTTTTGTATCTAGGGGTCATGCACAAATAACGTCACGCTCCAAGGGGGGGGGGAGGTGGTTAAGCCATGCGTGACAAGCCTTACAAAATTATCGGAGGACTCATACAGAAAGTGTGACAAAGGGGGGTCGAAAAAATTGAAATTTAGCGTGACATAATTTGTGTACCATTCCCTACGAATAAAAAGAGAAATCTCGCATAATTTATGATCTCGTCCTAAAAGCCATAGCTTGTTATTACTGAGCAAACGAATGGATTTACACTTTATTTCACAAAGCTACGACGAAGAGAAGATCCTCCTCTGTCTCCCAGCGGTGACAGTTTCATTTTGGTCCGTTTATCTGCTTAATAACAAAGAGCTACACACTCGGTTATCAATGGTTTTAAGGGTGAATATACATAGAAGCCAAACCTCGAATTTTCAAAAGCACAAGTCTAGAGAAGCAGACAACCGGTAACTCACTGGTCACTCGCTGGTGGCGACTAATCAATAAAATGTTCAACGCAAAAGGTTGTCAGGTTCTCAAGATACAAATCTACAAACAAGCTCTTGAAAATTCGAGGTTTGATATCGAAGCATCTTCACCTATTAAAAATATTTCCTAATAACTTCTTACATCATTATGACCAATTTAAGTACGATTTTCAAGGTTTTTCGTGGATAATAACTAAAATGACGTTTGAGACAGTTTTGCAATTATGCGTATATCATATGTCATATATTCTTATTACAGCTCTTTTGAGCAAGAACAACTTTACCTTCCAAGCCAAGGTGTTCAAATAGTTTGATCTTGCAGTTTGTCCCGTATCTATGTTCAACGCAATGTGTGTCGGTACAAAAACACATATCCATGAATACTTCACACAAAATAAAAAAAAAATGTTCTGGACCCCCCGACCGATTATTTTGATTTTGGTCGCAAATGAAAGAGCAAAGTCTAATTGTTTTAAGTTAGAAATTTCAGACTTACCTATTTTTTTGTAATAAAGTTGCTCCACAAAGACACCGTGGGAATGATACTAATAAAGAAATTAAAAAAAAAATCTAGCTTAATCCGTTGAACAATTTGGTCAAACATATAGACTACGTCGCACAGTGGTACCATACATAGGCCAAAAATCGAAAAACATGTTAGGTTCTTTTTCACTCCCTTTTTTCTTCATGGATCAATTATGATTTCGAGAATGTAAAAACATAAATTTTATACACTTCCTTGTAGATTATTTGAAGTAAAACCATGAATGATGGAGTAGATTTTTCATGTTTTGAAAATATGTGAATTTTTTTTCTCAATCAGACTCTCCACCGCCAGATAGCCCTCGATCTGCTGAACAGCTTTGCCAAAGACACCAACCTTCTAGCTATAGCTTAAGATACAAATGATTGAATAAAGTTTGCCACTAGTGTCATCTAGCGGATGAATTCTCAATCAGATTTTTCATCACCAAATAGTCCTTGATCTGCTGAATAACTTTGCCGAAGACACGAACCTTCTAACTCATTTGGATGTTGGGATTTGGGAATAATTTCTACTCAATTTCTACTGCTCGTCGTAAATTAGATTGGACATCCACTTCCACCTTTCAAAGCACGCTGCATGCTTACTGACATACAAACTCTGAAACAGCGGCATGAAATCATAACGGTTTCATTTGTAAATGATGTCGTTTCGTAACGTATTGATTCTACAGAAGTCTTATCAAAATTGAATGCCTACATTCCTTCTAGGCAACTACAATATCGTAACTCATTCTTTAAAAAAATATCGTCGAAATAATTATGCCAAAAATGGGCCTCCAAATCAAATGATGACCACTTACAATTAACACTGCCGTACAATTGACTTTACCATGTCTCTGCAAAATCTGTGTCACTAAAATTTCGAAAATCTATTTTAAAAAATGCAAATAACTGCAATATGTGGTTACTCATGTTGTTATAGGTTTTGAGGCGGAGATCAACCGAAGCAACACCTCAAACATTCAAGAACACATATCTAGAGAACTAAATAGGTATCCGTCCAAGCTGAAAACCTTTTCGGTTGGCCATTCGTTGGTGGTGACCAATCGTTCAAATTTCCAGCGTGATCGATTTCGGGTTTTTCTGATTTGTGTTTCTCTTGAATATTTGAGTTTTGGCTTCGATTTATCTTTACATCAGGCTGTAAAGCTACCCCGAATTTACACGTTTATACCTTAATAAAAATAGTGTAGGACTCAACATCATGTTTGTTTACAAACAATCGATGTAGTGCTGACATTATGCTACTTCACTGTAGGGGAAATCCAGTATTAATAAGCAATTAAGTACCTAATGAATCGACGTAACATCTCATTTAGATTGGCGCAATTAAACTGATCTCAAAATATGCGCTACCATTCGTTTGAGACTAAATTAACGACTGCAATTTCCTCAGCGATTCAAATATCCTCCTTTTAAAGATCACAAACCGATCATTAAATCATTAAGTTGATCTTAAATCGCACCTGTTTTGATTGATGTGTACCACTTGAATCCGCAAAAGTCAACCAAACATGCCGACCATACATATTCCTGAATAGTTTTCCTTTCACACCATCTCCATAAAAGTTGTCCATCACTGAACATGCTTTCGTTTGCACTCACAGCTCAAAACGAATATCAATCAAAATATTCGCAACGTTAACCTTATTAATCACATAAGAGTGCGATCGCATCTCACCCACTCACGCGTTTTCTTCCGATTCTCGTCCCAAAATACAGGCGGCCGCTCCCCGGCTGGTTTCGCTGCGCGGTTCCGACTTCACCGGGCTGGGAGTAGAAGTGTACGGCGGCCTCAAGGAGGGCATTTTCGTGAAGAAAGTCATGCCCCAGGGCCCGGCGGCTGGATCCGTAAACCCAGGTAAGTTCCCGATTTGGATCACTTTTTATTTGCGGCAACACACACCGCTGCCGAAATTTTCGATCGTGTTTGTAGGGTAGGGTGTTCCAAAATGTTCAATTTTAGGACACCCAAATGTAGGAGCGATTTCCACACCAATTAAAATCAAATTTTGTGTCACTGGTGTCACGATTTGCGGTAAAAGCAAAGGTGGTCCGTGTAATGTGGCCATTACGTCAGGTGTCACAATCGTTGTAAGGGCCTAATGCGTCACCAACGTTTGTGGCGTTTCCGGCTAATCAGTTTTGAATTATCTAACGAACCCATCACTTTATTACACAGCGCGAGATGGCATACCTTCGGCGGGTACCAGTTCAAACGCGGCAACCTCCTTTTGTCGCGCGCCCATAATCTGGGTGTTGCCAGCGTTGCATTTTACTTGTGAATGTCTACACACCGGTCGTTTATCTCAGTTCAACATGATGCCACAGATAGTTGTTAGCAGTCGTAAAATTTGAATAAATATTAGTTTCGCGATTGGAAGCGCGCCGTTCGGAGTGAGTGAAGATGAAAGTGTTGTCTACTTCGCTCACTCGATCATTATTTGATCGGAGGGGAATTTACACTAATCGTGAACAAATGAACAGGATATGAGTATGCTTTGAAGACGTCTTGTTGAATAGCTCATACTGCTGTAATATACCTGTGAGAAACATATGAAAAGTCATTATTTTGATATGTTGGCGTGATAAAACCAAACGGTACAGTAGTTTTGAGTAGTTATTTTCAATTCTCAATTTGTTTTAATTTGAAAATCGTGAAAAACATGGATTGATATTGTTCCACTGGAATTGGTTCATGCATGCCACAAACTATGTCTCTCCCCCAAGATCATGCATTATTATGCTGCAGCCTCCAAAGCCACTTATAATGGTGCTGCTCCTGACCACCACTGCGGACAACGCCAATTTCCCGATCTAAGCTGATTGCTGTTATTATGGCGCGTGTCAGGTTTCAGTTTTTGCTCGGATTTGGAATGGAACTCTCGTATGGGACCGGTTAGCACAGAAGGGGTGCTTGGGGTAATATGCACTGTCGGGGAAAAACGTAGCTTGTAAATTTATCTGGAATAAGCAAATTTTGAGTGAAAGATATTACGCAGATTGCTGTAACATCATAGACGGTTTGCATCATAAGAATATTACATATATAGAATAACAGGGAGATAGTAGCATAAATTCGAAAATCACAGTCTGGTGTAACTTTCCAGAGTATTTCGATTATCATTTTAAAGTGATAAATTGAAATCTTTTACAAATCTTGATCACATAGGTTAAGAAACTGGTTTAATTTTAAATGAGAGGAATTGATCAAATAATACTATGATTCCTATCTTACACACAAAGTTTTGTTGAGCTTCTGATTGATGGAATACTTACTCCGTTAGTCAAGGCAGAACAAACCATCTCAGAACGAACTAAAAATTAAAAACATGGTCATTTGACGTCTTTTTCAACTAAAATATGAACAGTTGTTTTATGTTGGAAGCGAAAATCATTGAAAATCGTGTTTTTCCGATAAATAAATGCACGTGAAAATTCACATCAAAATTGCCATATCTCCACTCTTTCAGGTGATGTTTGCCGAAACATCTTATAAGTATGTGATTCTTAAAATTTAGGAGCAAATCAAAGGATTGGGAAAAAAGGAGTGTGCAAAGCAATGCAAAGGATATTTTGAAGACTGCCTTATATAGGTTACGCTGACCATAATGACTATGTGAATAAATAGAGAAGACTCTTACAGACTCGTACAGTCAATCTTTTCAGAACAAAATCCGCACTCATCAACTCTCGCTCGCCGACTTCAAAATACCTGTGGATACAAAAGCTTCGAAAATCAATAGCCCGTTCTCTATGCGAGAACTAGCCTTTGTGCTATGTTGCAGCAATGGAAAATCCGCTGGCCGCGACAGAATTGGGTATCCGCTGCTAAAACAGCTTCCGCATACCGGAAAAATCATGTTTCTCGAGCTAATCAACTCCATGTGGGAAGAGCAATCTTTCCCCGAGGAGTGGAAGGAGAGCATCGTAATCCCGATTCCAAAGAGCAACTTGAATTCCCGAGATCCATCAAAATACCGACCGATATCATTAACCTGCTGCATGTCCAAGGTCACAGAGCGGATGGTGAATAGAAGGCTTCGTGAGAAACTGGAAGAAGACAATCGGCTAGGACATCGTCAACACGCCTTTCGTCCACTACTTCGCCTCTCTTGGTGGCCTGCTCCACGAGGTCCACACCGACGGCAAGCATGCCGAGCTAATATCCCTGGATATAGCGAAAGATTTTAATAGAACTTGGACACCACTCGTACTTCGTCAACTTGCCAAATGGGGCTTCTCTGGGAACTTGATGGCGTTCATTAAAAACTTCCTTTCCGGCCGGACCTTCCGGGTACTTATTGGCAACACAGCGTCGCAACGTTTCCAAGAAGAAACCGGGGTACCACAGGGATCCGTCCTCGCTGTTACTCTTTTCCTAGTAGCGATGAATGGAGTTTTCGAGCGTCTACCAGCGAACCTCTAAGTTTTCGTCTACGCCGACGACATTCTTTTAGTTGCGATCGCCAACACTCCTGGTAGAGCCAAGATTAAAGCTCAAGCCGCTGTGACGGCCGTACACAAATGGGCCTCTTCTGTAGGTTTTTCCCTCTCGGCCAGCAAAAGCGGCCGAGGACATGTATGCTGCTTCCGACACAAATTGGGCAGCCCGGCAATTAAAATCGACGGCCAGCCTATTCCGGATAAAAAAAAAACCGTTCGTGTTCTTGGGGTGTCAATCGACAGGAACCTCACCTTTCGGGAACACTTCAACCAGGTTAAGGAAAATTGTCGGACACGTGTCAATATCGTAAAAACAATCTCGAAACCCCATCGATCGAACGATCGTAGACTGCGCCTCAAGGTAGCTCAAGCCATCGTCGACAGCCGACTCTTCTATGGTTTGGAAATCACGTGTATAAATCACGATAAGCTTTTAGAAGTTCTAGCGCCGATTTTCAACAGCTATGTTCGGACCATCTCTGGCCTGCTACCGTAAACCCCCGCGGATTCGGCCGCGGCCGAAGTTGGCATATTACCTTTCCGGCATCGTTTATATGCAGCCATTTGTCGAAAAGCGGCTGCTTATTCTACTAAAACAGCCGGCGCCGAGAGAATCTATCTCCTTGAAAAAGGAGACTGGATTCTGCGCATAGTAGCCAGCGCCTGCCTCCCCCCGGTGGCCAAGACTCACTGGCATGGAGCAAAGAGCTGGCAAGCTCAGACGACCAAAATCGACGATACCATCAAGAGTAATTTCAAGAAAGGGGACAACACGGTGGCCCTCAGAGCTTCGGTTAATGAACTCCTACAATCACGCTTCCTCAATCATGAGCATCGGTACACGGACAGTTCCTTATCCCAGAGAGGTGTTGGCTTTGGCGTTTTCAGTTCGAACCTCTACGTGAATCACAGCCTCCCTAAAGAGTGCTCAATTTTCTCAGCCGAAGCAGCGGCTATCTTCTATGCAGCAACAACTCCGTCGAGCCTACCAATATTAATCCTTTCCGACTCAGCAAGTGTACTAGATGCCTTCAAATCCGAATCGCCAACTCACCCCTGGGTCCAAGGAATTTCATCCGGAATCAGATGTAACATTGGCCTGGATCCCCGGGCACTGTGGTGTCTCCGGAAACGTCGTTGCAGATCAGCTTGCTGGAAGTGGATGGGAAGCGAGGAGATTCACCAACGAAGTCCCACTGCCGGACATTAAAAAGTACATAGCGAAAACAATATGGGACCATTGGGCTAAGACGTGGCATAACACGACAGCTAACCAATTAAGGAAAATAAAGGGGGGAGTCCTCCCTTGGACTGACAGGACATCTCAGCAACAGATCATCTCTCGACTAAGAAAGGGCCACGTGCCTTTCGCCCATAACTTTGGGCGTGGCCCTTTCAAAAAAAGGTGCGAATCCTGTGATGTAAGCAACTCTGTGGAGCACGTTCTGTGTTTTTGTCCTCAGTATTCTGGTCCTAGAGACGCCTATGGAATCTCCAGTAACATTCGGGACACGCTGGCCGTTGATGCAAGTACTCTTCTTCTTCTTCTTCTTTCTGTTCGGTAGCACTTTCTTTTGTGTGCTACCTCCTAATGGACCGGCATCTTAGGCCATATGTCCAACTTGATCTATTTTTATACTCCGTAGAGTTTACAATTCGTGTTCTTCTTTATCGACACTGCGGTGTGTTTGTTTTTCAGTCCGTAGACTTTACAATCATTTTAACGTCCGTAGACTTATTCATTTCTTTTATAGTCAGTAGACTGTATTCTACCCCTCCACCCCTGGAGGGAGTGGGAATTGAACCCAAGACCTTCTGATCCTCAGTCAGAAGCGTAGACCACTACTCTACATCCCCCCCCATGCAAGTACTCTAGGAGCCTTATTCTGCTTTATAAAGATGCTGAGCTGTTTTTCGAAATCTGAAACACCTTCTTTCCTTTGTTAAACCCACTCTGGGCACCCCGAGGCTCTTCCTGCTCATGACAATCCCAGTGGAAAGTGTCAAGGGGGTGAACCTCGGGTCATCGTTCCAGGAATAACCCTCGACCTTTTTCATCAAGACGACCAAGGTTAATCTCGGCACCAAGAAAGAGCACGTACTCGGAATCAACGAAGCCCTCCTCCATGGCGGGACAGCTAGCAACATACCCACAACGAAGCAGCTCGAACATCACTATTCGTATACAGGCGAAACTACCGCAGTCACCTACCATGCCACACCTAATCGGAGGGGAAACCGATGTTCACCGGCTAGAGCTTCGAAAAACTCGAGAGTTTCTGAGAAATTCGGCCCTTACTTACCACAATAAATCATTTCCTGGCGCTACGGTATGCAAACCTAAAATAGGAAAAGATCAAATACCGGGTCAAACAGAGCTACCGGATTTTCTCTCACCTGGACTGCCGTTACAGCCCCATCCGTCACGTGACAGGGACTGCAGCCTCCGGCCCCGAGAGTGATACGGCCCTCGAAGCACCTCCTTTCTACGTCGTGTATCGCTGCTATCCAAACGATAGCCTCAATTGGAACATCTACACGTTCCTTTTTACCCCGATGAACCTCTTGCAGGGTGCCAGGGGAATGACCGGTAGGATCATCGAGAGCGAGGGATAGCCGTATGGAATCGACCGCCCTGATGATCAGCCGATACTGGTACGAACAAACTAGATCGCTTGCTTTCCTCAAAAAGCTTGACGCGCTTGGCTTCCTCTCCTGGTGTATGGATCCGACGACATTGGTGATGCTTATCCTGCTGGAACAGATGCGAGGCCGCAATGAGAAGCTTCTTCGAAGCTCTTCCAACTGCGAGAACGGAAATCGTATTCGGAGATCACCACGTGAATACTCAATTATACTACCAAGGGAAAGGGAAAGAGGAAACAATCAGCTGTCAAAATTAGAACGGAACGGAAAGGATATCTGAACTTGCATTCAACTTTCAGCGACCATCTAAGGCCAGAAAGGAGAAACTAATTATTTCAAAATCTCCACTGAAAAAAACAGTTTTGATTCGAAAACTTTATAGTTGTATTGATTCTGTGGTTTTAAATTGTCCTTCTTTTTTGTGTTTTAATTGTTATTTTTTTTTTCCTTTACATTTGTTAACGGCACTTGAAGAATCAAACAATTGGCGAGACCCCTTGGTTGGGCTCGAAGGTAGGCCCTTCTGGCTTAACTTATAAACTCTTTATGAGGAGCCCATCTGGTCCTCTTGAACGAGTGAAAAACTAGCCATATGTGTTAAAATTCACGTTAATAAAGAAAAAAAAAAGACTCTTGTGCTGGTAAAATAAAAAGATCGCAGCAAGCCACGCGCGTGGGCGGCTGCATTTTGAATTTTGTGTCACGTTTACCTCGCTTCGAGTATTTTTCAATTCGGCTTGTGAAAATTAGATTTGGCGGATGGTGCTATGCTACGTGCAAATGTTCTGTGGAAACATGTTTTTCAAAGTGACAACAGATTTTTTTTCGGAAGATGATTTGCTTGCGTTTTGTTTGAAAGTGCTCTGTGATGGCTCCAGTAATTGAATTCGTTTCGCGCGACTCGTTTTTTTTATCTTCTGTGTGTGTTAAGCGTGTGCTGAAAACCGCTGGGTAGGTCATGACAGTCTAGCAGACAATGCACATTGTTGATGGGACGTTTTTTGATGGATAGATAAAGTAAAGGAACGAGAATCAAAATAAAACAAAACCTGTTGGAAAGCAAACGTGGAATACAATTTGTGGTGTAGAAATCAAATTAAATAGTGAATTTATAACTAATCTCATTCAAATAACGTGTAAATCATTAGTTTCCGTGAGCATTATTGCCGGTAAATTGTTAAAACTATCTAACTAGAACTGTAAATTAAAAATAACATGCTATCTATTCTAGGGATCTTAAAACGTGTACGAAGAGGTTAAATAGTAAAAAATAATTGAGCTTAAACTACGGGTTTAACGTCTACTTAGCCTAGTTGAATTATAGCGTGAGTAACTATAACCTTTATATGTACAATTATTGGAAAATACATAATTGGAATACTATATAGAGTAAGGTGGGGCAAAAGTTCGACCTTAGTGGTATAATCAAAGTTTCCAGGAAAATAATAGCAGATGAAACAAAACAAATACCATACAACGAATCTTCATCATATTGGCTATAACTTTGCTGAACAAACTTGTGTCAAAATATTTACCCATTTTTTGTTATAACAGTTTCAAAATTGATTGTCTTATTCGAACTTTTGCCCCACCGGTGGGGCAAAAGTTCGAATCTAGTGTGGGGCAAAAGTTCGTATGCTAAAACACAAAATATCAATACTTTTATGCCAGGCATACTTTCTACCAGCCGTAAACTTATGTTTGCCGAAAAATACACACTAAATTTTCATCAAAAAATTGCCCAAAACAGGGTTAATTGTAATACACCCAAAAAATAGCAGTTTTTCGCAAAACTAAGGAAAATGTAAAATTTTTGTGACATTTTTCGCACGATCAGGCCAATTTCACTAAATTTGAAGATAATATGTAGATTTCAGAAAATTTGAAAAATATTCCGTGGGTTTATACATGGGTCGAACTTTTGCCCCACAGATTCGAACTTTTGCCCCGCTATGGGCCAAAAATTAATTCCAACTATTTATGGAAAAACTAATCTACGTCAAAGCATCCTTATGATAGGCTTAGAAACGCCCTTACATAAAATATTGAAAAATATTTTATCTTCATTTGGTTCCATGCATCGAAAGTTTGACATAATATTACAATATTTACGTCGAAAAACAACAAATAGCCATAACTTTTCCAAATCTCAATCGATTTTTATGATATTTGGAGTGAAAGTCTCTTACTTGAATAGCATTCGAACCACCATGACATTTCTAAGTTTTGATTTAATTTGAGCTAGAAAGCTTAAAAAGAAACTCTTACCCCACTCGAACTTTTGCCCCACTTTACTCTACAGCAGAAAATATCAACTAGTCACGGTGTCTCTGGTAGAACAACATTAATATAAAAAAAATCAGTATCGCTAAAACATCCACCAAATGAAAGCTTAGGCTTTTCCCTTTCATTTGAGACCTGTTTGGAAATGTTCTATCGGGGGGTCCTGAACATTTTTTTCAAAACAGTACAATGCTGTTTTTTTCAGTACTGATTTCTAAATTAGGATTCACATAGTCATTTTCTTTCATGCTTATCTAGGTAGCCATGAGAAAATTTACTACGAATAGTTAACCAATTAATAAAAAGGATTTACCATTATACCATTCTATTTAAACCAATTACAAACACAACATATCGATAAAGTAAATACGGTTAATACGGCCTACAAATGCGCACTATTGTACATTACTACAACTCAAAGATGCTGTCGATCACATGCTTCGGAGTTCTCCGGAACCTTAACATGATTTCATGCAACTTGAAGATCGAAATGTACGGTTTCACTGGCTTGTTTCCCGTATTTCCTCAAACCACTTATTGTGATTTTACAAAACTCCGGGATATGATAGCGCCAATGTGGAACTTCCAGCTATTGGGTGAGTAATCCACGTTTTTGAAAAGTTCTCAACCTTTTCTGCAAAATCATCATCCAGACTCCTTTGAAAACAACTTTTATGTACCTGATCAAAATGATCAAGCGCCTGAAATACATTTTTTCATTGAAAATTGATAAGTTACAGAACAGTACGATAAATTCCAATTGCTAGCAAACTTGGATCCCATTTTACTTCCTAAACATGCCTATTTTTCAAAAGCTTCTGACAGTTTCAGCTGGTGAATCCACATTTGCTGTGGCTTAGGCAACTGATGATCCTCACCTGTAATAAAAGAATCAAACAATCAAACTGCTGATGCTTACCCATTCCTCGACATTATTTGGATCAATGTATTATACTTTTTTGTCAATTGGATTGACAACACCTAGTGAAATATGCAAGGAAGGTGGCAGGCAATTTGTTCGTCGGGTGATCTATCGAGCAGTAGTAAATACAATTGCAGAACTGCTCCTCCAGTTTATGATCCGAGCCGAGAGTTTTCCATTCCGCGGCCGCGTATGTAACTTTGTATTCGTGGATGAGCAGCTACATTGGATAGATATTTTGGTACAGTATGGTCAAGGAAATGTTGAACTATCTCCCATTATTACGCAAAACAGATTGACGATTTTAAAATCTACAGCAATAAAGCAGCTAAAATTATTAAAAAGCAACAGTGTCTTCCAAATTTTCTCAATATTGCCATATTTATCTGAAACACCAGAAGCAACAACAAGCAGCAACATTTTTTTACGCCAGTATCCTTACAACGGCCTTGAGTCCCGATGACGTCAGAATTATGCTCGTTAATCGAGAGGGTAACCTTAAAGGACCCTTCTCCATCGCTTGCAGATTGAACTGCCCAGGCCAACCCCCCTGTTTGAACGTCACATAATCAACTAACCCCTGAACGTTATTACAGTATATTCTTCTTCTTTCTGGCGTTACGTCCCCACTGGGACAGAGCCTACTTCTCAGCTTAGTGTTCTTATGAGCACTTCCACAGTTATTAACTGAGAGCTTACTATGCCAATGACCATTTTTGCATGCGTATATCGTGTGGCAGGGACGAAGATACTCTATGCCCTGGGAAGTCGAGAAAATTTCAAACCCGAAAAGATCCTCGACCGGTGGGATTCGAACCCACGACCCTCAGCTTTGTCTTGCTGAATAGCTGCGCGTTTACCGCTACGGCTATCTGGGCCCCATTACAGTATATTACAGGTTTTAATTCAGTTTCTGCATTATCGTTCAAATCAAAGTGCAGATGTGATACCTCTAAAAACCCCTGAACTGATTGGTTAAGTCTGCTGATTTTGAAGGCGATGTTTGGGGCGATTGCAACATCCAAACTCCTTAGACAGCTGCTCAACTGCAACGTTCATCTGGTGCTCAAATCACTTTTTTTTTAAAATCAAAAACAAGTCATCACCAAAAAAATGTTTTTTTTTTTATGTTGCACATTGGGTGGTAAACCGTGTAGATTCGACAACCAACCAATTCAATTGACACTTACTTTTTGCATTACTGTGTCTACCACGTTTCGCCTTTAGTTTTGGTGAGATTGTTGTTCTCACATCATTACATGATTCGAATGGTAGATTTTAAATTGTATTTATATTTATACAGTGCTATATTCAAAAGTTTAAATTGGTTACTGAACGAATAAACGTGCAAGCTCGACATATTTTTGTAGGACAATAGCAGACTTTAATCCTGATGTCGTGAAAAATGTGCTGTTCAATAATATCAACCACTATTGCTGAAAACGGTTGCAGACACATATTCTTTAAACACAATACGCAAATCTTCGAACGATTGTATTCGTGGCTTTTTAGTTTCATGTTTCAGGTCTCCTGACAGAGTGAAGCGTAAATATATATTTATTAATAGGTGTGAAATTGGGATATATTTATTGTAATTATTAACAGGCATAAGTCTAATCAGCAAACCAAAATGTTGACCCAAAACAATGAATTTAAAAACTTATCACGCGACATAATCACCAATTTTTCGCTATACCACCTTAGAACGCGACAACTTAAGCAATTCAGCGCTGATTTCCCTACTATTGATGCCAATTTAGTTGTTTGTGCAATCTGTGAAACCATTTGTAATGTAATGATCCGTGAGTAAATGTTTTCTCAAACGCTTTGTTTATTACTTATCATAAAAAGCAATATCTTTAAATACTATTTCCAACCATTTTAGTTTTGTATAAATAAATAAATTTTGATTAAAAATATACAATTTTACTATTTATTGAATTTATAATCAACTGAACAGCAACACTGCCAAAACAAAAACAAGCTTGTTTTATGGAAATCTGGACAAAAATTTAAAAAGGGCACATCGACATTGGTGAACAATGGCTTTGTAAGATGCTGTTGAGCCCAATTCAACTCGAACACGTTCACCAACACTAGTATCAGGAAGAACTAACACTAATCTTTCTGATAGTTGTGTTAGTTTGCATGGGTAATCTAAATAGGGATCTCTAGCCCTTATCAAATGTTTGTCCAGAAATATTTGTCATGGCCTTCTACGGTTCGATTGAGTTTTCATCATATGGTACAAGCGATTCATTGTATCATACTTTTGGTGGAAGAAGATCACCTATGGTACGTATCTCTTACTAAAATTAAAAAAAAAATGTTCAGGACCCCCCGATAGAACATTTCCAAACCGGTCTCAAATGAAAAGGGAAAGCCTAAGCTTTCATTTGGTGGGTGTTTCAGCGATACTGATTTTTTTATATTAATGTTTTCTACCAGAGACACCGTGAGTGCACTCCGACTGAATACTGGTGGCAAGAGGTCCTAGAATCTAAACTATCAATTGTAAGTACAATGTTAAAACTTATAGAATCAGGCTAATGACAATAATTTGAATTACAGTTTTAGCTGCTATTAAGCTGCTCAGAAAAGGTGGTGCGAGTTTCTAAAAGAAAATCCGAACAAACTAAAAAAATGATAATCGGATAACCTCAAACACGATGGTGAAATCAGGCAACTTTACGTTAACTCCCTGTGGTGTTTGCTCAGACACCTCGGATACCAATGAAGGTATGGTAGGATGTGACGCATGCGACCTTTGGTTTCATTTTCGATGCGTAGCTGTGTCGGACGAGTTCCTTGCAGATTTGGACAAATGGTTCTGTCCATCTGAGCTCTGTCAGAAAGCTGGAGAAGAATTCACCATGAAGCGAGATGAGCGGAAAAAAGGTACAAAAACAAAGGGATCGAAGTCATTGACACCCGAAGAATCAGATAAATCCAGCGTGAAATCTGACCGTCCGTCGGGATCGACATTGGAAAAGCGTCTGAAGGCATTAGAGAAGGAGCAAAGAGCCAAGGAACGGGAGATGGAGGAAGAGCGGATCTTGAGGGAAAAACGGATGGAAATGGATCGGATTCTGAAGGAGAGGCAGCTGAAAATCGAGAACGAATTAAGGGAAAAAGAAATGCTGCTCGAAAAGGAGATGCTAGAGCAAGCACTTCGCGACGAGAAAGCTCATGCTGATCGTATGCAACAGATGCGAGAATCGTATCAAAATGCGATCAAAGGAGTTAAAAGCATGACGATGACAACCCTTGGCGTTGAATCGAAGTTCGAGAATGTTGAAGAGAAGATATTTGATGCAGGAGAAGGTCGATCGTCGCAGCAAAAGTTGTTGAAGACTCCCTTGCGTAATCCAAGCGTTTCATTTCGGTCGGGTCCGGAAAAGCACAAGAAGTCGGTGGAGAAAAATAGCCATCGTGCTGAAAAGTCTGAAGAAAGTTCGGAAGAAGAGTACAATTCCATCAACGAAAGCAGTGATGAAGAATCCAACGATGCCTATGGCAATTCGGAGACCTCATCGGAAGAAAACCAAGGAGAATCACAGTACGAATCGGAGAAATCAACATCGTCCGAAGACAATTTGCGCCGGAGGAAAAAGCGAGTGCCACACGGGCTGGGGCGGCAACTGACAACACCAACAAAAGCTCAGTTGGCCGCGCGCAACGGACTTTCCAAGAAGCTTCCTGTATTTACTGGAAACCCTGAAGAGTGGCCGCTGTTCATTGGCAGTTTTGAAGCATCAAATAAAGCCTGTGGATTCAATGATGTTGAAAATTTAGTACGCCTGCAGGAGAGTCTTAAGGGGTCGGCCTTAGAAAGTGTTCGGGGACAGCTATTATTGCCGAAGTCAGTTCCGAAGGTAATTAACAAACTCCGACAACTCTACGGGCGTCCTGAACAGTTACTGCACTATCACCTGGAAAAGGTGAAACGACTCGACCCTCCAAAAGCGGACAAATTAGAAACGTTCGTTCCTTTCGGAAACGTGGTAGAACAACTGTGCGATCACTTGGAGGCAGCAGGCTTGAAGGATCACTTAGTCAACCCACTCCTCGTTCAGGATTTAGTGGATAAATTACCGGCTGGTGACAAGCGAGGATGGGTTCGATACCGAAACAAAAAGAAAACTGTCACGCTGCGGACCTTTTCAAACTTTCTCTCTAAAATAGTTGCGGAGGCATGTGCAGCAAACGTGTGTCTTCAGAGCAAACAAGAATATAAACCTAAACAAGTACAGATAGGAGGAGCGCGGAACAAGGAGAAGGGGGCGGTTTATTCGCATAGCGTGACTGAAAATCCAAATAACAGTTCCGTTACCGTTGAAGAACAAAAGCTGAAGCCATGCAAGGCTTGTAAAAGAACGGATCATCACCTCCGTTTTTGCCAGGACTTCAAAGGAATGAGCTTTGATGACCGCAAGAGCATGATTGAAAAATTCAAGCTTTGCAAAGTTTGTCTTAACGATCATGGTAACGCTCCATGTAAATTTAAAATCCGCTGCAATGTGGGAGAGTGCCAGGAGCGGCATCATCCACTACTTCATCCGATGGAAAACTTAGTCGTTTTGAACACGCACATCCGTGTACCGAGCTCCATTATGTTCCGGATGGTTCCAGTTACATTACACTGTGGAACGAAAAACGTCACGACACTGGCCTTTCTTGATGAAGGATCATCAATCACCCTGATTGAACGCTCGCTCACGAATCGTCTGTACGCTGAAGGAATTAAGTGGCCGCTTACCATTAAATGGACCGCCGATGTCACTCGTGAAGAACCAGACTCCAAGATGCTAAATTTGTGGATCACCGCTTTAGGCAATGAAGAGAAGCTTCCCCTTTATGCAGCGCATACTGTAGAAAAATTGCTGCTTCCGAAACAGTCCCTCAAATCGACTGCCCTAGCCACGAAGTATAGCCATCTACGAAACATATCAATCGACTCGTATTCAGACCAGCATCCTGGACTGCTTATAGGTCTAAATAATCTTCATACCATCGCACCTATCGAAGCCAAGATCGGGAAGATTGGAGAGCCTGTAGCAGTGCGATCGAAGCTCGGCTGGTCGGTTTATGGTCCTACGTCAGAACGAAAAGAGAGTGCAGAAATCGTTGGACATCATCATGGAATCAGTAATGAGGATCTTTACAATCTACTGAAGGAACATTACGCTGTAGAGGAATCAGTTGTAGAGGTAGTTCAAGAATCCAAGGACGAAAAAAGAGCGCGAGAAACTCTTGAGCGAACAACTATCCGAGTAGGTGACCGTTTTGAAACAGGCCTATTGTGGAGAACGGGCGACATCTCGTTTCCAGACAGCCTTCCTATGGCATTTCGGAGGCTAAAACAACTAGAGCAGAGACTCGAAAAGTCACCGCATTTGTACGAAAAGATCAGAGCATTAATTGATGATTATCAGCAAAAAGGATAGGATACGCTCATTTGGCTACGACGAAGGAATTGACCGACACCGACCCACAAAAGAGATGGTATCTTCCGTTGAACTACGTACAAAACCCGAAGAAACCCACCAAAATTCGGCTGGTATGGGACGCTGCGGCTACGGTGAACGGTATATCCCTAAACAGTCAGTTACTGAAAGGCCCCGACATGCTCACGCCGCTAACAGCCGTACTCAGTCTTTTTCGAGAGCGTCGTATTGCCTTTGGGGCCGACATACGCGAAATGTACCACCAACTACGCATTCGTGAGGACGACAAGCAAGCTCAACGGTTCATATTCAGGAAGAATCCCCAAGACGTGGAGCCGAGCGTGTACATCATGGATGTAGCAACATTCGGGTCCAGCAGCTCCCCTTGTTCGGCCCAATATATCAAAAATCTCAACGCGTCGGAGTTTTTAGTGATGTATCCAGAGGCGGCGGCTGCTATCATTGACAAGCATTACGTCGATGACTATTATGATAGTGTCGACACTGCCGAAGAAGCAATTCGCCGTGCAAAAGAGGTACGTTTCATCCACTCTAAGGCAGGTTTTGAAATAAGAAACTGGGTTTTGAACTCCGACGAGGTTATTCAAAGTCTGGGAGAACGAAATCCAATGCAAGATGTTCATTTCAACGTCGACAAATCAACGGAAAACGAAAGAGTCCTTGGAATAGTCTGGAGTCCAAGACAGGACACCTTTTCATTCACAACCGATCATCGCCCGGAACTAAAACCATTCATAGATGGTACTCGTCGACCAACGAAACGGTTGGTTTTAAGCTGCGTCATGAGCTTTTTTGACCCACTTGGACTTCTAGCACCGTTCACGATCCACGGCAAAATACTCGTTCAGGATCTATGGAGAACGGGATGTGGCTGGGACGAAGAAATAGACGAAGGTGCCCTACAAAAATGGAAACGCTGGACAAGTTTGTTATTGCAGGTGGCAGATATTCGAATCCCTCGTTGTTACATCGGCGATGCTTTTTCAACGGCAATCGAGTCTCTTCAGCTGCACATCTTCATGGATGCAAGCGAGCATGCTTACGGATGTGTTGCTTACTTCCGGACAGTGGGGGACGGTAAAGTGAGGATTTCTCTTGTGACTTCCCGTTCGAAGGTAGCGCCGCTAAAACGGCAATCTATTCCTCGTCTTGAGTTGATGGCGGCGGTACTAGGATCCCGTTTGCTACGCACGGTTCAACAACAGCACTCCCTTCCAATACTGAACTATTTTCTATGGTCAGATTCCCAAACGGTTCTTAGCTGGATTCGTTCTGATCAGCTGAAATATAAGCAATTTGTAGCGTTTCGCATTGGAGAGATTCGAGAACACACGAATATCTCAAATTGGCGGTGGATTTCCACTAAAACGAACATTGCTGACGTAATAACAAAATGGGGTCAAGGACCTCCACTAGAATCCAGCAGTGCATGGTTCAATGGACCAAAATTCCTTTTGGAGTCTGAAAACCGGTGGCCAGTGGGACTTCTGCCGGCCGTCGATACAAACGAAGAAATGCGCTCATCTGTTCTGCATCATGAAGCTGTGAACGTCGATCCAATCATCAATGTGAATTCAACAAATAAGTTCGTTCGTCTTCTTCGTAGTACAGCCTACGTCATTCGATTCATCGCAAACTGTCGTCGAAAGGCCGTACATCATCCCATATGTGTGTCCAAGGCTACTCCTAAACAAGAAAGTCTGCTAATAGCGGAACCAGAAGCAGTTCAACAACCACTACAACAAGACGAACTATGTGCGGCTGAAGTTGCCTTATGGAAACAGGCTCAACGCGATGGATTCATGGAAGAATTGAGAATTTTAGATAAAAACCAACAATGTGAAGGAGCTCCGAAAAGAATAGCCAAGTCAAGTCCATTATACAAAATCAATCCCATTCTGGACACCGAAGGAGTTATGCGTGTCGGAGGAAGGTTACAGCAAGCTGAGTACGCTACGTTTGATATGAAGCATCCAATAATCCTTCTCAAGGGACACGCGATTACCAACATGCTGATTCTGCGCAACCATGAGAAGTTTGCCCATGGGAATAGAGAAACCGTGTGTAACGAACTTCGCCAGCGGTTCCACGTTCCCAAACTACGTCAAGCTATTCGTCAAGCAGTGAAGAATTGTATCTGGTGTCGTGTTAACCGCTGTCTACCACAAAATCCAATTATGGCACCGCTGCCTGTGCAGCGAGTAACACCACAGCTACGCCCGTTTAGTTCCGTCGGCGTAGATTATTTGGGACCTGTAGAAGTATTGGTAGGCCGACATTGGGAGAAAAGATGGATAGCACTCTTTACGTGCCTAGCAGTACGCGCAGTGCACCTAGAAGTTGTGCATGGCTTAACAACACAAGCATGTCTAATGGCAGTCCGGCGGTTCATTTGCAAACGTGGGACACCAGACGAATTTTTCTCCGACAATGGAACCAATTTTAAAGGAGCATGCAACGAGCTGGAGAAGATTAAGCAAATCGACCGAGAATGTGCTGAAAGCGTGACTAGTTCCACTCTTAAGTGGAATTTTATTCCCCCGGGTACCCCACATATGGGCGGAATCTGGGAACGCATGGTGCGTTCAGTGAAGGAAGCGTTAAAAGCACTGAACGACGGTCGTAAACTTACAGATGAGATTCTACTAACTTCGTTGTCTGAAGCAGAGGATGCGATCAACACTCGGCCGTTGGTGTACCTACCACAGGATGCTATGGAAACCGAGGCAATAACTCCAAACCATTTTCTACGAGGAGTGATGAAGAAGGCTGATTTCATCATCGATGACTCTGCAGACTTCGCTGTGGCTTTGCGAGATTCATACAAACGGTCGCAATATCTAGCAAATCAGTTGTGGCAGCGTTGGTGTAAAGAGTATTTGCCCACCATTAACCTACGATCTAAATGGGTCGAAGATCGAAAACCATTACAGGTAGGTGATTTGGTATTCATAGTTAACGAGGGACAGCGGAAGAACTGGACTCGAGGCATAGTTCACGAGGTATTTGAAGGCAACGATGGTAGGATTCGTCAAGTGAATGTTCGAACGACAAAAGGTATATCAAGAAGGGCTGTTAACAACTTAGCGGTTATAGAAGTTACTAGTAAATCCGGCATCTCCGGAACAGGATCAGAACCGGAGTTACGGGCTGGGGTGTGCTGAAAACCGCTGGGTAGGTCATGACAGTCTAGCAGACAATGCACATTGTTGATGGGACGTTTTTTGATGGATAGATAAAGTAAAGGAACGAGAATCAAAATAAAACAAAACCTGTTGGAAAGCAAACGTGGAATACAATTTGTGGTGTAGAAATCAAATTAAATAGTGAATTTATAACTAATCTCATTCAAATAACGTGTAAATCATTAGTTTCCGTGAGCATTATTGCCGGTAAATTGTTAAAACTATCTAACTAGAACTGTAAATTAAAAATAACATGCTATCTATTCTAGGGATCTTAAAACGTGTACGAAGAGGTTAAATAGTAAAAAATAATTGAGCTTAAACTACGGGTTTAACGTCTACTTAGCCTAGTTGAATTATAGCGTGAGTAACTATAACCTTTATATGTACAATTATTGGAAAATACATAATTGGAATACTATATACAGCAGAAAATATCAACTAGTGCACTCCGACTGAATACTGGTGGCAAGAGGTCCTAGAATCTAAACTATCAATTGTAAGTACAATGTTAAAACTTATAGAATCAGGCTAATGACAATAATTTGAATTACAGTTTTAGCTGCTATTAAGCTGCTCAGAAAAGGTGGTGCGAGTTTCTAAAAGAAAATCCGAACAAAGCGCGTTGATTAAAATAATAAATGTGGTTCGCGGATGCTCGGTTCGGGATAGGTTATGAATTGCAGTTTTTATGTCTGCGGTACATGCATGTTGATGGGCAGTGCCAAGTTACGGCTCACGCTATTGTTCATTATTAGAGGAGCGACGGATTGCAGAGGAGTTTCGAAATAGTAGTTTACGTAACAAGTTGCAGAATGACGATTTTTACAGCACGAGTCGTACATTTGTCCAACGAGGCTTGCCGAGTTGCATAACTACGACGAGTGCTGAAAAAATCGAGTGCTGCAACGAGTTGCGTACAACATTTTTTGCAATTTCGTAGTACACCACTGGAGGGTATCAGAAATAACATCTGGATGCTTGCACCATCATTTTGCAATTTCTGAAAATAGTTGGGTAATGAGTCATTACGCAACTCAAAACAGTTGCGTAATGAGAAAGCGTTGTGTAATGAACCATTACAGCACTGGTTTCAGTTAGGTAATGACTATTCCCGCACTGTATACTTCAGTGCAGGAAAGTAGGCCGTTTCATGACAGATTGGCGTGATGAAAAACAGCCTATTACGATGAGAAATGGCAAAAAGGAATTTGGCGAGTTTGTTCTGATCAGCAGCGCATGATCACAATGCGTAAACATTAACCATTTGTCGGCCAGAACGTTTACCGAACGTATCCTTTGCAAGGGTGGAACTGGCGGCTCTTTACTGCTACCCCTACGTGTCGCTGGTTCTAAAAAGTAAACAACCATACAAAATTCCAACCAAACAATGGTGAAGGCGTAATCGATTTTCTATAAAACATCCATTTTGGGAATTACGCCGAATTTGCTGATTAAATTGCCAACAGCGCACTGCAGTAGCACGTAGCAAATAACTGCTTGCAAACAATATCTTTCAAGCGCATTGATTACCTGTGATTTTGCGAACAATATTTTTTACTTTTCCGCGTTAAGCCTTAAAACTGGTTCTGGATTTAGTTTGGCGGCTTTTCAATTTTACTCCCATTTGACAGGCGCCCTCCACCATTGATCTTATGGCACTACCTTTTCCATCAACATTCCACAACATCCCGTAACACCTATGAGAGGTCGTAGAGTTCTCTGCATCTTTCTTAAGTAGGTGTTCAATAAATCATCCTTTCCCATTCCCCAGCTTTCGCAAGGACGTGGCCAGGACAGCTCTCGATTATTGGAGGATCAATCAATCTAAGAGTTAGAGGCTAGTCCCAAATTTCTGACTTTGGTAACGGACGGGAAGGAGGCAACCCTCATACAATGGTCTAGGACTGTACCACCTACGAATTTGTGCGAGCAATGGCCAATTAGTTTAGTTAATTTTAGTTCAATAGTTTTTAATCTATGTGTGCTTACAATTCAATGTGCTAAATAAACACTATTCCAAAGTATTTTAGATCAATAACTAAGGTAGTTAATTGAGATGAAATTTACGTTAAACTTTTAGTATTTCTGTTTTCGTTTTGTATAATACCACTGACAGCTATGCTGAGCATGGTGATGGTATCCAAGGTTAGGATTTCATCCCGTGGAGCAGTGGTAGTGCGCACAGTGGGCTCAATCCTGCACAACTTCAAACTTGATTGTTTTATCTTCCCTTCGGCACATCTTCCTCAACTGGTGCATTTTACCCCAGGCCCCCAACCACTCGCATTGGATGGATGGATGGATGGTGGAAGCGCGTAAACCGCAGCAGCGACCACCGACGCCACCAATCGATGCACGTGTTCCAATCTAACAGTATCTTTTGTATTGGCCGTCATCATCATCACCATGGCGTTGTAGGCAACTCCGCCATAAATGTAGCCAAGTGTATGGACCATTCTGCGGTTTGGCATTGAAAAGTGAACAGCATAGGTGCGCGACGACTTGCACGTTGAGATTTATGTGCGGAAAAGTTGTTAGCTTAGCCCCGGTGATTGCACCCGAGATAGAATTGAGTCGATGCGTGCGGTGATGCGAAAGGTGGTTACCCTACGGGTAGGCAGATATGTCTTTGCATAGTGGGTTTCGAGAGGAAAAAGTATTTACGCGACTTGGGTTACGGCGATGGCCTACATTCCTCAGAATAATCGATCATGGGGTCGGCAGCGCGGAAAAAAATGCGATGAATGACAGTGGTATAGTGGTGGTAGATCGAGAGTATGAACGCGTTACGAGCTCAAACTTTCGAACACTGGATTACAGAAGAAACGACTAGACCAATATGAACTTCTTTTTCTTTTTGGCTTTTACGTCCTCACTGGGACAGAGCCTGCTTCTCAGCTTAGTGTTCTTATGAGCACTTCCACAGTTATTAACTGAGAGCTTTCTTTGCCAAAGTTGCCATTTTCGCATTTGTATATCGTGTGGCAGGTACAATGATACTCTATGCCCAGGGAAGTCAAGGAAATTTCCGTTACGAAAAGTTCCTGGACCGACCGGGAATCGAACTTTGGTACCTTCAGCATGGCTTTGCTTGGTAGCCGCGGACTCTAACCACTCGGCTAAGGAAGGCCTAGGGATTCATATTGGAATACTTGTATATTTTTTTGACTTAAACAATGAGGAAATACTGCGGAGAAATGAGTACAGGAATATTTAAAAGAATCCCTAAGGAACATAATCCTTTTGGGTACCCATAACGATTAGTAGAGTAAAGTGGGGCAAAAGTTCGAGTGGGGTAAGAGTTTCTTTTTAAGATTTCTAGCTCAATTCAAAACAAAACTAAAAAATGTCATGGTGGTTCAAATGCTATTCAAGAAAGAGACTTTCACTCCAAATATCATAAAAATCAATTGAGATTAGTAAAAGTTATGGCTATTTGTTGTTTTTCGACGTGAATATTGCAATTTTTGGTCAAACTTTCGTTGCATAGAACCAATTGAAGA
This sequence comes from Aedes aegypti, assembly GCF_002204515.2. Classification (NCBI taxonomy): domain Eukaryota; kingdom Metazoa; phylum Arthropoda; class Insecta; order Diptera; family Culicidae; genus Aedes; species Aedes aegypti. The sequence goes on from NC_035109.1 coordinate 279,872,357, forward strand.
TAAAATCTTTTTCAATATTTTATATATGGGCATTTCTAGGCCTATCATAAGGATGCTTTAAGGTATATTAGTTTTTGCATAAATGCTTGGAATCAATTTTTGGTCCATAGTGGGGCAAAAGTTCGAATCAGCGGGGCAAAAGTTCGACCCATGTATAAACTCACAGAAAAATTTGCAAATTGCCTAAAATCCACATATCACCTTTAAATTTTGCTAAACTTGTCTGATCGTGCGAAAAATGTCACCAAAATTTAACATTTACACTTAGTTTTGCGAAAAACTGCTATTTTTCATTATATTACAATTAACCCTGTTTTGGGCAATTTTTGATGAAAATTTAGTGTGTATTTTTCGGCAAACTTAAGTTTACGGCTGGTATAAAGTATGCCTGTGATAAAAGTATCGGTATTTTGTGTTTTACCCAGCGAACTTTTGCCCCACACTAGATTCGAACTCTTGCCCCACCGGTGGGGCAAAAGTTCGTATAAGACAATTAATTTTGAAACTGTTATAACTAAAAATGGGTAAATACTTTGACACAAGTTTGTTCAGCAACATTATAGCCAATATGTTGAAGGTTCACTGCATGGTATTTGTTTTGTTTCAGCTGCTATTGTTTTCCTGGAAACTTTGATTATACCACTAAGGTCGAACTTTTGCCCCACCTTACTCTAAGTCGCGTTAAACCCGTAATAAAAGCATGATCAGGATATTTGACTGATTCGAAACTTCTCATCTTCATCCACAGGTGACAGAATCACCAGTATCACAATCGATTTCCGACACATCGTCCAGGAAGATGCCATGACCATCCTGAGCTACGCCTCGCCGTACAACGTGCAACTGGAGTGCGTAAGTGGCGAGAAACTCCCGCAGACCCAAAGCCCCAAGCCGGGACATCAGGCCCTCACCCATCCGCTTGTGCGATCCAGCAGCCAGTCGGATATGAACACGGTAAGTTGAGCACATCACCTTTGCAGCGAATATCGTTTCGCTAATCATTCGGGTATTCCAGATTGAACGCAACTCCCGCAAGGATGGCAATTCTACGCTCAAGATGGAACAGCAGAGTCCCACCACGGTGAACAAAGTGCTTCCAACGGTGCACAAAGAAAACGAAAAGGAACCCAAAAAGCACTCGTTCAAGCAACAGATGAAGGAAATGATCGAGGAAAAGTTCCAAACCAAACATGCCGATGTGGAACGCAAGGAATCCAACGCAGCCGAAGGCAAAAAGGGACACAAGTTCGGCATTCGTGTGTTCCCACCGTCCGTGAACGACAAACTGTTCGGCAAGAGTCCCACCAAAGTGCAAGCCGACAATGAGAACAACTCCAACATCGAGAAAAAAGAATCCACCGAAGTCAAGGAGAAGTCACCTTCGCCACCAGTTGTGAAGAAACGCACCAAGGAGCTCAAACCGGTACCGGACGTGATCGTCGTTGAGTCCGCCATCACCAACACTACCGCAATGCCCACCGAATTCCAGCGTCAGAACAGCCTGACTTCTAGTGGAATCAAACGAGATGCCGACGGAATCCCGCAGGAGGTTCCCGGGTACATGATGCAAGCCGCAAACGCCGCCAAGGACAACCGCAAATCGACTGCAGTCGATTTGGACAACAAACGCAAAGGCAAAGCACCCAGACCACCACAAAACGAAAACGACATGGACGAGAGTACAGCCACCATGGACACAACGCTCAGCATGGAAATGACGGACGCTGTCATGCAAATCGAAGCCGAAGCGAAGAAGTTCAACCTTAGCGATCGTATGAACTTTTCGGATAACTTTGCCGAAGAGGTACTGAACTGTACGATCGAGAGCGTCTCCGGAATCGACAAGTTCGAAGAGCAAGCACCCAGCAACAGCTCGACTCCGAAAAGCGAGCGCAAGAAGTCCTCGATGACCGAGAGTATGACGCACGAAGAACATGGTAAGTCGGGAAACGCGATCATTGCACTTTGCAACTTGTCTAATTCAGCTGTTGGTATTTCAGACTCAGACACCGAGCAGGCGCCGATGGGCAGTAACCAAATCGAGTTGGATTCCAGCGACATCACCGTTCATCAGAGCTCCCCGAGCCCGACGAACAGCGAAGAGATGATGGACGATAGCAACCGACGCACAGCAAGTCTTGGAGACCTATCAAAGCTGGAAACTCACACTTCCAACCCAGGAAGTACTACAAATACCCTGGAACGGGCTCAAAGTATGGAGATTACTGGTGATGTAGTGACAGTGGGAGGGGCCGGAGCAGTCATAGTTGGTACAACGACAACTCCGACTACGAAGAAGCGTAAGGCATCAATTGAAGATCAAGTTGAGATGGATTCGAAGGAGCCTAAAATATCGATCGGACTGGACGGGTTGACTTCTTTGCAGCGTAACCGCTTGAAGGGAGCTTCCGCTTGGGGTAACCTGGAGGACGCCATCAATTCCGGTGAGCTGATGAACAGCTCTTCGGAGAGTGATCACTCGGCTCCTGCTCCAGCAGAAGATGTTATTGAAAAACAAGTTACCATCATTGGAAACGGTTTGGATAATGTGAAGGAGATCGCTATGGAGCAGTTGATGGAAATCAACACTACAGTCATACAGATGGTCAACGAAGAGGTTCCGATGAATGGGACCGTAGTCAGCACGGAGGAAGAGCCGATGGTAGAGGATTCTCAGCCAGAAAAGGTCGAAATTGTAACCATCGTGGATAAGATTGCCCCTGCGGTGATCGTGGCAGAAGAAAGGAAAGTGGAGATGAAGGAAAATGAAAGGGAGCATGTTTCGTTGACCACAATCAATATGGACTACAATGGAGTATATCCGACTGAGACGGATGAGAGCAGCAATAAAACCGACCACGTTAAGATCGCTAACTACGACACCAACATCCCAGATGACGTCAAAGTATCTCGTTATCCATTCGGAAGTCTGGAGCGACCAAAATCTGATGTGCTGAAGAAGCTTCTGGGACAGAAAGAAGAGCTGGAAAACACGCCATCCGTGTTCATTTCTGGTGACAACGATTCCAACAAGATAACGATCGAAAACAACTACCACGATGTTGGTGAGCCAATCAGTCTTACTCTGGTCAACAGCACGGAAGACATCCCAGTTGAAAATGACCAAACCGAAAGTAGCCAGGCATCACCGGTCTTCTCTAGCAATACCAACGGAGTGAGCAGCATCAACATTTCTGCATTGGAAACCGATTTGGTCACATCCTTGAACAACAAACCATTCATCGTTGCTCCCAAATTTTCACTGGATAATATTGTAACGATTTCCACTGAATCTTCGCAACCTTCGTCAATCATATTGATTGATGACGAAAAGCTTGATTTCAGTCTGCAAACATTGGACGATTTCGACGACAGCATTGAAAACACCATGGCTCCAGAAGTACAGCTGAATTTCTCGTCAGAAACTAATAAGACGGTCATAGAAACCAATCCACCGCCGATTATGGAGAAACCTAAAACACCAAACAGCTTTGTAACGGAAATCACAGTCAAAACGCCCGATGCAGAGCAGAATGGAAAGCCAGAAGAACCGCCAAAGGTTACTAAGAAACCTCCCAAGCCGGAAAAGCCGACCACTCCTCCGTCCCGAATTCCAGTCGAGAGAAGAATGTCCAGCGAGCACAGTTTCATTCCACGTAATACGGAAATTAAATTCTCCACGGCCACGTACGATTCCGGCAAAAGTCCCGAAAAGCGCCCTCTCGGCATTGATCAAATCCGCTCGAACTTCGAACGCAGCAACTCCAAGCCAGACATTCGGGTATACGAACGGAGCAACTCGAAAACTGAAGTTCGGCCATTCGAACGTAGCAACTCTAAAACCGACGTACGCCCATTTGAACGCACCAACTCCAAGCCCGATGTCCGCCCCTTCGAACGCAGCAATTCCAAGACCGAAATTCCGGTTCGCACATTCGAACGAAGTAACTCTAAGACCGATGTGAGACCCTTCGAAAGGAGCAACTCCAAAACGGAAATCCCGGTTCGCACATTCGAGAGAAGTAATTCCAAAACCGAGATCCCCGTTCGTACCTTCGAAAGAAGTAACTCGAAAACCGAGATCCCCGTTCGTACATTCGAACGCAGCAATTCCAAAACGGAAATTCCGGTCCGCACCTTTGAAAGAAGCAACTCGAAAACTGAAATCCCCGTTCGCACCTTTGAAAGAAGCAACTCGAAAACCGATGTACGATCAGTGCTAGAGCGCAGCAACTCCAAAACGGAAATCCCTGTGCTAATCCGGCGAACCTCGATCCCATCGATCAACCTGAACAACTCCAACACAGTCCACAGCAGCCCTCAACCCATGACAAACGGCAACAGCAACGGTTCCAGCCCTCCGGCCACCAAAGCCAGTCCGTCGCGAATTCCAGTCTTCCACTCGGTCGGCAAGCTGAACAACAGTCACGAAAGCCCACGATCACCACCCCCATTCGCCCACAACAACAACAACAATAACAGCAACATCAACAACAACCACATCAACAACAAGGTTTCAGTCAGCATTACCTCGATCAAGAACCAGTCGAAACATCCCAGCGGCAAGTTCAACGGCAACTAGAAGAGCCACTGACTGCCAAATCAGGCGCCCCTCAATAAGCAATAGTGAGCGAGTGTGAATACTACAATGCTGATTTTCAAATGGTGCAATTGAGATGTCTACGAGAGTTTCCGATCGATCATGAATGGTTAGAGCCTAAGCTCCGATATATTACCCCCTTGAATCTAATTCAGAATGTAGTCGAACGCTAACAATGAGATCGCGGATTATATCTTATAGCTAGGAACGTAAGGCATACATTATGTGTAAAATGTATAATAACCAGAAATTATAAACGAGCGACCTAAGTGCTGGCAGCAACGTAGAATACAGTGGAAATGTTTGGCCATATTTACAATTTATTCTCATTCTATATGTACTTGTAAAAATATACTTATTATGTACGCGCCAACCAAGTGAGCGCCCTTAATAGACTAAGCAAGTGAAATGGAAGATAAATGTTTGAAATTTGTTGTTAATTATTTGTTAAACAAAGTCGAGGAACAGAAATTACCATATATATTGGATTCTCCGCAACGCAGAATGCAACGAACACGACGTGACTTGGAGGGCCAAGTCACAGCGGCTTCCAACAACGGGAGAACTATTTCAGTAACCAATAAACGACCATTAAAAAGACAGATGTTTATAGGCGTAGGTATTTTATATTTTTTTAGGAATAATAAACAAAACTGAATAATAACCGCACATTTGCACATTTACTCAACATTATCACAAATTCCTATGAGATGAACCACCCTAGCGTTGAAAATCATATATATAAAATCCCAAAGTTGTCTGTCTGTCAGTAACGCTTTGAAATGTTTCATCGAAAAGTATCGTTGATCACTACAACAGCAATTTTATAACACTACAACGGTACATTTTAATATTAGAACATTACAATTGCAAATTTGTGGAGTACTACAACAGCTCTTTGGCAGAATCTTCTGGAGTTTTCTGGAACTTTGTTCATTCCAATTCGTAGAATATTCTCGAACATTTCATCATTGTCGTCTGATTTGAAATTTGGTTGGTGATCAAATCGTCAATAAATCAACTTCAAGCAAATTGCAGTTCAGTCGAACTTGAATCGGCTGTGAGTTGAAAATGTGAAACGGTTTCTCCAGTTCCATCTCAGGTTCAAAAACGAGTTCGACATATGTAAAAGCAGGATACACATAAATGAGATGAATGTACGCCAAATATTCGAGTTTTATTAATTTACATTGAAACCTCCAAGAGTCGATGCTCAATGACTCGATATCGACTCATGGATGCAAACTTAATACAAAATGTATGCTTTTTATGATGATTACTTAACACATTCCTGTTCCATGACATGATATTTCTCTGAGTCGATGGTCTTTTCACAACTGTAATTTTGAAAAAATGACAATGAATCATACTACCTTACAGCAGCTATTTGGGAGGATATGCTAGATTTTTTGGTCCGACTCTACTCTCCAATTCATAGAATCTTCTGCAACTTTTGAAATATTTCAGATTAGAACACTACAGCAGTATTGAGGCCACGTGCTCGACAAAGTATTGCCTGATTATAAATTTAGGCGATTTTGAGGTCATCAGTATCATGCGATTTGAAAGATTATAGGTAGCTTTTCGCTTTAAGCTGTGAACCGTTTCACCAATTCGTTTAACTATTAGTTAAAATTTGACATTTCGATAGTTATTTTCCCTCAAATGGTTAAATAGAACTTCGCGGTCAACCCATTTGAGCTTTGGCAGTCGAGTAGTTATTTCTGAACAAAGTTGACAGAGGGTTTTTTTTTTGTTTTAATTTCTTTATTAGTATCATTCTAAACATTACATTCATTATTTCTTAAATCTAGGTGTTCTGTGTTATTAGACAACACTATCATCCTAATTTGGTAACACAAATTTAAGATTTTATTAACATTTTATTAACAACATATTACATTTCATTTGCCGTAGAAGTTCAGAATTTTTACAGGTGAGTTGATTTCACCTGCTTATAAGAGAAAAAAAAGTTTTTAATATACTTAACCTAACTTAACCTAAACATATAACGCATTAATCGTGGCAATAGAAGATTGTAACGATTTTTGCCTGAAATTATTAAATATTTTATTTGACATTTGTTCCAATGTTTCAACTTTGGATATTCTATGTAACTCATTGGTACTATACCAGGGAGGAAGCCTCAGAATCATTTTCAAAATTTTATTTTGAATTCTCTGCAGAGCTTTCTTCCTGGTATTACAACAGCTAGTCCATATTGGTACAGCATACAACATGGCTGGCCTGAAAATTTGTCTGTTTTTGAATATCAAAAGCTTGTTCTTAAGACAACGTTTTGATTTTGTATTAATAAGGGGATAAAGACATTTTACATATTTGTTACATTTGGCTTGAATGCCCTCAATGTGATTTTTGAAATTTAAATTCCTATCTAGCATGAGCCCTAGATACTTAACTTCATCTGACCAATTTATTGGAACCCCTCTCATCGTGACAACATGTCTACTTGAAGGTTTCAAATAAAGAGCTTTTGGTTTATGTGGGAATATTATTAGTTGAGTTTTGGAAGCATTAGGAGAAATCTTCCATTTTTGCAAGTATGAAGAAAAAATATCCAAACTTTTTTGCAATCGACTACAGATGACACGCAGACTTCGTCCTTTGGCGGAGAGGCCTGTGTCATCCGCAAACAAGGATTTTTGACATCCCTGAGGTAACTCAGGTAAGTCAGATGTGAAAATATTGTCCCAAAATGCTGCCTTGAGGAACACCAGCTCTTACAGGAAGTCTTTCAGATCTAGAGTTCTGATAATTAACCTGAAGAGTACGATTTGACAGATAACTTTGAATTATTCTAACAATGCATGTTGGAAAATTAAAGTTTTTTAATTTTACGATCAAACCTTCATGCCAAACACTGTCGAATGCTTTTTCTATGTCTAGAAGAGCAAGACCAGTAGAATAGCCTTCAGATTTGTTGGAACGGATCAAATTTTTTACACGTAAAAGTTGATGAGTGGACAAATGTCCGTGGCGGAATCCGAACTGTCCATTGGCAAAAATTGAATTTTCGTTGATGTGGACCATCATTCTGTTCAAAATAACCTTTTCAAAAAGTTTACTGATGGAGGAAGCTTCTGCAGGATTTTTGTCTGGTTTTAAAATTGGAACAAACTTAGCATTTTTCCATTTGTCAGGAAAATATGCTAATCGATAACATTTGTTAAATATATCAACTAAAAATGATAAGCTACTTTCTGGAAGTTTCTTGATGAGGATGTAGAAAATTCCATCATCGGCAGGACCCAAGTAACCACGAAGCTATATATGCATACTTTATGTTTGCTCTATAGTGTGCTATCAGATTTTGTTTTAAAGTAACTTAACCTTTGAGAGCTTTATAAAGCATAATTAAAGTGGGAAAGGGCCCCACAACAACCAAATTAATGCAATACTTGGTAAAGCAGTTTTAATGCACAAGCCCTACTAAAGCATTTATGTTTGTATATTTAGGGTTCATGATGTATATTAGCTTTAAATAATGTATGTTTAGGGCTTGCGTTAAAAATAAACAAAACAATGAATCCATTGACTACCTTTCAATGGAGTGATTCCAAGCAACAGCAACAAAATTTGGTAAATTTTTTAATTCATTTTTTTCTATTGAGCTGAAACTTTGCACAGTTTTCCAGTTCCATTTAAATCGTCATTTTCCGATATCAAATCTTCAAGTTGAGTCACGACTAACTTTTCAAAAGGGTGTATGTGAAAATGGTTCAAAAATATTCAAAAAGCTGCACAGCAAAAACGGTTCGTTCGATTGTTAGACAACTAAAGAAACAAAGTTAGACAACTAAATAAAGATTCCAAAAAAAAATACACACAGTAAAAAAAATTTGTTTTTTGCATTAAAAAACATAATTTTTGACACAAAAACTCAAATATCTCAAAACCCTATCGGAATACCAACGTAATTTTTTGAGGGAAAACGGTCCATTTTATTAGCTATCTACCATAAAAATTGGTGATGGTAAACCAATAAACAAAAAAGTTATGACATTTCAAACATGTCACAATTTTCACATTTAGTAGAAAAAAAAAAAATTTTTTCGGTGTAAATTATTACGGGAACCGCAGTTTGTTGCTGATTTTATTGTTAAGAGCCTTGCGTGAATTAAACAAGTCGTTTTCATGTATTCATTAGTATTATGTATATTATATGTATAAATATTATGTATATGTATAAATATTATATGTATATGTATATATGTATAAATTAAAATGAATTAACAGATTACACGAAAATAATTTTTTTTTTACCAGGATATTTTTTTTTAGAGTATGATCGATGAGTTTCTAAATGTTATATATAAACTTTAAAAGTTTTGGATTTGGGTATGCGTTATGAGATCATGAAAACATTTTATTCATACTTATTTAATTATTTATTGTTATTCAATTTTTTTACAATATCGAACACTTTTGCATCATTATCAGTACAGTTCGAGTATAGTTTTGCTTTAATTTTATTTTCTGACAATGGAATGAAACAGTGAAATTTTTGGGTTCCTTGGATCGTTTTCGCGTTATTATATTGCTCGCTGAGCTCTGATGCCGTTAATTCGTACTCTTCAGTAGTAGTAAAACAAAATGATAATTTTCTTCTTTTCTGCGATTCGCCCAATCAAATAGTTCTTTTGCAGTTTTAATTGGATGCTCACGTTCTTTGGCTAAACTTGCTCTTGTGGCCATGCGCCATGGTTCCTCCAATAGCATCACAAGGACCTTTGCCATGTGACGTAGCAAAGAAATGCCATTCTGCATCAATTCCGTACTTTGATTTAAATTGACATAGGCTCGAAAAATTCTTACGGTTTTTGTACTGCGATGCTGCTCCATCAGACATCAAATATATCTTTCTGATTTCTTTATCCTTATCAACGCGTAAAAAGTTAATCATTTTGGCAATGAACAAATTTACAGATACTGAGTCGTGTCTTAAATCATCGGAAATTACAATAAAACTAAAATGTTCAATTTGCGTACTTCCATTGAAATAAATAACGAATGGATGAATTGTAGCTTGTTGTACGTTCCAGTGATGGGACTGCACTTCATCTTGCAATACATAGCTATAGTTTTCAGAAAAATCACAAATGACTAAAAATTCACCATCTTGTAATGTATTTTTCGTATTTTTTAAAAAGCGGGATTGCTCTGTTTTAATAAAGTCGTGAGGAATTAAACTTTCTAATTTCAAGCAAAAAAATGACACACAGGTTTTACAATAGTTTCTAGGTCACACCTATCCGTGGTCACCCATTGCTCAAATGATAACTGATCAATATAATTTTCTTCAAACTCAGCGAATAAAGTATTTTCCAATGATGAAGAATCTGGACAATCCGAACAAGATCGTAGATAGCAATTTGATGTTGTATTTTCACACAAAAGACTACCAGTTAACATTTTAATATCCTTTGATAAATTGATTCTTTTCAAACTATGTAAGATTAGGTTAATATTTTCGTGTGTTGTGCACACACAAACATTATGTGTTCCTGAATTGGATAGAAGCTTGCATTGCCTTGGACGAAGGCTTGCAAATTAGGAAAAACCTACCTTAATATTTTCGTTAATTTCCTTGAAGCGTGTATACGCTTCTTTCAAAGTAGTCATCATTAATCGTTTTTGGATTGCTTGACGCTTTCCATCTTTTTTTACAGATACATAATCTTTTTGGCCAGGCATAGCTCTACTTACTTCATCGTCTTCAAAATATTGAATTATTTTTTCTTTTGTCTCATCTGTTAATGAAGTACTCGACCTAGCATTTTTGGTTGTAAGACAGTTATTTTTGAATTGTTTTGCCTCTTTTGCTGTATTTCTATTGGTTTTGAACTCATCAATGGCGTCTTGAATAGACCACGAGCTTGGCAGCATCGACAAAATCAATAATTTTTCTTTCCTTGTCGTGGCTAGATTCGAGAACCTTTCCTTCATATTCATAATTACCTCATCGTAGTCTGTATTTTCCACATCCTCAGGTCCTAATTTGAAGAGGTTTCTTCGTACAGCTTCGTTGATTTCACGGTGTTTTTTTCTCGGGATAATTGACGTAACCCATCTTCGTCCATTTAATCGGAGTCACTTTTATTCCAGCTATCCCTTCGTTGAAGCGTTCGATGTTGACCTTCTGGATGCACTCATCTTCTGATTGATTTGTTGAAACAGATGTCGCTGATGGTACCGTGGCAAGACTATCTGCACTTGGTACTTCTGGTAACTCCTCAGTTGTTGTCGGTGCATCTAGTAATTCCTCAGTTGTTGTTGTTTTCGAACTTCCTGCAACCTGATCCACCGATGATGTACAGATTGCCCGTTTGTCAACGTTTAAACGGCAGGACGTACAAATGCGTAAATTTGTATTCAATGTAGACATTGGAGCATAACCAGCCGCTTTCAGTTTATCTATGGTGCTTTCGGTGAGATTTCGTAGCTCTTTCGAACACTTTTTTTCTGCAAACGGCCTGCAACAGTTGAGAAAGCGACTACTCATGTTGCTCGTTAGATTTTAATAAACAAAATCACTTTTAAGTTTTTACTGGCTAGTTTGGTGTCATTTGCTTGACTGAAGAAAAATTTTACAATTAAATCTTTTATAACCATAGTGGTAGTATATTTTTAGCTTTTTCGTGAGTATGTTCATGGTATGTACCTATCATGTTTTTGATGTTGTTGAAGTTACTCGCTTTCTCCCAAATATGATTAACAAAGTCTATTCTCTACCAAGGCGGGTCTATACCCAGGTGTAATCAGATTTTAACTTTGTGGAGAAAACCAGCGCCGAGAAAACCGACCTGCTTTACGTATACTAGATCACCTGGGTATAGACCCGCCTTGTTCTCTACGAGGTAAACTTTATGCAGGTAAACTAGTCGTATACCTGTATAGAAAACTTTTTTTGTAGCTTTTGTCTTCAATATTAGATTTCTTATAGGTTTCTTTTATCAAAAGGTTTCAACACTATTGAGAGAATTTTTCTTCAGTTACGTACAATAAAAAATATGACACTATCAAGACTTTAGATCACAACACTGGATCGCGTCTAACTTTCTAATAGATGCTATAATAGTTATGAATAATTAAATAAAATATCATGAAAACAACTTGTTAACCTCATGTGGTACCCTTAACAAAAAAAATCAGCAACAAACTGCGATCCTAAAAAAAATTAACAATGAAAAAAAAAATTTCACTAAGTGTCAAATTTGTGAAATATTTGAAATGTCATAACTTTTTTGTTTATTGGCTTACCATCACCAAATTTTTATGGTAGATAGCTAATATAATGGACCATTTTCTCTCAAAAAATTACGTTGGTATTCCGATAGGGTTTTGAGATATTTGAGTTTTTGTGACAAAAATGATGTTTTTTAATGAAAAAAAATTTTTTTTTACTGTGTGTATTTTTTTTTTTTTTTTGAATCTTTATTTAGTTGTCTAACTTTGTTTCTTTAGTTGTCTAACAATCGAACGAACCGTTTTTGCTGTGCAGCTTTTTGAATTTTTTGAACCATTTTCACATACACCCTTTTGAAAAGTTAGTCGTGACTCAACTTGAAGATTTGATATCGGAAAATGACGATTTAGATGGAACTGAAAAACTGTGCAAAGTTTCAGATATTTTTGAAATGGTCGATCAGAATCGACTTGCATGCCTCCGTGGAATCCCTCAATGGTTTTCTTTACCAGCTTAATAATTTTTTTGTTAGAATCAGGATTCGAACCCACAACTAGGATGATGGTGTGCTGGATGCCTGGCGCGTTGGTGCCCTGTGCTAAAGCTGTTGATGTAATAAGGTAGGATAAAAGTTCCTTATAAACGAAGCCATTGTGTGAGTTAACATTACTATTCGCCCAGTTATTGCGAATAGAAAGAATTCTCTTCGGCGATTGATTTCCTTTCCTCACCAAATGAAACATCAATAGAAAGAATTTGATCACCATTCTTTCTCGTAGAGGAAATAACAGAACTTAACACACAAAACAATGCCCTAGCACATTAAAAAGATTTCAGGGGAGAGAAATTGATCGACATTTCTTCTCGCTCCTTATGAGTAAAAGAGTCTCATAGATAAAATACACCAATTCTGATTGAATACATATATCCTTAGATCATGAAATGGGGGTTCGAGATGGAAGAAAGTAATTTCATTATTCTTCCATATCCCACAAAACGTAATGAGCGAGTGCGAACGTGCTCGATCGTCTTACTTATTTATTACAGATTCGAGTGCGTTTAATGAGGTTACGTAATCTTGTATGACAGCATAACTGTATATTCACTCTAAACGCTTAGCATAATGCTATATTAAAATAATGCTACAAAGCATTTACAATGTTAATCAAATGCATCATTGCTTGACAGTTATTGAATAAATGCATGATAACATTATTAATGCAAAAAAGGTTGACTTCCGACCAAATTAATGCAATGATATAATGCTTGTGGTTACTTGGGTAAGTCAAATCCTTCATATGAGAGCTTCCTATCACCTTAACATTTTGCAACAGTTCTGCCAGTTCGTGACCGGTCAATTTACCTCCAAAATTCTTCCCAAAAACCATTCTTGTCGAATATAATGGAAGCATTTCGAAGCTCAACTAATCAACATCTATCTCAATCTACCTCGTATTCCATATGCTCTATGAAGGATACATGTCCGTCCAAGGCTTAAACGACCGATCTGAGTTCCGATGTGATGATGTACCTAGGCGTCGTTGATTTTGTCGAACAGCTCGAACTTATAACAGAACATATGGAGGTACAATTACAAAAAACGAAAAATGGTCAGGATTTGACCGCTAATAACTCAGCCATTTACCTATCGATTTCCAAAGTTTATCCATCAATCAATTGGAATTTTATCTACGCGTCGATCTAAATGGAGAACATTATTGATTATTGACAACAAAATTTTGAAAAATCGTTGAATGTGGACCCCTTTCTTATCTAACAAATCACATGCAAGCACATTTTTGGGTTCCGCTTCGCACTATAAAAGCTTCCCTATCTCCCCTCATTCTTCTTCTCATCATTCTGTTTCGAACTCCTGTGTGATTCGGACGCTTTTACGATTCGCTCCTTTTTCCGAAGTTCTTTTCTCGTGTGCGACGTGCACTTTCGCTCTTTCCACGATTTCGCGTTTCCGAGACTGCTCCCTGGCGTTATCATACCTTCTTGGCGAGAAGGCCGACAAGCTACTGAAGGCAAAGAGCGCTCTTTAACATCGTGGTTGAATGGGTATCAGGTATCAGAAGGCCGGCTCCAGAGGCACGTTCCCCGCCATTTGGGAGATTTGTGCCATCGCCATATTTGTGCCTATTTCATCATCTATCCGATGGGAGAGGAAAGGGAAGGGAAAGATGGGAGGAAATAGGAGTGGGGTCCCTTGAAGAGGGAAGATCGCATAAGCGAATTGAGAGCATGTAGCTCCATACCACAATGGGTTCGAACAGCGCCCTAAAAAGGGCACTGCAAAACGCAAAAGCGTAAAGAGAGCATATAGCTCATTACCACAGCGGGTTAAGAATAACAAAATGTCCTGAAGATTCAGGCTTCTGAATTCAGTTTCACTTAATAAGTGTTTACCAAGTACACCCGATTCTGTTTTTGCACGGATTTTTTTACACGGCCGTGCAAAAAAAGTTTCCATACATTTTTTTCCGCCAAAACCTTATTTTTGCATGAAACGTCAAGAAATGTTGTTACTTTTTTTGCACGGTTTTTGAAATTTTGAACTGAAAACTTTTTTTGCACGGTACGCATCCCCCGTGCAAAAACAGAATCGGGTGTAATTGGAATCGCATTTGCGCAAAAACTGGACAGTTGCATACCAGGTGATACGAAGTTCCATAATCGGAGTCACAACTATCACACACAAATGAGTCAACACACTGAATATTTGTCATGTGATAGTTGAGTCGGCAGTGGCCTGTCAACGCTCTGACCAAGAGACAGCAATTCTGCTTTGACAGATTTGTTAAATACTTCGCCACCCTTGGAGATGGCTCAGTATTATACAATTTTGTTTGACGACACGACTCCAAACTATTCCAATATTGCTTGTGCTGAGTTACCGCCCAAGAATTAATCTGAAGCTTCACCCAGCACTTCGAAATTGGAATAGGCGGCTCAGGGCCAATGGAGTCATGCGATGCTCCATCGCGAGCTAGCTCATCAGCCAATTCATTTCCAGCATTGGAAGAATGGCCAGGTACCCATATAAGGTTTACAGAGTTGACTGAATTCAGTTCCTCAATTTGAGTTCGACATGCGATAACAAGCTTCGACCTTGAGTTGGCCGAAGCAAGAGCTTTTATAGCAGCCTGACTGTCTGACATACTTTACAAACAGCCAGACGTCCACTTCTCCTGTAAAGGGAGTTGTGTAGAAAATTTCCTATAAGCAAAGTGACAAGCAATTGTGAGATCACTCGAAGCAAGGACAATTGTGTCCCAACTCACCGGAAGTGGAAACATCCGAATCACTAGGATTTTCAATGGACGGAGAGAATCCATGGAATTTGGTCACAACCGATTCCCAGTGTATGTAGCGATGATCAGATAATGATTCATCATCTGATACATACCAATTCGTCAACTTGTGACTGATTCTGTTCGAGCAGAGCATTATGTCTAACACTTCTTCTCTAGCAGATACCATGAAGGTTGGGCGATTCCCTAAAATAAGTAATCCAAGATTTGAACTACTTAAGCACTTTATCAGACTGGTGCTTCTCAAATTTATAGCTGAACTGCTCCAGATGATGTGATGAGTATCAGCATCACTGCCCACAATCAGCAGAAGGCCTGTTCATAGGCAGTGAACGACAACTCGTTTGAAATCATCCATTGGGGATGGTTCATCATGTGGTAAATACACCACACAACGAAAGACGTATTTCCTATGGACCAGTGCACGAGTTCACTAATTTGACGTTTGAGCGGTGTCGAATTCACTGGTTGCCATGGTCCCATAAATAACACGGCACCGCTAAAACGTCAAATTGTGAACTCGTGCATAGGTCCATTGAGGTCACCAACAGAAATATCGATTGTGACAGCACATACCTCTGGTTGTTAACTCAGAAATGAGTGTAGCAACAATAGCGCTATTTACGAGCACGCATGCACGAAACATGGCACGCAAATTTGCCATTTCATGTTTCTGAAAGTAGCAAAAACTGGGTCCGCAAGGTTACCTAGATAAAAGTTCAAAAAGTAAGGTTTTTGAACTAGCGCCATTTGAGCTGTAGCATTTGCATGAGTCTACAAAGATTGATCATTGCTGATATTTTATGCTGAAAATTGGTCTAACAAAGCTATCCTAACCGTAGCCACTACCCAAACTAGGCAGGATTAAGCTTTTCGCAATCTCAGAACGAAAAAGACCAGCAGCGAAAAAACCATATCGGTATCTCTTAAAAGTCGACAAAGGCGAAAAGCACAGAACACACTGTGTAAAACGCATAATGCAAAACCATAGAGGTGAAAATTTAAACTAAGTTACAACGTATTAATCATCCCACCCTTATTTAGCCTCAGGCTTGAGACTTAAGAAGGGCAGCCGATTATCTCGGAGAAACACAAGGTCACCTGCACCATTGCTCCGGGTAGCACAGGAAGGGCATAATACTGTAGAGGGCGCCCTGGTACTCCACAGGTTCCGTTTGCGGTTAGGTTTTATTTAGACCCCCCTAACCATTCATTCTTAGGCACAGTAAGCTTAAAGCCGCATGAATTAGGGGTCACCTGTTAGGTGGACTTTTACCACCGGAACAGGCAGTCCGTAGTGTTAATTCTTAGCGAATTGAAACAACCGCTACCGACACTACGCGGCTATCTAGGCTGATCGGGAAAAGGAAGTTAACATTGATGATTAACTCCTGACGTGCCCAATCTCCCTTACAACAAGAATATTAAAAAAACATAATTCAGATAATCGAGCCTAAAATTCCGGTTAATCAAATCCCGGATAATCGAGTCCGACCTGTATTCGCTTATACACGGGATGCAGCATTTTGCGAAAAAACTGAATAAAACAGTTTTTATAGTCGTACGTAAAGTCGTAGAGTAAAGCAATCCTTCAACAATTGGCTGTCCTAGATATGTTTGTACATCGGACATGTCCTATTGACTTATCGCGCCACTGGCTGCTGAGCATTACCGCCCGAAGCAGAGAGTCATGACGCAGTGTGGCAACTGCCTCGCGTTCGGTCACGAGACAAAGAACTGCCACATGAAACGTCGCTGTGGCAAATATGCCGGCGCGCACGCAACGACGACATGCCAACCGATATGGAGAAGGGCAACGAACCGAAGTGTGCCAACTGCGGTTCCAACCACGAGGGCAGCAGCCGTAATTGCCCCAAACGAGCGGAGTTCCTTGCAATCCGCCAAGAAGCAGGGACGACAGCGCCGACCATCCCCACCGCTGACTGAGGAGCACTTTCCAACTCCCCGCTATCAGGTGCCCAATATGCCACCGCTTCCACCTACCCACCGACAGGCATCTCACCAGTCGGCCCCCTCCGTTCAGCATCGCTTTACGGCCGTCGCGACTGCTGCACCGGTGCAGAGAGCACCCCCTTCTGGATGGGGGAATCCTGGAAACAGTGCTCTCGGCACTCCTCCCTCCGACGACGGCTCCCTGTACACACCGGAGCAAATGTTAGAATACACCGGGAACTTGTTCCAACGGCTGCGCGCCTGCCGTTCCAAGTCGGAACAGATCGACGCCGCCAACTCGGTGGTATTTGCTTTCCTCTCCAAATATGACCCGTGAGGCCATCACCAGGATCGCAAACTGGAACGCTTGTTCCCTCCGGAACAAAGCCATCGAGTTCGTCGATTTTCTCGGAGAGAAAAGCATCGACATCGCCATCATCACGGAGACACACCTCAACCCTGAGCTGAGCGTCTCCATTCCCAACCATCGACTTGTGCGGCTAGATCGGACCAACTCTGAAGGAGGGGGAGTCGCCATCGCTTTGCGCCACAACATGAACTGCCGCCTGCTGCTGAACCTGCAGCTCAAACTCATTGAGGCCGTAGGAGTAGCAGTGCAAGCTTCTGACGCTCCGATCACCATCATCGCTGCATACTACCCAACGCAAGCGAACCTCCACGACGAGTCGGCAACGGCCCTACGGCAGGACATCACCAAGCTAAACCGGCGGTACATCATCGCTAGCGACCTCACCGCGAAACACGAAGCCTGGGGGAATCCCCGAAGAAACCGAAACGGAGTCATCCTGCAGCAAGGCTTGGAAGAATGTAGCTTCAACAACTTGTTAATCACCATCAACCTGTTCATCACCAACATGGTAAGCATCTCCCTACCGACCGTCTACCAGGAACTCAGCTCGGACCACTATCCGGTGGTGGCGGAAGTTGGGTCCTCGGTCAACTGGCATCTCACGACTCGGCGCAACTATCATCGTGTCAACAGGGACCAGTTCCGGCAGTGTGTCGACACCCACGTCGTCAACGATGTGCGACCCAAGTCAACTGATGACGTAGATCGGCAGCTGCAGGCCATCGAAGAGGCGATCTCCCAGGCCAGAGAACGAAACGTGCGGGCAACCAGTCAGGTGATCAACAACATACCAATCGATAGGCTATCGCAGCAGCCCTACACAGAATGCGGGCTCCCGGATATCTGTGTAAAGTTCTGCAAAGTTACTTTCAGAACCGGGTACTGGTCTACGACACAAACCAGGGACGGATGTCAATTGAAGTCACGGCGGGAGTTCCACAGGGATCCATACTTGGTCCAGCATTATGGAACATGATATACGATGGAGTGCAAACCTTGCCACTGCCGAATGAAAGTCGAGATCGTCGGGTTCACAGATGACGTCATCTTGCAAAAACTGGTGAGACTGCGGAGGATGTGGAGATGCTGACGGCGGAATCGCTAGACACCATTGAATCGTGGATGACTGGAGTCAAGCTGCAGTTGGCTCATCATAAAACTGAGGTGGTGCTGGTCAGCAACTGCAAGACGGTTCAGCAGTTGGAGATCAACGTCGGAGGACACGTAATCCCATCGAACCGCTCTCTAAAGCATCTTGGAGTAATGGTCGACGCCAGGCTAAACTTTAACAGCCACGTAGACTATGCCTGCTAAAAGGATCATGCCCAACATTGGAGGACCAGGCGTCTTCTGGCGAGCGTATCATCGTCTATACTGAGGTATGGAATCTCGGCTTGGGCTGCAGCGTTGGGAACCAAACGTAACCGAGATAAGCTGGCAGGTACGTTCCGGCTCATGGCTATACGGGTGGCGAGTGCCTACCGCACTATATCATCGGAGGCAGTGTGCGTTATCGCCGGAATGATCCCCATCTGCATCACTCTGGCAGAGGACATTGCATGCTACCAGCAAAGGGACACTAGAAATGTGAGAAATACCATTAGGTTGGACATAATGGCCAGGTGACAGAAGGAGTGGAATAACTCGGAGAAAGGAAGGTGGACCCACAGGCTCATTCCTAACGTGTCGATGTGGATGACCTGAAAACACGGAGAGGTTAACTTCTTCTTGACCCAGTTTCTGTCAGGCCATTGATGCTTCCGGAAATATCTGCACAGATTCGGACACGCAGAATCTCCACATCCGGCCTGTCCAAATATCGAGGAGACAGCGGAGCAAGTTATATTTGATTGCCCTCGAATCAGGGATATACGAAGCGAGATGATACCAGAAACCGCAAGCGTCCTAAATCCGGACAACATGGTGCAGAAAATGTGCCAGCATGAAAACACCTGGAATGCGGTGAACAAGGTAATAACAGCGATTATGTCGTTGCTGCAAAGAAGATAGCGGGAAGACCAGAGAGCTCCGGGTCGCGATCGGAGTAGGCTAGATCCTCTATCGGGGAGTAGACCGAGTAGAGCGGGCGTAGCGTAGTATCGGGTCAAAGTCATCGGGGCGCTTGCAAACCGGAAGCCATCCTCCAACCGGAATTGCAGAACCAACCCTGGCACTTGGCCGACCAACGTCGAGTCGGAGTAGGCTGAGTTTACCGCCAGGGTCTAGCTGAGTAATTCGTGAAATAGCGGGGGCGCCTGTGAACCGGAAGTTTCCTTCCACTGGAATCGCAGGACCAACCTCGGCATCTGCCCGGCCAGCTTCAGAGTAAGCTAAGTCCACCGTCGTGGACTATTTGAGTAGACCACGTAGTAGCACCGGCAAAAGGTCGTCGGGGCGTTTGTGAACCGGAATTTTACCTCCACCGGAATCGCAAGACCGACCTCGGCATCTGCCCAGCCTGCTTCGGAGTAGGCTAAGTCCACCGCCGGGGACTAGTTGAGTAGATCGCGTTGTTGCACCGGTAAATGATCGTCGGGGCGCCTGTGAACCGGAAGCTTCCCACCACCAGAATCGCAGGACCGACCTCGGCATCTGTCCGGATAGCATCGCTTCGGGAGATCTTCCGCCACCCGGGAAATCTTCGTTGGAGTAGGATAGATCCACCGCCGGGCGGATTTCACTGGCTCTGAGTACGGAGCGCCAGTGAACCGGAAGCCATCCTCCAACCGGAATCGCTAGAACGACTTCGGCACTCCACCGGCCAGTATCGAAGCATGAAGAAGCGCGTAGCCGGAGTAGGCTAGCTCCACCGTCAGTTTGGTTTCCGACGCGGCGATCAACCGTGCACCAACTTTCCCGAGTCATCAACATCCTCAGACGGAACAAGTCCTTATCCAAAACCTCTGCCATGGCTCTGCACGATGTCGAAAAAGCATTCGACAACGTTTGGCATGATGGCCTGGTGCTCAAGCTTCAATAATATAATCTTCCCAGCTACCTGGTGAAAAAAGTGAATAACTATCACTTTTTTGGTTTTTTTTTCCAGCGAGGACATTCCAGTAGGTGAATTCCGGCGAACAATTTCTTCGAAGAGAAGAAATTTTCTTCCATTACGCACCAGCAAGAAAATTTTCTTTTATTCGAAGAAAATACGCGCCGGAATTTGCCTACAGGTCTCACTAAACGGAGCAATTTCCGATGCGCACGACATCATCACAGGCGTTCCCCAGGGCAGTATCCTCGGGCCCCTGCTATTCAACCTGTTCACCTCCGATATGCCCGCACTCCCAGGAGGCGGTGCGCTGTCTCTGTTTGCAGATGACACCTCCATCGTCTACAGTGGAAGAGGGATCAGAGCGCGCAGGACAAAACTCCAACGAGGCCTGGATATCTTGACAGAATACCTTACCAGCCGGAAGATATGTAGTAACGCGGCGAAGACCCAGGTCATCCTCTTCCCCCACTCCCAATCCCCCAGACTTGTTCCGGCTGAGGATGTAAAATCACCGTAAACGGCACAGCGGTGGACAGCAAGCTGATCTTTCGACAACAACGAACGAGCCGTACTAGTACAAAATGACATCCAAATCAATTAAAAATACCACATCAAAAATTAAAAGTAAACCTAGATTGAAAGGCACCTAGGCCGACCACATTAGTTGTGAAATTATTGTAAAATCAATTTCCATTTTTAGCGTTACGTAATAAATGGACGCTTTCTAATAGGTGGTAGTGAATTTTTTTTGAACAATTTGTTTGTTCTTTATTTAAGGTCTAGTGGCATTGAAGGTCTTATAGTTAAACTTAGTAGTGTTAGATGTGCAGTAGGCCGTCCCTTATTTTTCGAAAATGCGAAATGTTATAAGTTCGTCATTGTAAAGTGCTCGTTTTGGTAAGAAAAAAATCAGGTAAAAATTTGAAGTCCGTACGTGGACGCTAAGTGGTCCCCCAACGACCGTAAAAGTATTAGGCGAAGATGACCCCGTGCGCAAAATCGAGCTCGCTACTCTAGTGCACGCAGCATGAGTACGAAAAGCCACCAGTAACAAATTGTCCTGCGCATGTTTATAATCAGTATAGAAGTTTGTTTTCTTTGGGATGATTCAAATATTACGTAACGAAAATTTTGTCAATTTTAGACCCCCTCCCTCCTCCACACAATAGCTTTTGTATGAAAAATTTAAAATTTTTGTATGGACAGTACCACTACGGAAGACCCCCTCCCTCTCCCTGTTGCGTTACGTAATGTTTGAACGATTCCTTTGTAGTTATGAATTTTATGGCAGCGTGCAGTGTTATGAAGATATCCACAGTATAAAATATTATTTTACATAAAATTCTATGCTGATTATCAATGTGTTACTAGTGGCTTTTCGTATTCATGTTGCGTACACTAGAGCAGCGAGCTCGAACTGGCGCAAGGGGGTCATCTACATCTAATACCTTTAGGGTCGTTGGGGGACCACTTAGCGTCCACGTACGGACTTCAAATTTTTACCTGATTTTTTTCTTACCAAAACGAGCACTTTACAATGACGAACTTATAACATTTCGCATTTTCGAAAAATAAGGGACGGCCTAATGTGCAGTCATTAAAAAGCGGTTAGTAACGTTAGTAAGGAAAGCGTGGTCAAATCAATCGTGTGCTAGAATAAGGGCGTAAGTAGCATGATCGATTTCTCTTCATCGATTCTCTCTTCTGTAAATAAAGGTGACAAGATGGTAATTTGTTAGCATTTTTTCACTTCAGACCGCTTGGCAGTGATGCAATCTTGCGTCTTAAGGTGAAAAAATGCTGACAAACTTGCATCTTGTCATCTTTATTCACAGAAGAGAGGATCGATGGAGAGAAATCGATCATATTAAATACCAATAAAAATGCGGTTTTGGAGAAACCGTTGTTATTTTAAACAGCTTTGTTCGGAGGAAGAACGCCATCTTCATTCCCTCAGAAGAACAAAGGTCAAAGGCAAGTTTTGGGTCCTTGAATGCTCGACCAGAGAAATCATCTTGGGATTCGATGAGAGATAGTGGAGTCGCTGAGCAAAACCGCTGTCCAATAGGAAGTGTATATCCGGCAGATTCCAACCAAAGCTTCACCCGAAGTTCCGAAAAGCCAGGTCCTTGATCCCCAAGCACGAGTGTCGCGGGAATACCCGATCCCTTGTAGGTCCGGTGCCCTTTCAGTGGGAATACTGACCAAGGACGACCCTTATACGCCATTTGCCGTTGCAAAATCCACCCCGGCCTCCTCAAGGTGCCGTTAGTCCGCAGAAAGCTCACCACGCATGAGTTGAGACCGCAAGTAGAACTATGTGACACAATATTATAACGAAATCGTAATAAATGGCTATTATACGCGTATATTTATGTAAACCACTCAATACACAATGTTACAGTCGACTCTCGAGTTAGGGGCCTTCCTTAGCCGAATGGTTAGAGTCCGCGGCTACAAAGCAAAGCCATGGGTGTCTGGATTCGATTCCCGGTCGGTCCAGGATCTTTTCGTAATGGAAATTTCCTTGACTTCCCTGGGCATAGAGTATCATCTTATCTGCCACACGATACACGAATGCGGAACTGGCAACATTGGCGAAGAAAGCTCTCAGTTAATAACTGAGGAAGTGCTTTTAAGAACACTAAACTGAGAAGCAGGCTCTGGCTCAGTGAGGACGTTAATGCCAAAAAGAAGAAGAAGAAGAGTCGACTGTAGTACACGTAGCTTCAAAGTGTTTTAAAGAACTTTCAGAAAGTTTCACAATTCACTACTATTTAGATTTGCTTCGTTTCCGAACTCGAAAGGAGTCTTCAAACCTCCCTCACTTTGTGTTTGATCTAAATTTAATTTGTAGTGTAGCCTTTGAGCATATTTCCCTTAAGGCGTTGTTTTTGACCTTCCTTAGCCAAATGGTTAGAGTCCGCGGCTACAAAGCAAAGCCATGCTGAAGGTGTTGGGTTCGATTCCCGATCAGTCCAGGATCTTTTCGTAATGGAAATTTTCTTTACTTCCCTGGGTATAGAGTATCATCGTACCTGCCACACGGTATACGAATGCGAAAATTGCAACTTTGGCAAAGAAAGCTCTCAGTTTACCGATTTTCCTGATTCCGACCCTGGAATTCCCCTTTTCTATTCAGTATGGCCGGGGTTGTAATACATAGAAAAGGACTGAAACTACTAATGAAGTAATTTCCTTGCTTTTTATAGAAAAGTTTTTGCTGTAGTTAATAAATATTTCTATTACGAATCTTTTCTTTTTTTTTTTAATTTACAAAACTTTTGGGCGAAACTTATGAAAGATTTCTGAAGAATTATGAGACAAATTTCAGGGAAAGTTCTCATTTTAAGCTATTTTTAATATAAATATCAATGCTGGAAATAATCTTTTAAAAATATAACAACAAAATATAACTCTTCTTTACAAAACAATTTATATTGAATGTATTTTCCATTGATTCTCCTCTTTCTACTACTTTCTCAAACCCGAAACCCGACCCGAACCGCGAATTGCGAACGGAGTAGCATCAGGTCCGTCACACTCGGGCTCAGATTGGGTACCACTTCTAGTACTGCATTTCGTCCCTCGGTAGTGCAAAAGGTACCCAAGTTTGACAGATCGCAGTACACTTTGAACGGCATTCTAGATTACCTTATGAGCCATAAAATTTCGAGCAACTGCAAGGGACATAGGGGTCTTTAATTTGTCTTTGGTAGCATCTTGAAAGCTTCCCGTTGAATTTACCATCTTTTCGAGCTCGGGTTTTATTCGGGTTTTTTACAAAAAAAATCGGGTTTCAGGTCGGGTTCGGGTTTGAATAACGAAATATTTTCGGGTTCGGGTCGGGTCCGGGTTTGAAGAAATAAAATAAGTCGGGTACGGGTCGGGTCCGGGTTTGAAAATTTTGAATCCCGACAATCTCTACTTTCTATTGGAAGGAGCAACGATCAAGATGCACTTACCGACAAGGTTGTGCTGTCAACTGTGACGCACATCAGGCAACACGCGAAAGCATCACCTACTGTGATGGCGAAAAGCTTGTTAGCGCATCCAGCGCGCCATTCATCCCCACTCTCATTCAAAATGTGAAAGCGCCATTCAAGTGTGAACATCGTTCCTGAATTCATTCTCATTTTATTTTCGTTTAATAAAGTTAGTTTGTTTCTACAGTATTCTCGTGTACTTGTTTCCACTTATTGAAAGACATTTTCCAATAGGTTATGGTCCCGGCAGTATACTGAGAACTGTAGAACGGTTTTTTTTTTCCGGTAAAGTTGTGCTTCAATTTCGAAGATATTTTTCGGTTCGGTCGAGGCGTCGTACAGTGCTTCGAATGTATGGCACTTGGGGACAAAAGTCATATCGGGATGTTTTATACGGTTTTGCCCTACGAAGTTGAAGAGGATCTCGTTATACACAAAAAAACTCATTATTGGCATAAATGACACATATTACATCAGTAATGGCATGAGTGGCTTATCCAGCTTTTTACGCTGGCTATAAAACAACAAGGGGTGATTAGATGTTGACATTTATTGCCTATGTTTTTTATGGCTACGTCTTAGCAGGCGGTGATCTGACTTTGTTGATTGAATTGTCAAAAATTTTCACTACATTTGTTATGAATTATTACGTATTAGAATTTTGCAACTATTCGTAGTCTAACACTATTTCCAGAATTTAATGTCTATTTCTTATATTTTAGGTATCCGGATGATGAAATATCTCAGGCTGCTGTTGATAGCTTCATGAAAATGTGATAGTTGCCCCATTTAAATTTGATTAAATATCTGGAGTGAGGAGACTAATGCAGAAGACCCTTATATGCTGACTTTATTGTTGGTTTTTATAAATCCCTCCAACAAAGATGATGCTGATGATGTTAGTCATAAGGTTGTGTCCTTAACGCAGAGGCTATGAACAAAAAGCATAGTTTTGCGAGCTTGCAGAATAGTATTACGGATCTATGTTAAATTTTGGGGCAAGCTGATGAATTACATTGAGTTTTTGCTCAAGTTCGCCCTTCGAACCCCAGATGAGCTGGGAATTTATTTGCATGTTACGGATAACCATACCAAAAGATTAAATCTAGGATTGAATCGACAATCGCAAATTCTAAAAATCTGAAAAATGATTGTGCAAGGGACAATGCCGATAACTGACATAAAAAATCGACGGTAATAAAAATATAACTTGCTATCTACAAATTTGGCCCGATCTTATTCTCCACAGTCTACACCCTCTAAAATCTTTTCACAATCGCCGTAATGTTGAACAGAGATTAACGGTTTGCCTTCTAGCCAGAGGCATCTTTAAAATACTAATCAGTAGGTTGATGGTTTGGTAAATGTTTGAGCATATAGTGTCTTCAATTTGGACCTCAGGTTACTATTGATTCCTGTTCCTTGTAGAGCTAAAATGTATAGAGAAAAGATTATAAAATATATATTACATTTCATATTCAGATTTTGTAAAACTACAATTTAAAAATTCTGACATTGAATTGTCAACAACAAAAATTTTCTTCTTCACAAAGCTTGCTTCGATTAAACCATAAAAATTATAGTGTTGGCAAGCAACGTCAAAAGGGGGTGATTCTAAATTTATGGCAAGCTAGCGTAAAAAGCTGGATACGTCAAATTTTACATTTGACACCATAAAACAGTGCTCGCTTGGAAGAAGAGTTTAAAATAAAAATGCATGAAAAAGTACTTGAGTCGTTCGCATGAACGATGTATGTGGCATACGTAACCATAAAAGTGTCTCAATAACCAACTTTTTATAAAAAAATTTTGGAGTATGGATTATTCCAATGAATAAAATGAAATCCAATAAAAAAGGTTGAAAAAAGTTTCTTTTTATTAGCAACACAATTCATTTACGAGCTATTAATCATCCGAGAACTGAATTTTTGCTACAAAAGAAAATTGAAATGTCGTTGACCAGAAGGTTTTATATTCTTTCATTTCGATCATTTTCAACGAAACGTCGCAATGGTTCCGGCCAGCAAACTTTCATCCGATTTTCCTGCTTCCGAAAATGTTTGTTAGTACATGCTGTGTCCTGAACTTCCATCGAAGCCCCACTTGCAAACCAGCTTTACAGCAGTAGAAGCTTCTAACGAGATATCCTTCATGATACTGGATGCAGTACAATTCATGAGCTGTTGTAGATCGACTGTAGCAGCTGTTTCTGATGCAGAAATCGGTTTCGGGATTGTTTTTTGTTTCTCTTGCTACAGCGCATAATGGCAAGGAAGCAAGTTCGGATGTAATTCGTTCAAAGTGGTACAGATCTAAATCAATGTTCAAAGCTAATGCCTATGCTACAGTCATGACCTGTACTTGATCCCCAGTCGAAGAATTTGATAAATTGTCAGCGAGCACTTCGTTGATAAGATCTGCAACACGTCCCTTTTTAGTTTTCTAGAACATTCATTGAACGGTTTGTGAAACCCCATGCCAACCTTTGCAGCCTAGCTGGAAATATCTGCATTGTCAGTTTTCTGATTGCGCGGGAGCTGAACTGATTTGAATTTTGTATGATCTTCCTCATTTAGCCCACTTTTGGTTTATTTTGCAACAATAAAATTTGCAAAACGTCTTTAGCTCGTTCTCAAATATCTTAGAGAAAGAATCAGTGCCATAACAACTATACATGAAATTCAGAACATGATTTTTCCGGTTGGGTGGAGCGGGAGAAAACTACTGCTCGAAACAATCTTTATTGATGGTTGTGGCAGCATATCCTAAAAATCATAAGATGACATACAATTGGCTAACATATGCAGCTGGAATCACTTCCAGAATTTGAAAAATACTTCAAATTTTATTTTTAAGTGGATTTCAGTAAGGTACTTTGAGGTACTTTTTTGTATGGGCAAAAAGAAGATAAGTGTTTTAATTTTCTTCTGTATTAAAAAGTATGTAGCTCAGAAACTTGGGCTGTGAAATGGTGAGCCGACAACTAAGAAGGAGCGTCCAACATAGCTCTGGTCCTCACAAGTCCCTACCTCACGCTTCCACGGGTCAAATGATGACAAAGACCGCCAGCTAAGGGTTGCGCACTTAGCTGGTAGTGCAGCCTGGGCACTGTTGTCCTTCTGACATCAGCTAGAGTGAGGAGGTGCGTCTCGAGCGTCTGTCCACCAAGGAGGTGCGGCTCAAACAGCGTCTGTTCTGGCATCCAGCGGCTGAGTATGAAATGCTGTATTACGTCAGCTACACCTAAGGTGGCAGCCCCACCATCGTGATGTAGGTATCGCGACCCTGGTGAGGTAGCATATCGAATTTCTTACCTACCACGAAAAATGGAGAAAGGAGAAATAACGAACGATATTTTCGGCAATCGACCTGGCAACGAAATAATGACTATGATTGGAAACTCGGTACCTGGAATGTCGTTAAATGAACCCGGACGAGTGAGCCTTTTGGATCGTGAATTGCAGAAGGTTGGAATGAGCGTGGCTGCTATTCAGGAAGTAAGATGGCCTAGAACTGGAGAACGTGAATTCAGGGCGGTGGATCCCGTCGCCAACACAGCTTTCAAATACAACATCTACCATAGTGGCAGCGATAAGGCAGAGCATGGCGTCGGATTCATAGTGATCGGGAAGCAGATGAAGCGTGTTATGCGGTGGAAACCGATTAATGAACGAATCTGCGTATTGAGGATACGGGGCAAATTCTTCAACTACAGTCTGATCAACATCTATGCGCAGACAAACGATAAACCCGACGACACGAAGGATGCGTTTTATGATTGTCTCGACAAGACCT
Source organism: Aedes aegypti (assembly GCF_002204515.2). Classification (NCBI taxonomy): domain Eukaryota; kingdom Metazoa; phylum Arthropoda; class Insecta; order Diptera; family Culicidae; genus Aedes; species Aedes aegypti. Next base: position 279,900,580 of record NC_035109.1, read on the forward strand.
ACGGAGAGTGCCCAAAACATGACGTAAAAGTTGTTATCGGGGATGCCAACGCTCAGGTCGGAAGAGAGGAGTTTTTCCGCCCTATAATTGGTACGGAGAGCCTTCACTCCGCCACCAATGACAACGGCCCAAGGCTAATAATTTTTGCTGCAGCTAGAGGGATGGCCATCAGCAGCACCTACTTTGCACGCAAAGACATCCGAAAGCACACCTGGATGCACCCAAATGGCGAGCTCTGCAACCAAATAGACCACGTTTTGGTGGACGGTCGGCATTTCTCGGATGTCATCGATGTGAGGACCTTTAGAGGCCCAAACATCGACTCTGATCACTATCTCGTTGTTAGTAAAATTCGTGCACGGTTGTCTACCGTGGCGAACACAAGAACACAGCGACCGTTGCGTTTCAATATCCAGCGCTTATCAACAGAAGGTGTAGCAGACGAGTACCGCCGGAAGCTCGATGAGCGGATAAGGGGATACAACGTAGGCGAACACCTCAACAATCTGTGGGAGTCTATCCACGGTGCGATGAGCACAGCAGAGCGAGAGGTGATAGGTACTGCTCATAGACGACCCAGAAACGGTTGGTTTGATGAGGAGTGCCAGAATGTGACGGATGAGAAGAATGTTGCCAGAAGTCGGATGTTAGTGTCTGGTACCCGGCAGAATAGAGAGCGGTACAAGGAAGCTAGAGCAGCCGAGAAACGAATTCACCGCAGAAAGAAGACATCATTACTCAGGCGCAAAACAGCATCGAACAAAACGATATGCGGAGATTTTACGAAACTGTCAATGGCGTACGGAGAAAAACTGCGCCGTCTCCCGTCATGTGCAATGACCGCGAAGGTAACTTGCTGACAGACAAAATCTTGGTGGCTGCCAGGTGGAAAGAACACTTCGAGCAATTGTTAAATGGAGAGGACACGAGCGCGTCTGAGAACAGATTAATCATCAGCAACGATGGACAAGCTGTGGAGCCCCCGACGCTAGATGAGGTTAGAAGAGCGATTAAGGAGTTGAAGAACTGTAAGGCTGCTGGAAAAGACGAGCTCCCGGCCGAACTTTTCAAGCACGGTAGTGAGCAGCTGTACGAAATGCTGCACCGTACTCTGTTATGGATATGGGAGGAAGAAGAATTGCCTACTAGCTGGCTGGAGGGCCTCCCTCTGTATAAGAAGGGCCACAGATTGGAGTGCGCCAATTACCGAGGAATAACGCTCCTCAATTCGGCGTACAAAATAATGTCACGTGTTCTGTTCAACAGATTGAGACCGCTGGAGGAGTCCTTCGTCGGCGAATACCAAGCTGGTTTTCGTGAGGGCCGATCAACGACGGATCAAATGTTTACCTTGCGACAAATCCTTGATAAGTTCCGGGAATACAACTTGCAGACACATCATCTGTTCATTGATTTCAAGGCGCCGTACGATTCAGTAAAGAGAAATGAGTTATGGCAGATAATGGTAGAACACGGTTTTCCGGCGAAACTGATTAGACTGATTCGTGCAACGTAGGATGGATCGAAATCAAGTGTGCGGGTTGCGGATGAGACTTCAACCTCCTTCGCAACCTTAGATGGATTGAAGCAAGGAGATGCGCTTTCGAATCTTTTGTTCAACATTGCTCTCGAAGGAGCTATAAGGAGAGCGGGCGTGCAAAGAAGCGGTACCATCGTCACCCGGTCGCATATGCTCCTGGGTTTTGCGGACGATATCGATATAATCGGAATTGATCGTCGAGCCGTAGAAGAGGCATTCGTGCCTTTTGAAAGGGAGACAGCGAGGACTGGACTTACCGTCAACACCAGCAAAACTAAGTACATGATTGCTGGCAGACAGCGTGGTTCCAATCGTGACGTTGGTAGTGAAGTGGTGCTAGGTGGTGCAAAATTTGAAGTAGTGGAAGAATTTGTGTATCTTGGTACTTTAGTGACTTGCGATAATGATGTTACCCGCGAGGTGAGAAGGCGTCTTGCAGCTGCGACTAGGGCTTTTTACGGGCTCCGTAACCAGCTTAAGTCCCGTAGCCTGCAGACGAAAACAAAATTCGCGCTATATAAGACTCTTATCCTTCCGGTTGCTCTATACGGCCATGAATCCTGGACGTTAAAAGAGGTCGACCGGAAAGCGTTTGGAGTTTTTGAGCGTAAAGTGCTGCGAACAATACTCGGCGGTAAACAAGAAAATGGCATCTGGCGGCGTCGCATGAATCATGAGTTGTACCAAGTATATAAAGAAGTGGATATTATCAAGCTCATAAAACACGGCCGGCTGCGTTGGGCTGGTCACGTGGTACGAATGCCGGAAGAACGACAAGCAAAAATAATATTCAGTAGAGAACCCGGACGAGGCCGTCGGCTTCGTGGTAGGTCGCGCACACGTTGGCTTTTTGCAGTTGAAGAGGACTTAAGGGCACTTAACGTTCAGGGCGACTGGAAGCGATTGGCTCAGGACCGAGCCCAGTGGAGAAGAATTATCCATTCGGCGTAGATTCAACGTAACGGATTGTAGCTCATCAAGTATCAAGTAAGCTCAGAAGCATCTTTTTCAACAATTGTTAAAATAAATCACAGAAAATTGAATGGAATGACTCCTATTTACTTGTTTCAATACGGTCCATAACGATTTTCATTTTTAAAATATAATAAGGATGGGAATGAAGCGAATTGTAGAGAGACTGGATTGACACGAAAACAATGAATAATATAGAACGAAGAAACAACTTGTCAACACGTGGTGTTTTGGTTTGTTTTGAAAACTGCACGAACTTTCTAATATCTGTACCTGAGACGAGACTCGCGAAGACGGTCTTCTTTTTCTGTGATTGCTGAGTTTTTTTCTTATTCCACTTTGTGTTTATAACAATTATGCGCAAGCCGTTCAAATCCTCACATGAACCTCTCAGCAAAAAATGATTGAGTTTGCATCACATCGAATCATAAATAGCCGTTTGAGTGAAATTTCATGCCAGCAAACGTAGCAGACATTAGAAATAATGTATCTTCTGCTTAGATTTATCAGCAACTTTGGAAAAAACTGCTCTGCTTACGGAGGTTTTCAACAACAATTTACTTTGAACACAATACTTTTCACTTTTTCAGCCATAAAAACAGTGGGCTGCATTTGACGTTTCGTGAGAGGGGAATCTGGGCTGCATATGACGTTGATATTTTTCCTCTTCGCGAGTCTCTCTCAGATCTGTACTACACGCTCAAAACATATGTTAACATCATGGCCTACTTGATTCGGTCGAATATTTGATTTTTTGACTTTTGTCCAAGGGACGAAGCACTGTGCGTCGCGTGTGTGTGTGTGTGAGACAACATGGCGGACGTGAAGGTATCGTTCGAAAAGTTGAATGATAATGATAAATAATTTCGCGGTGTGGAAGTTCAAGATGGAACTTTTTCTGGTGAAAGAAGAGCTATTCGCGGATGTGGTGGAAGACAAGCCTGACGAGCCGTCGGCCGACTGGATCCTGAAGGATGGAAAAGCTCGTGCCATGATCGGTTTGGCTGTGGAAGACACGCAACTGGTTCACATCATCAGGAAGACGACTGCGAAGGAGATGTGGGACTCATTGAAGAAAATTCATGAGAAGTCGTCTCTTTCTTCGACTTTGCACGTGTTGCGGAAGTTGTGCTCGATGCGGTTAGCAGAAGAAGACAATCTGCTGGAGCATCTGAATGGCATGACGGCATTGCACAACAAGCTGGAAGTGATGGGAGAGGGATTAAAGGACAGAGTGTTCATGGCGTTAATTCTTCCGAGCCTCCCGATGTCGTATGGTAGCCTCATCGATGTGATTGAGAGCCGACCGGAGGCGGAAGTGACTGTGGACTTTGTGAAAAGCAAATTGCGCGAAGAGTGGCGTCGCCGACAAACGTGTGGGGGTGGTGTGGAGAGCAGGGAAAAGGCTCTGAAGACGATGAGTGACAAAAGCAAATTCGAAAAGAAGAAAAGTGTTGTGTGCCATCATTGCCACCAATCCGGACACTTCCGGCGAGACTGTCCGAAGTTGAAAGAAAAGTCGGACCAAGTGAAGAAAGATGCTGGGAAAGTGAACATGGCCGCGGAAGTTTCGAGCGGTGTGATGGAAATGTGTTTGGTAGCAGCGAGCCCGTGTGCCCCCGGAAAGTGGTATTTGGATTCCGGAGCGACGTCGCATATGACGAGTGAAGTGAAGCTGCTGAGTGATGTGGATCGCAGTAAAAGCGTGGAAATATGCTTGGCCGATGGTACCCGCATCAAGTCTGGTGGTTCCGGAACCGGAAAAAAGGCATCGTTAACGGGAAGTGGAATCCAGATGAACGTTATGCTCAACGATGTATACCACGTGCCGTCCCTCGCTGGTAATCTGCTGTCCGTAGGTAAGATTTGTGATCTTGGATACAGCGTTGTATTCGTGAAATCCGGCTGTCGAGTCCTACGTGACAAGGAAGTGATGCTGGTAGGCGAGCGAAGTGGGGGGTTATATCGTTTGAAGCAGTTCCCTGAGCAAGCACTGGCAACGACTGAGAACCATCCAGAATTGTGTGAGCAATAGCGAAAATAGTGCGACACGATTTGGGTTTCGGTCTGAAATTACATAAATGTAATGTAAATTGCGTGTGTGGAGTTTGTTTGAAAGGGAAGATGAGTCGGATTTCGTTTCCGAAGCGATCAGCGGTTGGCGATTTAGTGCATTCGGACGTTGGTGGACCATGTGGTGGACCGATGGAAGTTGCCACACCCAGCGGCAATCGGTTCTATGTGACTCTAGTGGACGATTTCAGTGGTTACACGGTGGTATACCTGCTGAAGGCGAAGTCGGAAGTTGAACAAAAAGTGCGCGAGTATTGTAGTTTGGTGAAGAACCTGTTCGGCCGGTATCCACGAATCATTCGTACGGATGGAGGAGGAGAATATTCGAGCACGGCGTTCAAACGTTTTTTGGCTGAAGGTGGTATCGTCTTGCAACAAACGGCACCGTATTCTCCGCAACAAAACGGTAAAGCGGAGAGGAAGAATCGGTGCGAAGTTGAAATGGTTCGGTGTTTGCTTCTTGAGTCCGGTTTGAGCAAAAAGTATTGGGGTGAAGCGTTGAACACGGCGAACTATTTGCAAAATCGTCTTCCGTCGTTGGGTAAGAAAAAGACACCGTATGAATTGTGGCACGGTAAGAAACCGTCGTATGTCCATATCCGTATTTTCGGTTCGGAGGCGTACGTTCATGTGCCGAAGGAGAAACGGAGAAAGTTGGATTCGAAGGCAGTGAAGTTGGTCTTCGTCAGGTACGCGGAAGGAAGGAAAGCATATCGTTTCCTGAACCCTGAGAACGATACGATTTTGATAATCCGCGATGCGAAGTTCGTTGAAGTGCGTGAAGAAGAGGTGCCCCGCGGGCGTCAGGAGGAGTTTCCTGGGGAAGAAAACGAAGCATCGGTAGTTCCTAAAAAGAAGAAAGAAGAAGTCGTTATATCGTTGGGGAAGAAGATTGAAGAAATCGATCCAGTACCTGAAGTAGAAGAAAGTAGCGATGATGATGAAGAAGAAAACGTTGAAGAGTTGGACATTTCGGACTATTCAGTGGCATCAAGTGCAAGTTCGTTCCACGGTTTTCCGATGGATGAAATCGCTAGAAGGTCTCGAAGATCAACAAAAGGTGTACCTCCACGGCGGCTCATTGAAGAAATTTTCGTAGCAGGCACTCTTCCCCCAGAGGAGGAGATGGAGCCGAGAACGCTATAGGAGGCTTTGAGCTGTGAAAAGAGTGCTGAGTGGAGAACAGCAATGGTTGAAGAGCTGCGATCTCACGAGGACAACGGAACGTGGGAGCTGGTAGACCCGCCTGCTGGGCGAAAGCCAGTAGGCTGCAAGTGGGTGTACAAAATTAAGCGAAACGCTGCTGGAGAAGCAGTGAAATACAAAGCACGTCTGGTCGCCCAAGGATTCAACCAGAAGTATGGGCAAGACTATGATGAGGTGTTCGCACCGGTTGTAAAGCAAACAACTTTGCGTACACTTCTGGCCATCGTTTCGAAACGGAACCTGGTGCTGAAGCATTTCGATGTGAAGACTGCATATTTGTACGGGAAGCTGGAAGAGGAGCTCTATATGCGGCAACCAAGTGGCTTCGTGGCTGAAGGCAAGGAGCAGCAGGTGTGTAAGCTGATGAAAAGCATTTACGGGTTGAAGCAATCTGCTCGTTGTTGGAATCATCGTCTGCACGCCTTCCTCCAAAGTTTGAAGTTCAAACATAACCGAGCTGATCCGTGTCTTTACACAAAAGTGGTCAACGGGAAGCGATTGTATTTGCTGGTCTACGTCGACGATATTTTTCTGGGCTGCGAAAGCGAGGAGGAGATCGAAAAGATCCATGCTGCTCTGAGCAAGGAGTTCGAGATGGCCAACCTGGGAGATGCCAACTATTTCCTGGGAATGGAAATCCGGAAAGAAGGTGATAAGTACGGTATTTCGCTAAAGAACTACATAGACCGCGTTGCTGGGAGATTTGGTTTGGTCGATGCCAAGTGCGCAAAAACCCCGATGGAAGATGGATTCGTCAAGACCAGAGAGGAGAGTCCACCACTGAAATCGAATGGCCAGTACAGGAGTCTAGTGGGAGCGTTGCTGTATATCACCGTCTGTGCGAGACCCGATATTGCTGCTAGTGTGTCGATTTTGGGACGATGCGTATGTGCACCGACTGAAGCCGATTGGGTGGCAGCCAAACGTGTGGTGCGCTACCTGAAAGGGACGAAGGATTGATAGTTAAGATACGGAGACTCTGAAGGTAAGCTTGTTGGATACTCGGACGCGGACTGGGCGGGCGATTTGAAGTCTCGCAAGTCTACAAGTGGTATCGCATTCATGTATGCCCGTGGAGCGATTTCGTGGCCGTCTGCAAGATTTCGTCACACTCTCGTCGATGGAATCGGAATACGTGGCGTTGAGCGAGGCGAGCCAAGAGGCTGTTTGGCTTCTGAATTTGTTTGAGGACTTCGGTGAGCCAATGTTCAAGCCGGTAACACTCTGGGAAGATAACCAGAGCTGCATGCATTGTCAGTTCGGAACGGACAACGAAGTGATCGAGGCACATCGAGCCTCGTCAGTATTTCGTGAAGGAGCTGTGCGACGCAAGAGTTTTGGAGCTGCTTTACTGTTCCACAGAGGAGATGGTTGCGGATATACTCACCAAGGCACTTGGGCAGGTGAAGCTTCGGAAGTTCGCTAGTATGCTCGGTTTGGCCGGTGGTGATCATTGAGGAGGAGTATTGGAAGGAGCAACGATCAAGATGCTCTTACCAACAAGGCTGTGCTGTCAACTGTGACAATAGAAATATTAATTATAGAACGCTAATGGCGCTGTTATCACAAAACTAATTTTAATTTTTTATACCTTCAGTTATGTGTTTTCACTGTTTGTTAAATGCCAATGATTTGTTTTGGTTGTTAAAATTGATTTGACACTTTGAGGCCCGGTACTCAGGCTGTCAGCGTGTGGCAAACTAGATGTTGGTAACATGAACAGTAGCGACATTAGCATTCTTAGGTTAATGCTTCCACTACTGTGACGCACATCAGGCAACACGCGAAAGCATCACCTACTGTGATGGCGAAAAGCTTGTTAGCGCATCCAGCGCGCCATTCATCCCCACTCTCATTCAAAATGTGAAAGCGCCATTCAAGTGTGAACATCGTTCCTGAATTCATTCTCATTTTATTTCCGTTTAATAAAGTTAGTTTGTTTCTACAGTATTCTCGTGTACTTGTTTCCACTTATTGAAAGACATTTTCCAATACTTTCTACGTCCTAAATCATACTGAAGGAACATGACTGTACTCTGAGACTTTTCTAAGCAATTTAAAACACAAAACATATTCGTTTCATTACCGTCAATTTATTAAGATTCTTCGAAACATCTAAAACATCCATAAACGTACAAACCATAGTCGATATCTGCTTAGGTCTACAAAAAGTAAAGTTTCTTCTCCAGCCACGTGCTGGGCGCTTGGTGGAGATACTGACCGGCCAGGGCGGCCAATTTGTGGGCGTACTGACAGACGGCCGGCACTCCGACGGTACCGGACCAATTGTAATACATGTGCGTCTGCTTGAATGTGTACAACTGCAACCGATCGGCACTAAGTCCGGATTCGTCTTTGAGAATGTTGTACGACGTTGGGGACACCGTTCCTTGCCGGACGCTCTGGGAAACCAGGTAGAAATCGTTCCTGTAAGGAGTAATTGAATGAGTTAGATAAATTTATCCAATGAGTTTAAAAGTGAATTATTAGCATACCTTTCTGGTAGTGTAATGACGTCATCTACTATAGTTCCGGGCGTGGGATTTCTCCTGTCATGGAATAATCGCGTATTGATGCGTTTATTAACTACGAAAAAGGTCAGTTTCGACTGAAATTCGTGTGCCTTGTAAGCGGCCTCCAGTTTCTCCTTCACGGCCCCGACTTCATGCTCATGCACATAGCCCAACTCTCCTTCGCCGACGCCATCCCTATAGATGACGATACGTTGCGGAAGGATATTTCCGAAGCTTGACTGATATGCACGGATCGCCTTGATAACGTTCAAGGCTAAATAATTGGACAGTTCCTCTCCATAGGCATGCTGGTTAACAGTGGAATAGTACTTTGGATGCTTGACGCCACCTCCGTACATGGAGGCAACCAATGCTCCGTATCCTTTCGATCTATCCTTAGAATCCTTACATACGTCGTACCCAATGACCATCACGGAAGCCAGAGGGCTTTTGATAACCCATGGGATTCCACCCAGTTTGCAGTTCATCTGGATCGCTACTTTGGTGGCCACGGACATCAACGTACGTACATTTCCTCCTTTGGGCGTAATGGTTCGGGTCTTCAAGACCTGTGTTGGTACGGCTCGGTCCACGCAGCATTTCTTCTTGATGGCCGAATAACGATCGGCCTTGTCATTCGTTACCAAACACATGATCAGCTGGGGGTCTCGTTGCACGATCTGACTCAACTGTTCCACGTAGACCACGGGTGAATCATTGGGAATCGAGACGCGTCGTGGTTCATCAATTTGGAAATACATTTGCGATGCGGCCTGCTTCAAGCAGGACATAAAATCAACGATCAACCGTTCCGATCCACCGGGCACCACCACGTACCAGTTGGTGAGAGCGACCGTCAGATACATGGGATTATTACGGAATGCCATCTGCCACTCGGCCATTTCGCCGGCCAACACTTTACTGCAATCAGAGAATATGTTGTACTTTAATATAAGAATTGTCGTAAACAAGTCAAATGGAAGTTTGAACAACTACCAAAAATCTAGACGTTCATATGAGAGCAATTCTTGCTGAAAATATGCCACCACATATCGTTAGAATTCAAATATGTTGTAGCTGTTCGCTAGAAAGTGTCAAAACTAAAGAAGAAGCGTTTTGTTGAACTCAAATTGGCGGACCCCTCTTAAACCAGCAAGCTATACGCATATCAGAAAAGGCCTAATTTTCTAAGGTATTCCTACGCGTGCGTGATATGCTCATATTTCCCTCCCAAGTAACATGTTTTGTTTTATCATAGACTACAAATTATTGTTATCATCATTTCGTTAAACCTGATTCTACAACTTATAAATCTTAACAATACTAGTAAAGCTTTGAAAAAAAGTCCCGTGGGCAGGAGGTTTGTCTTAAAACCGTTTCTGAACTTGTTAGTTGTTTTCAATGTGAGATCAATCTAGCCTTCACAACATAGATAAAAGCTATAGTATGTTTTTATCAAGATCAAAGGCAGTTTAAAAGTTTATACAACAGCCTAAAATACGGAATACAACTAATATTTAGTACTTACAATCAAACCAATATAAATGTATATGTTGATTGTAAATTCTAAATAATTTTACAATAAAGAAACCACCATGATGTCTGTAATCTCATAATTGTAACATTGAATTAGGGAAAGGGGCGGTAAAATGAACACCTTAAGGATATCATCTTGTTTGTGATAGAGAAACGATGAATTTGTATAGTTCTATCGCGCAACATCCAAAATAGAGATGTTTTCCATAGCAGCGACACGAGTTCAGACTTAAGTAGCTAAATTTTCACATATTTTTATCGCTGGCAAAAAACGATGCAAATGTTCATTTTACCTGCACTATGTGGATAAAATGAAAAGCTGTTGGTGGTAAAATGAGCAAGCTTGTTGTAAGAAAAAGGACTCCGACCAACCTGCCCCAGTGCCGTCCCATTGAGGATTTTTTCGGCTCCCTCTGTGCCGGGCCAAGGACACGAAGCAGTTGACCACGAACTGGAATTGTAGCCGGAAGGCGGACATCAGTCCAGTTCAACGCCCTTGTGAGAGCATCGCGACTAAGTTACGTCGAACGGTTGATCAGGGCCCCTCCTCCAATTTTCATTGACGTTTTTTTTGAAGAACAAACATTACGTTTTTAATAAAAAAAATACTAAACTCATTGAAAAAAATTTTTTTGCTGTGTTACTGAAAAAATCTCATTTTTATCGAACACCCGTTACCTGAAGATTTTGTTCGACACATTTATATTGAACTTGCCTTGAAACAAATTCATATGATTGCTCTAGTTTTGAGATAACTTTAACATGACTCAGCGCAGTCTTGAAAGTTTTATCATCGCCTTGATAAGACCTGTAGATATTGATGGATCATTGAAGGTCACTCTTTCGGCACTCACCGCATCAAAACAGCGGCGCCACCGTATATGCGATTAAACATTTTTGCATTTCTTAAAATATTTGAAAAACTGTAGTTTTTATAACCTACAAATGCCTGCTTCTAGTATAAAGTGTAATACAAAAAATTGTATACATTTTAATTTTCCACAACCAACCTATCACAGAAGAAGTGCCTGGAGGAATTGAAATGATTTCAAATCAATTTTTCGTTTGTTACACGGAAAATAAAATATGTCCCAGAAAAATATAATAAAATATATATTTTCAAAAAAACTCAAATTTTTATTATTGCCAAAAATCGGTACCCGGAAGATTGAAGTCGTTTGTGCTTCTAGGCACCGAAAAAATGAAAAAGGGTAGGGATGCTCAAAAAAAATAGAAAAATAAAAAAAAAAACAAAATTTATAAATTTGTGAATAAAAATAAATCTTTGTTCAAACGTGTTGAATTCGATTTTAGATAGCGAAATATTATAATTAGATCGAAAATAAAAATTTGGGTATTAGAGGGTTGAGGAATTCTTCCATGACATTAGTTTCATGAAATTACTCCAGAAAATCCACTATCAATTTCTCCAGGAATTCCTTCAAATATGCTTTCACTAATTTATCCAGAAAATCCTGGAGGTAATCCAGTGATTCTTTAATCGATTTAACTAATATTTCATCCGAGGTTTCCATTTAGGACATTTTCTAGAACTCACGAAGGGATTTGTCCAAAGTTGCCAACACTGATTTATAAGGATTTCCTCCAGAATAGTCGTTCAGTTTTTTCAAGAAGCAGAAGACCAGCAAAAATTCTTCAAAAGGTTTTCCAGAAAAGTTCTCGAAGCGTTTATCCAAAATCTCAGAGATGTCTTCATAGAATGGTCAACGACATTCTAAGACATTATTGGAGAAACCCATGAAAAATCAGGGAAGTATCGCTTAAAACAAATCTTATAGTAATCTTCGGGGAAAAATCTGTAGAAAATTTTGACGAATTTTGGAGATTTTTCTAGATGAGTTTCTAAGATTATTGAAAATATAATCGATTTAATCCCTGGATAAAATACTGCAGGATTTTCTGGAGGCATTCCTTGGAAAACATTGAACAGAATCCCTAATGTGGCAATGGTCGTCATGATTGCTGTAGTTTTAAGAGTGTTCAATCTCAAACTTTGAAGAATTCATGGAGATTTAACTTGAAAATTACACGAGAACTGTTTGGAAGAACTGCAGGAGTAACTCGTTAATGAAATGAGGAATGTTAAGAAAAAATATGAAAAAACTTAACGATAAATCACTGGTTGAATTTATTGAGGAATAATTGTTCCTGGAAAAAACCTTTAACGAATATCATAATCATATAAATCAAAGACTGTGAAATAAATTATTTGTTTTTTTAAGAACTCCGGTAGAAATCTTTGGAAGATCTGCTGTAGCAGTGATTCCCAACCTTTTTGAAGTTCAACAAACTTTTCGCGGACCCCCAAAAATGAGTATTCTCAAATTGTAGGTTGGGAGACAAAACGTCGAAAGACAAAACATCAAATTCCAAAACTTCGAAAGGACAAAACGTCGAAAAAGAAGTAGAAAAGAAAAAAAATGGAAAAAAGCGAAAATTTGGGAAAATGGTTCTCTTTTGAAAAAATAAATAATTTACTACGTGAAAACAATTTCAAATCACGGTTGAAATTTTAATTCTTTCGACGTTTTGTCTTTTCGACCTTTTGGTATTCGAAGTTTTGGCATTCGATGTTCTGTCATTCGACGGTGTATCTTTCGACATTTAATTGTAAGTTTATGAAAGCCTTATAAATATATTATAAGGATATTCTTGGTAGGCCACCCAAAGGTCACGTCTGTAATCCAGCACATATGATTCAAAAATTCTGTCAAGATTCTACTAAGTCCACGCAGAATCTTGTGAGGAGTGAACGCATCATCTTTTCAAGAGTTCGATTAGGAAAATACTTTTCCAAAGCTCCTTGAAAAGTATTTTCACAAAATCTGACAACAAAAAAGGAGCAAATGAAAAAGGAAGAGAAAAATAACTCAAAAATAAGTTCAAAAATACTCCATTTTCTGTTTTCTCCATGCAATGTCGTTGTTTACGTAAGACAGCTTTGCAGAAATTCTACACGATTAACAAGAAATCGTCGATTTGAGCAAAAACAAAAAAACTGAGAATCAAGACAATGGGTGGTATAAATAAAAAGCGTTGAACTACATGAAGCATCTACTCAAAAACAAAATCCACGAAGTTTACCACACTTTTGATATGAATAAAAAACCTTTCGAACATGTAGTACCTATTACATACTATGTAACTGGGTAACATTTTGCGAAGAGCACCACGTCATTGAGTTGAAATCTACTTCAGGTTGCCTTCTGTGCCCTCTCGTAGCGTAGTTGTTAATGCGTCGGACCAACGAAATGGGAGTCGTGAGTTCGAATCTCACCGAGAATACGAGAAAGCTTTTTGCAAATTTCTCTTGAATTCGACATTTTAATCCAATTACAAAGAATATGTATTATCTAGATTTTCGGTAGTTATTCAATATGTTGTACCTAATTAGAAAAAAAACTCATATCAATTGCACTTACCACTGATCCTGCTCGGGGTGGAAGAAAACCGTTTCCGGGGGGAGGACGCGAGCCGGAACCTCCACCAAGCGTCGATCGAGTTCGGTTTTCCAAAACTTGAAAACGTCGGAGCTGTCTTTCGACTGTTGCAACCGTCGGTTGAATGTTTCCAACCGTTGGATACGCTTGTCCGGGTTCAAGCGAGTGTGATCGGCAATCGCTCGCATCAGGCTAGAAATTAGAAGAAGCGTTGATGAGATTTCCTAGCGAGGAAGTTTGGTGGATAATAAATACTTACTGGAAATCTCGTCGCATATCGTCGGTAATGCCGGTGATCCTGGACAACTCCGGTATCAAGTAGATTAGCTCCGGTTGACCGGCTCGGATGTCTCGAGCCTTCGAACGGGACACCAGCATGGGTTGGCGAGGATCCCGGATGGTGATATTGTATTTCTCCTTGAAGTATTGCATGAACGTGATTGGACCTTTCTTGGTCTCAAAACTGCTCTCCGGGTTGACGTCAAATTCCACATCGGAGACGGTATAGGTGTTATTTTTGCCATATGTGGACATTACAATCGTTCCCAACACCATGCGTTTGTAGTTGTCTTTGAAATTTCCCCGCTGGTTCATGCAATGTTCAAACAAGGAATAGCAAGTATCGGTACGCATAACCCTATGGGTTAGCTCGGCACACATCAGCACATCTTGCTCGTGTTGGCGGATGCTCGTGAGATAGCCTGGGTACAGATCAATTCCGTACTGTCGGATTGAGACTTTTGCTTCCGGATCGAAGAAGCTTCGTCCAATAAGTTGCAACTTTAAGCCAGCCATGGCATGTCGGTTGATAAGGTTGAATACCACGAAGGCCTTTTCATCTGTGCCTGTGACATCACCAACGTATCGTAAGGTAATGATGTGATCTTCTTCCGTCATCTTGTCTCTAGTTGTGAACTCCATTGGATCTTTTTCCAATTTTGTTCGCGTAAATAGCTGCGTTCCATCGAACACATACCCGCCAATCGATGGCTTGATTTGGAATATGAGAGCTCGCATTTTCCTGTTTGCTTCCACCGAAGGACTGAAATCGACACGATAATGGAAAATTCGTTCATCTTCCTTTTTTAGCACTCGGAAATAATTGGTCTGCAGCATAATTGGCCGTCCGGAGTTTCCTTGCTTGACAACCGACATATCATTTCGGGTTTGCACTATTTCTGGTAAGTAACGATTTCCCCGTAGTCCACCGCGGCCACCTCGGGAACCTCCTCGGCCACCCCGTTCCCCTCGGTCGTAAGTCCTTTCCTTCTTGATATCCGACTCCAATGCGGACATCTCTTCCTTTACTGCAATGCTAGGCGATGATTGTTCAGGGCGATCATAAGGCTTCTGCCGGTGATCACCTCTATAACTGCCTCCTCCATTGTCCGATCCTGGCCACGCACCTCGTGAAGATCCTCCGTTGTAGCCACCCCGAGATGAGGATCCCCCTACGTAACCTCGGGCCCGTATCCGACCGCCACTGGAGCCTTCCTGTGGATTATCGGCCATTCTTCGATAATAACGTCCTGCAAATCGAACAACGAAACACCCTTGAGTATTTGAAATGTTGTACAAACTTTCTCAAACAAATTACACTAGATCAACGGCAATGAAGTATCAAGCAGAAAGCTTCTTACTAGTCTGAACTCGTCAAACAAATTTCAAATCGCTTCACTCTTAGAGCATAGTTTATATCCCTTGCTTTGTACCCAACAGCATTTGGGTACATTCGAAGTATGCCTTTGTCACACACGTGCGTTAAACATGGTCAAGCGCCGCTACTTCTAGGTAATTTTTGTTCTTCCTTGTATCTACCCTCAGGGCTTCAAATTGTTTTATGGTCTCTACGCGCCCACCAACGATGGAAAAGGACGTTTTTCCTATATTATTTATATTTCTTCTTGTTTCGTTTATGTGCCTTTCCCTTCTCTTGCATACATTAGAAAGCCGCTCCTTGTATCGATAACGACGAAACATAACCGAGCACTGATTGTAGGCTTTCTTTTTCTGGTTTTCTGGGAAGTCCAACTCTGATCATAAATTACATAACGCCCGAAGGAACCATCAGCGGAGATGCCGGATGCACACATATTTAGTCTCTTGAAGTATTTTAAATACGTTCAGTTTCAAATCCGTTTTACAAATGTGGAAATTAATTCGAACCTCTTAAACAAAATTACAGTAGTTATTGTAAATTGGTGTCAAATACGTAACCCATACGTACATGCAATTTAGTTTTGTTATTTATAAAAAAAAAGTGAGGGAAAATGTAATTTAGTGGAGCATTTAACGGAAGACAGCTAAATAAAATCATAAAAATATGTGATTTTAACATATCAATCGATAAATATCAAATTCTTCTATCATTCAAATGGATGAAAATCACGATTCATAAAAAAAAACTTTAATGCGAAAATCCTTGCACCAACAATACAAACATTGTTCCTTTAGTAGAGGTATGTTCTTAGCAAGAATACTTCAATGGCGCCATTCGTAAATTCTTATAGGATCCTCTTCTATGGGCAATAAGGTGGTTCAAAAATCGTTTACGTTACACACACTAGGATTTTTTCTGGAGGTGGGCCTAACAAAAACTTGTTTTACAGATGTAATGTCAGTCGCAATAATAACGATTTTAACAAATTTTGTTGTTTTAACAGATTTTTATTGATTTAATTCTAGAAAAAAATCACAATAGATGTCCTTTGTGATACCTCCATGATTTTTTCAGGTATTCAACCATGTGCTTTAAAGAGATTTCTCTTAGAAATTCTTCTTGACTATTCAGAGCTTTCTTCAAGAATTCATTTACCAGTTTTCACGGAGTTTGTCGTAGGATTTCCACAGGAAATCATTCCCAGACATTCTGATCTCACCAGATAATTTCTCGAAAAATCTCTATCGAATTGCTTAAAAGTTCTCCTGACGAAAACCGCCAGAGAATGCATTAAAAATTTCTTCAATCGTTTCTCCTGAGTAGAGTTTTCAAATTTCCCGGGATTTGATTTCCCGGGAAACGGGAAATAAAATTACCATTTCCCGGGAAATCCCGGGATCCCGGGAAATGTTGAAAAACGTGAAAATAAAGCAAATTTTGTGGAATTTTGTTTTTTAAATTATTCGTATTTCGTGTAGGGTCGGTGTTCCATTAGTAGATAGTCCCCTATTGTCGCACTAGTAGCTTTTTATGGCCGGTTTTCTACAAATCGTTGCAGAATATTTTTAACATGAAGCTCAGTACCATTGATACATAACTAGATTTTGTTAAAAAAAATATGATCGAAATATAGTTTCGCTTATAATTTAAGCTCACTTGCATCTATAGGAAACCTATTGTTCCTATAGTAGCACTACAAAGAAAAACTTTTTTTTCTTAAAACAAATAATTAATTAATTAATAACTTTTTTGTATCAATCAAAAGCTATTGTTCCATTTTTTGAAGCAAAAATGTAAAAGTTATGTAAAAACACGGTTTTGATTTGTATTTTGCTTTGTATTATAGGCTGTAGAAGCACAAGCGACAACAAATACAAAAAAAATGTTTTCGTATTTTTTGTGTTGTTTTTTCTTCACAAAACCATGGTAAAAAGCTTTCAGACGTAAAAACAATGCCACTGGCTTTATTTTTCGATTTTATTCGAATATTTGTTCTTAGTCATGCGGCTTCATTGACCCTATATGTATTTTATACCAGTAAATTTGTTGGTTATTTCTCTTCTTTGTGAGTAATTTATTCTTGTTTCTCCAAAGAAATGTTAGCTTCATTTCAAACGCTAGGCTTCAGAACAACAAAGTTTATAGCATTAAGCAAAAGTCCTCGTGGAGTTTATTCTTGATCCAACTAGAGTCTTTATATTCAAAATTGTGACTGTTATATCCATGAAAACTTTATAAGCCTACTGAATTCATAGAAAAGATCCCTTGAAAATTCCTTTATTTTATATAGCAAAATTCGTCAAAAACGATATCTATTTCATGAACAACTTTTTCATTGTAAGAAAAAAAAACAAAAAATCAGCATCGAAATATAACTAGTGATCTAGTGAGTTCATTGGTAAGAATTATAGGTTAAGTAAATTGTGCGATGGTTTTTGTTTGAAAATAGATATTAATTTCTTTTTTTATAAAGCTACCCAGGAAATACGGGAATCCCGGGAAACAGAAAATCATTTCCCGGGAAACGGGAATCTCGGGAAATCTCAATTCCCGGGAAATGTTCCCGGGAATGAAAACTCTACTCCTGAGGACCTTCTACGTACTTATTTTATTGGGTGATGAGGTAGTGTTACCGTTGGAGCATAAAATCTTTATTAAGTTTGCCGAGAATAAACGTATTAAAATAGTCCGTAAAAATTGTAACGTTCTAGAGTGTTATTTGTTATTAAAATACTATGTACAAAACATTTACCTAAACATTATTAAAATAATTAGCTAGGAATAAAATAAGAGCATGCACACAGAATAAATTAAATAAAAACCAATTTCTTCAAAATGTAACATTAAGAACAAAGTTTGTAAAACACAATTAGTACACAACACAGAACACATTAAAAGCTGCTGGATGGTTGCGTTATGAGGTATTGTCGCGAGTTTCATAAGGGACGGCTAAAAGGAGAAGGAAAAAGGGAATATCACACAAAAGGGTAGGCTACTGGGTACATTGGACAGAAGACTCGCTCTCTTTCATACAGTGACCGCCAAAGAAGGAAGTTAGCTCTTAGCGCAAATATCCAGAGATCCACCTCGAAGATACTAGTTCGCCCATTAAGTCTCGGTGAAGTTGAAAAGTTTTAGTGGCGGTTTGTCCATTCAAATTAGCCGTTAAGTTTGCGAATCAGGTATGATGTTTAATGTCCATGTACATGTGCCCTATTATGTTTGCCCAGTAGCACCCGTAAATCTAACCTCCAAATGATGTCCCTTTGTGTGATTAGGACCCAATAACGCTTGACCTAAAAGCCTGGTCCGTGGACCGAAACCTACTCTGGTCCAGATCAGGGCTGTAAAGCGGGAAGGTCTACCAGATTGAACATCGGATCCTCTTCCAACGTCGGACGAGGTTATTCCCGACAGGAACCTCAGCCCATAGTCCAGATTCAGGCGTTGTACCTCCACGCTGGATAGAACCCTAACGGATATTGGTTTACAAGCCCATTAGTACGTCCTCAAGCACCGCATTTGCCATCCTGACCAGTAGCAGCCGTATAGAAGCCGGCCGGCCAACCACCTGTACCCACACAAATCCACATATAGTGAGTAATTCTAATAAAGCTGTGTAAAACTAGTTTAGAGTGTTTTGCCATTTATTGAGCCTTGATTAGCCTCTCGTCTAAAGCCGACCCTGCGAGCGAAAAGCTCTTACTCTAGCTTACGGGTATTCGAACGCTATAAAGGGGTCATCCGACTCCCAAGTAACAATTGGCGCCCAATTAAAAATCGAAGCTAATCAAGAGTTCATTCATGTGCTATGTTTAACGATAAAGTGTGCTTGCTAGCTTAGCTAGGTAACGGCAAACGGTAAAGATTGATGGTTTTAATGGTAATGCTTTAGCTTTGGGGGATCGTTTTGGAATTCATTAAGCCATTCTACTAGTGCGCGTACACTTACAAAAGTTGACATTCTTTGCATTTCTGCACCAAGCAGCGGAAGTGAGTTTGCGTAAAATTGAGTGAGGTAAATGATTATTGGGTCTTGATTCTTCTAAATAATCTGAACAACGAGAGTTTCAGATCAAAACGTCTGATTTTTTTGGTTTGATGAATGATTCTGGTGAATCTTTAGAAATTGAATCGATAGATTGATTAGGAAGTTTCCAAATAGCTTCTTCGTGATAGCTCATATAGGTATTTTTTTCAATTGCTTCTTCGTGATAGCACATTTAGTTTTATTCAATAGCTTCTTCGCGATAGCTCAACTAGTTTTTTTTTTCAATTGCTTCTTCGAGATAGCTATATTAGGTATTTTTTCAAATAGTATCTTCGTGATTACTCCACTAGGATCTTATTACAATTAATCGGTAGTTGATATGGATTTACAAAAGCTCTACAAAAGGATGGACGTGTCTCATCTTTCCATGGATGAGGTCGAACACGAATTACATGTGAGAAACATGGTATTCGGACCGGATGAACATGAAAGCATTAAACGAAGAAAGTTAAAAGATAGAATGAAGTACGAACGCGAAAAGAATATTTTTGTTGCCGCTCCTATTTGGAGAACGGTGCCTGAAGAGATTGAGATAGTCAAGGCTAAGCTTTCGGTCATCGGAGGATTGTTGGACAATCCAAAAACCGATGCTCGCCAGAGAGAAAAACTGTGTACTCGACTGGTGCATTATAGAGTGCGAATATACATGATCTATAAATCACCTGGGTCGGATAAACTCACGAAACAGATAACTGATCTTGGTAAACTAGCTAGTCTGATTTTCCGTAAACATTTTCCCGAGATGGAATCTAGCTCTGAAGCCCAACTCGAACCCAAACGTTTAGAATCGGAAATTGATCAAGTGGTAGAGGAAGTCAGAAGTGAAATAGAAGTTTTAAATGTAACAGCTACGGGTAATGACTTGGAAGAGCCGGTCGTGGAAGATGGAGCAAGTGGGGGTGTAAAGAAGAAGACAATTCAGTCTAAAAAGCAGGAGCTAGAGGCATCAATGACTCGGTGTGATGAAATTTTGGGGGTGTTAACAGGATATGAGGAAGGAAAGCAGGAAAGCTTAAAAGATGTAATCCAACATTTCAAAAATTTTGTTTTACACACTACGAAGCAACAGAAAGAAATGAGAGAAAGAGAAATCGCTTTAGAAGAGAAACGTATGAAAGAAGCTGAGGAGAATATAGAGCGTAAAAAAAGATTAGAAAAGCTTCTAATCAACCTAAATGATCAAATAAAGTTTAATCAGGAGAGAATTGATAGAGAGTCAGCGATAAACCCTGAGAAGGTAGATACGGAAAAGGGGTCATTTGAACCGACTGGCAAAAATGACCAAATAATAAAATCGAGTATAGAAGAAGATATAACGATCGCGGAACAGCAATCGTTTGAAGAGAGTAGTTCTGAAAGTCCAGTTGAGGTATTTCGGAAACATAAATCAGTAGAAAGCAAGGAAAGGAAAAAAAAGAAGGAGGGAAAAAAGGAGAAAAGTAACAGGAGATCATTATCCACAAAATCTAACAAAAAGCGCCATCGAAAGGTGAGCTTTTCCTCAATATCGACAAGCAGTGGTACAACTAGTAGCTCACAAACTGCTAGTAGCTCAGAAGTTTCAAGCGAGAATACTTCAGAAAGCTCGTCGAGTACTAGTAGATCAGAAGAACGTAGGAGGAAAAGGCATAAGAAGGAACGAAGAGCTAGGCAGAGTTTGAGGCGAATTCCAGTTTCCGAATGGAAACTAAAATATGACGGAAGGGATCAAGGACGAAAGTTGGCAGAATTTCTGAAGGAAGTTAAGATGCGGTGTAAATCGGAAGACGTATCCGACAAAGAACTTTTTCGTAGCGCAATCCACTTATTTACAGGACGAGCTAAGGACTGGTTCATGGAAGCATATGAAAATCATGACTTCCATAGCTGGTCAGCGTTGAAAAGGGAGCTCAAACGAGAATTCCTACCACCCGACTTAGATTTTCAAATCGAAATCCAAGCCACTGGTCGTCGACAGGCTCGCGGTGAAAGATTCGTCGATTATATGCATGACATGCAGAAGCTTTTTCAGTCGATGACAAAGCCGATTTCAGAACGCCGTAAATTTGAAATCATCTGGCGAGATTCGACTATAAAAATGCTTTAACTGGAGCAGGGGTAAAATCTCTATCCAAATTAAAGAGATATGGGCGAATCATAGATGAGAACATCTGGAATATGTTCCAGAAATCGAGCGAAAGCTCAAATCGTCCCAAAACTCACCAGCTGAATGAGATCTCAGCCACAAACAACTCGAAATCAAAACCAACTTTTAGTCAACCCGAGAATACGCGAACTTTTTTTAAGAGTAAGCCAAAAAATAAAACCGATAATGAGCAAAACAAGCAAGAGGAACAAAAGAATGAGAAAGGGGAGAGGAAGGAGAGGAAGGAAAATCCGATCGAGGGGTCGTCTAAGGGAACGTTGAAAGCTTTAGCTGATAAATATGTACGCCCACCGATAGGCACGTGTTACAACTGCAGGAAACATGGGCACCATTACGGCGTTTGCTCAGAAAAGAGACAAACATTTTGTAGGCTATGTGGTTTCTTGGACGTCATAACGCCGGAATGCCCTTTTTGCCAAAAAAACGAGCAGAATTCAGCTTGAGAAGGCAAGCTGAAGCTTCGACTCTAAATCCTTCAACAGACGATCAGCTTTACATAGACTAATTGCAAAACGGTTTAGAACCATTTTCGGATGACGATTACGTCTCCGAAGTGGAAGTAAACGAGCTTTTTGTTAAGGTAGACGGGGATAACCGTCCGTTTGCTAAAGTTTACGTGATGGGGGAAGAAATTATCGGATTGCTCGATAGTGGGGCTCAGCGGACAGTACTAGGAATAGGATGCAAGAAACTTTTGAAAGCACTGAAATTAAAAATCTTTCCTACGGATGTGTCCTTGAAAACAGTCTCAGGTACACCAGTAGAAGTGGAAGGCTATGTACACCTACCAGTAACCTTCAATGACGAGACAAAAATCATTACGGCTCTGATCACACCGAATCTCAAACGTAGATTGATACTCGGGTTTGATTTTTGGAGAGTATTTAATCTTCAACCCACTGTGCCGTTCGATCACTGTGAGTTGAGAGAAGAAATAGAAAGGGAAGGCTTAGGCAATGAGGAAACTAGGAGAGAGGAAGGAGGGAATGAGCAGGAACTTCTAACGGAGGAACAACAATTAAAGCTCGATCAAGTAAAACAACTCTTTAAAGTGGCAATTGAAGGAGAAGTTCTCGGAGTTACTCCTCTCATTTCTCACAAAATAGAACTTAAAGAAGAATTCGAAAAATTACCGCCGGTGAGAACTAACCCATACCCCACGTCCCCTGCTATGCAACAGAAAATCAATCACGAGCTAGACAATATGCTCAGCCAGAAAGTGGTTGAGCCTAGCAAAAGTGATTGGGCTCTTAGTACGGTTCCTGTGCTCAAACCGTCGGGCGATGTTCGCCTTTGTTTGGACGCCAGACGATTAAATGATCGGACGAGGAGGGATGCTTATCCTCTACCACACCAAGATCGGATATTAAGTAGGCTAGGGTCGAGTCGATATTTAACAACAATCGATTTAACCAAAGCTTTCTTACAAATTCCGCTTGACCCTAGCTCACGAAAATATACGGCGTTCTCGGTGTTGGGCAGAGGACTGTTCCAGTTCACCCGATTACCCTTTGGCCTAGTCAACAGTCCGGCCACATTGGCAAGACTAATGGACGAAGTTCTAGGGTACGGTGAACTGGAACCGAGTGTGTTTGTTTACCTCGACGACATCGTCGTGGTAAGCAGCACATTCGAAGCACACCTCCAGTCCTTGATCGAAGTGGCCCGTCGATTACGATTGGCCAACCTCTCCATTAACCTCGACAAATCAAAATTTTGCCTGAGAGAGTTGCCATACCTCGGGTATATAATATCATCCGAGGGTTTGCGACCAAACCCCGATCGCGTATCTGCAATAATTAATTATGAGCGCCCAACATCACTACGTGCTTTGCGCCGATTTTTGTGAATGTCGAATTATTATCGACGCTTTATTCCCAGATTCAGCGAGATTTCGGCACCTCTTACCAATCTCCTGAGAAAAAAACCTAAAACGATCGTATGGAATACGATCGCAGAGAAAGCTTTCCTTGAGCTAAAGGAGAATTTAATCGCAGCACCAGTGCTCGCAAATCCAAACTTCCAGTTGTCCTTCCAAGTTCAAACCGATGCGAGTGACAATGCTATTGCTGCGATCCTCACACAACAGCACGAGAGTGGCGAGAAAGTGGTGGCATACTTCTCGCAAAAACTTTCTCCGGCACAGCAAGCATATGCAGCCTCCGAGAAGGAAGGTCTTGCTGTACTAACTGCAATCAACAAATTTCGTCCTTATATTGAAGGCACTCGGTTTTTCGTTATAACCGACGCTTCCGCACTTACCCATATCATGAATGGGAAGTGGCGCACTTCCTCACGCCTCAGCCGATGGAGCATCGAGCTGCAGGGACTTGATTTCGAAATTCGCCATAGAAGAGGGAGAGACAATGTCATTCCGGACGCGCTCTCGCGTTCGATGGAGATCGCCACGCTGAGCGAAGGAGACGCATGGTACTCCACTCTGTTTGAAAAAGTTCGCACTGCGCCGGATGAGCACGTTGATTTCAAGCTGGAAGAAGGGAAGCTGTACAAATTTGTACCTAGCAAGACCGAAGTTCTCGATTTTCGTTTCGAATGGAAACTTTGTGTTCCAGAGAAATCGAGAGAAGAGATAATCAGCAAGGAGCACGATGAGGGATTCCATATAGGTTACGAGAAACTACTCGACAAGATTCGCACACGATATTTTTGGCCGAAGATGGCCACCTCTATCCGAAAATATGTGGAACGTTGTCGAACTTGTAAAGAATGTAAGCCCACTTCGATTTCACAGCATCCAGTGATGGATAATCAACGGCTGGCTACGAAGCCATTCCAAATGTTGGCAATTGATTTCATTCAATCGCTGCCACGTTCAAAGTCTGGCCATACCCACCTTTTAGTTTTACTGGATGTATCCTCCAAGTGGACAGCGTTGATCCCGGTGAAAAAGATCTCCACAGACCTGGTAATTAAAATTCTAGAGGAACAATGGTTCCGTCGCTTCTCGGTTCCAGAGATTTTGATAAGCGACAATGCAACGAGCTTTCTCAGCAACTCGTTTAAGGATTTTTTAGGTCGATATCAAGTGAAGCATTGGACGAATTCCCGGCACCATAGCCAGGTCAACCCGGTCGAACGCTTGAACCGGAGCATCAATGCTTGTATCAGAACATATGTCAAAACTGACCAACGTTTATGGGATACAAGAATTTCTGAGGTGGAGTACACACTAAATAACAGCTTACACTCATCTACCGGTCTCACCCCGTACATGATTTTGTTCGGTCATGAGATCGTGTCCAGTGGAGCGGAACATCGTCGAGATCCCGACACGGTTGATGTCTCCGACACTGAAAGAATAAGAAGAAAGTTAAAAGTTGATCACCAAATCCAAGAAATAGTAAACAGAAACTTAGCCAAAGCCCATGATAAGAGTACCAGGGCTTATAATCTTCGGTTCCGTAAACCTGCTCCAGTATATCAGGTGGGACAAAAGGTATATAAGCGTAGTTTTTCCCAATCGGTAGCTGGGGAAGCCTTTAATGCGAAATTAGGTCCAGCTTATACTCCGTGCACTATTGTGTCTCGCCGAGGCACAAGCTCATATGAGCTTATCGATGACCACGGTAAAAACCTTGGAATATTTTCATCGGCGGATCTGAAACCAGGAATCCCCGATGACGATTGATATTGTCCAGTTGTTCGGCAATTTTAGATGATAAAAATCTAGGAAACATGGTGAGTTTCCATGATTTTTGTAGAGCCTTTGTGAGTCAGCGTACGTTCGCTTCGTAGTGATGATGAATGTTTTCTATTGTGAGTTGTACAGCTAATATTGTCAAAGTGAAAAAGCGAATCTGATGTGTTGAGAATGTCTAGCCGTCTTTAAATGTTGTTGTCTCGTTTCATCTAAAGGAGAATATACGCAATAGTTATCGTTATTTGTAGAATCAGAAGCGACAAGGAAATTCGACAGATCACAGATAAACAAAACCCAGAATGAAAAATTTCTAGATCGCGATGAGCAGAAGCTATGGATCCAGTGAACTGCCCTGTTTTTTCAAATACTGATTTAAAAAAAAAAGTTTTTCATCACCTCAATAAAAAAGGCATAATACCCCATCTTAAGATTCGGCAAGAATAGCATTCAAAAAATAAACCATCAGAAGATTTCGTTTTGATCCGGAGAAAAAAATTAACTCTTCCTCGAAACAATTGAAAGTTTCGGATATTGGAAGATGATTAGATTGAATAACCATTCCGCGAATTTAGAATTACGTTAACAAAAGTCCTCCTATGCACGTGAGGCAACTGCTTGTTAATGAAACGTAATTTATGTTAATTTTTGTGAATCTTCGATAGCATAACAGCGACTCAACCCTGGGATGTCTAAAAATGGATTCAACAAAAAAAAATTAATTCAAAACTTCGTTTTGATTAATTTTATGGGGGGGGGGGGTGATGAGGTAGTGTTACCGTTGGAGCATAAAATCTTTATTAAGTTTGCCGAGAATAAACGTATTAAAATAGTCCGTAAAAATTGTAACGTTCTAGAGTGTTATTTGTTATTAAAATACTATGTACAAAACATTTACCTAAACATTATTAAAATAATTAGCTAGGAATAAAATAAGAGCATGCACACAGAATAAATTAAATAAAAACCAATTTCTTCAAAATGTAACATTAAGAACAAAGTTTGTAAAACACAATTAGTACACAACACAGAACACATTAAAAGCTGCTGGATGGTTGCGTTATGAGGTATTGTCGCGAGTTTCATAAGGGACGGCTAAAAGGAGAAGGAAAAAGGGAATATCACACAAAAGGGTAGGCTACTGGGTACATTGGACAGAAGACTCGCTCTCTTTCATACAGTGACCGCCAAAGAAGGAAGTTAGCTCTTAGCGCAAATATCCAGAGATCCACCTCGAAGATACTAGTTCGCCCATTAAGTCTCGGTGAAGTTGAAAAGTTTTAGTGGCGGTTTGTCCATTCAAATTAGCCGTTAAGTTTGCGAATCAGGTATGATGTTTAATGTCCATGTACATGTGCCCTATTATGTTTGCCCAGTAGCACCCGTAAATCTAACCTCCAAATGATGTCCCTTTGTGTGATTAGGACCCAATAACGCTTGACCTAAAAGCCTGGTCCGTGGACCGAAACCTACTCTGGTCCAGATCAGGGCTGTAAAGCGGGAAGGTCTACCAGATTGAACATCGGATCCCCTTCCAACGTCGGACGAGGTTATTCCCGACAGGAACCTCAGCCCATAGTCCAGATTCAGGCGTTGTACCTCCACGCTGGATAGAACCCTAACGGATATTGGTTTACAAGCCCATTAGTACGTCCTCAAGCACCGCATTTGCCATCCTGACCAGTAGCAGCCGTATAGAAGCCGGCCGGCCAACCACCTGTACCCACACAAATCCACATATAGTGAGTAATTCTAATAAAGCTGTGTAAAACTAGTTTAGAGTGTTTTGCCATTTATTGAGCCTTGATTAGCCTCTCGTCTAAAGCCGACCCTGCGAGCGAAAAGCTCTTACTCTAGCTTACGGGTATTCGAACGCTATAAAGGGGTCATCCGACTCCCAAGTAACAAATCCCTCCAAAAACCGTTGAAGACATTTTAAAAGGAAGTCTCATGTTCTCAAAAAATATGTCTTTTGATTTCCCTAGGACTTTCTCCCACATTTCCGTCTAGAGAATCTTCAAAATTCCAAATTCTTTCAGAAATTCGTAATTTTTGTTATTTCTGAAAGAAAACTAAAAAAAATCTTTTCATTCTTCCAGAGATATCTCCATGGAAATGTCAAGGGTTTGTTTCAGATTTTTTTGGAGGAAATTTTGAGAAAAAACCGCGTGGAATTTGTAAAGAAATTTTTTGTGAGTTCAAAGTATGCCTTGATGAATTCCTACGAGGATCTCTGAAAGAACTCCTCGACAAAATTCTTCTTGGGATTTTCTTGATAAAATGCTAATATAACTCAAAACCCCTCGGCATTACAAGACTTTGTGAAGAAACTCGGAGAGGCTCCCTGGAAAAAATTAAGTGTGAATAATTAGAAAAAAATACCTGTAAGAATGGCTGTTGTAATAACTGATGTGGAACCTAGAATGAAGTTTTGAAGAGTCTATGAAGTTTAAATAAATATTATTTGAAAAACTATAACAAAAATCCACAGCAATAATATTTTGATGCCTGAAGATTGTTACAATTCGGAGCAATTTCTGAAAGTAATCGTGGATGATTTTTTTAAAGAATCCCTAAAAAAAATGAAAAATATAGGCGTAGAAATTTTGGTAGGTGATATGTGGTAAATCTCCTAGAAGTAACAACTGGAAAAATCGGTGAATGAATCAGTGGTAAACTATGTGGAGGAAATCCTGGGATAATCACTGTCATTTTTTTTTTTTCAGAGTGATCTATGTGAAAATTACTGGAGGCAATAATGTTGCAATGCTCTACGATTTTTTTGAAAAAAATGTGAAGGAATTCATTGAGAAATTAAAAATAATTCAATTGTGAAAATGTTATTCATGATTTCTCAAAGAAGTTCTCCGCAAATCTATCTGCATTTTTTTTCACAGATATATTTTTTTAGGATTTCTATAAAATCAAACAGCAACATCCCACATTCCTTCAAAACTATCTCGAAAATATTTCCCAAGTAACCATAAGCACTAATAAAAAGCCCTTAATCAGCATCATAGATGCGTACATGCATTATAATAGCAGTACAAATGCTTACACACCTTATAACAGCATTTCAGCTGCATAGAAACCCTATTACAGCATTATTAATGCTTATAAGCCTGACGCATACAGGCATTAAATAAGCACTATATTGGCTTTATATTAGCATACAGGGCATGTTTAAATGCCATCCAGTGTTTTGACAAATATACCACGTGCTTTGTGTTTGCATATAGTGGTAAGAGGGAGTCAAACATAAATCTTCTCACTACTACAATTGCAGGTTTTATGACGGGGAAAAGTGTTTTCTTTCCAGGAGCAGGACTTCAACAACTCAACAATACGGATGTCGCAGGTTCGAGACGCAAAATGCGGAATTTCGTCATCATAAAACGAGGATCAAAATGTGGCAATTGCAAGGATGAAAACCACCAAAATGAATAAGTCTGATACGGAGAAGTACTATCTGTATCATTTTATTACATTTTTTGCATACTATTAGAGGCTTCCGTTTTCATTCATTCATTTATTTACTCCGCATACGCGAAAGCTCTATAGCTGCGTATGCAAAAGCACAAAATATTCGCCCTAAAAACCTGTCGAAAACAACTGATGTTTCTCACGTGGTCTTATATCAGCATTAGTGGTGCAGAGAAGCACGATTATATCTTTGCACTATAATGGCACGCTATTTCGCCTTTTCTGGCATTATAATAGCATTATATATATATATATATATATATATATATATATATATATATATATATATATATATATATATATATATATATATATATATATATATATATATATATATATATATATATATATATATATATAAAACTGACATGCATCAAATGATCACCCTATATGCGCAAATAATGCTGTTACCGTGCCGCTTTATCGTGCTTACTGGTTACTTGGGTTATTTTTTACTTTTTTTTTAAATGCCAAACTAATTTTTTTTAAAGAATTCTATATTTTCTTTCAAAATCTCTCCCATGAAAATATTCTAAGATTTCCCGAGTAATTAGTTAAGGGATTTCTTAGAGAATTATATTATTGTTTCTCAGATTCTCCCGAAAAATTACCAGAGATTCATCTAAGTCTTTTATTTAACTAAAATTTTGCAGAACTTCACAAAACAAAACTCTCCGGAAGTTCCATCAAGTATTATTGCAGGTTCTATAAGAACTTAATCATTTTTTTTTTTTTTTTGAATGGTAATCTCAGGATTCTTCTATAAATAACCCTTAAAAATCTATCCTCTCTCCATTTTTTGGTTCAAAAACTTTTTTAGGGATTGCTTTAAAAATTCCTCCACGAATCACACCATATCAGATTTCTAGAGAAACACATACAAAAAAGGTTTGAAAGAACATTGTTGGCCTTTTTCGAATAAGTGCAGCGTAAATATAATTCGGAAAAATACTAAATTCCTGTCGTAAAATTGTAGAATTTAATCGTAGAATTTAAAAAAAAAATGTTGACAATGTACCTCACAGACTAGCTTAAGCGGCCCTTGTAAGATTTACAACAAAAAATCGTGTTCTTTTTTCTTCGTCTTCTATAATAGAAAATTATCAGTGTTAAAACGGAATTTACTGAAAGTTGTACTGAAAGTATTTGTAACTAAAATCTTACATAATATGGTGAACATATTGAGGAAGAAAGAACCCATTTTTCCCTACCTTTAGAAACTCCAAAAAAGTTTTTTGGAGAGTCTACTATCGATTATTTTGTAGTACAGCAGAAGATTAACGCGAAAATATTGCCGATATTTTTAGGAACATTACCGAAGATGTATTGTGCATTACTTTGAAAATTTGTGGAGGAATTCCTGATGGACTTTCAGAAATCAGGAACCATAGTTTAAGGATTCTGTAATTTTTTAAACTTGTAAAATTTATCTTTTTTAAGATTCCATCAGAATCTTCTCAAGCTAACCTTCCATGACTTCTGGTTTTCTAGAATTCTGCCAGAAAGCCTCCAGAAATTCCGCCCTCGTATTGCATAAAAATTGAAACCAAAATAACGGAAGATTAATTAAAATTTCTTTATGAGGAAGGATAAATTAAGGAAAATTAAATAAAATTTATTTATGAATATCTTAATAAATCTCCCTACCCAATTATTTTGCTACAAATTTCACTACAGATTCCTTTACCGCTGGGCTAATTTTGAAAGTAATAGTTGTGCTGTTTTTTTTTAACAAATTTCCTCTGAAGTTTCGAAGGCAAGAGACGTTTCAAAAACAATTTTCCTTACAATTCTTGAATAAACCGGGGATTTAAAACAGAATTTCTAGAAAAAAAAAACATAAAAGAATTTTTGACGCCATTTGTGATGTATTTTGTACACATGATGATGAACTTTGCGAAAGAATTTGTAATAAATTTTTGGGAAAATTCGCAGAAGAATTCCTTGTATAATTTTCAGCGTAATATCTCACAATCAGTTTTATATTATTATAATCAATGATTTTGTGAAGGAATTTCGAGGGAAATCTGAATTTATGAAAGATTAAGTAGCATATCAACTTGCTAATAAAAAGTAGACATAGAAGGGATGGATGTCCAACAAGTGAAATTCGCTTTGAAAGTATGAACAAGTCCCACAATATTATTTAACTTATTTCTAAAATATTTGCAAAAGTTCGGAAGCCACCCTTCGATATTCCTTGAGAAATTTGATTATACTAAAATTCTATATACTAAATTCTATAAAACACTATGATCCACATGATCCACAGCCATTCATCCGATGAAAATTTTTCGACTGAAATTCCTGCTATGTAGGGAGCCGGATCCTATTCTTGGCACTTTTGATTCACTTCGGCAGTGTTTTTTTTTTTGAAAGCTACAGAACTCATCTTTGGCCACAATATGCACCGTACTGATGCGCTTCTCATTGCGAAGTTTTAGACAATTCGGTCGAGAAAACCCCCCTATGCCAAAATGAATCATGAAAGTGCCCAAGTAGCTCTGCACCCTATTGTCTGAGAAATTCCTTCAGTAATTATGGCTATTTTTTTGATAATTTTTTTTGGACATTATACGACTTGAAGTTAATGTATGGACTTTTTTAGTGAATTCTCATAATGGAAGTTATCATCACCTCGAGGTGGGTATCCTAAAAAACATGAGAAATCTGAATGCAGTGTATATGCTGCTTTTTGCTGAAACAGCATTATTGGAACCTTTGGGAAGCAATCTTGAAGGAAACGCTGGACATGCAATCTGTATATTGGTATGGGAGGATAGGCTGCAACATTTAATAGACGATGTCGTCAAGGAATTTCTAGAAATCGTGAAGTTCCTGAGTTTCCGATGAAATCATTTTCTCGAAATTTCTATAGGGTGATTCCTGAAGACAATCCAATACATTATGGCATGTATTTTTGGAAGAGTCTTTGATGGGAGGTGCAGCAAAATTCCTCGAAAATACTACTAGAAAGATCACAGATAAATTCCTGAGAAATATTTTAAATTCATATCTGGAACTATAGAAAGTTTAGTTCAGGCAAATCGTTTGGAGTTAGTATACTCTGATAACAGCAACAGCAGCAGTGATATTTTGACGATCAATAAAAAAAAACACACACACACACTGGTTGCTACGACCGTCAGTCATGGAACCACAGACGTGTTTGTTCGAACCGTGTAATCACGATGTATTATATTAAGAAGTTGATATATTCCGAAAACTGACAGCTACTTGACGACATCATTCCTATCCACATCGAACAAATTTGCGGAAAAAATGATGTAGTGGTCCGGAAGGTATATGGTACGATAGGAGTGACGTCACATGTTACGATACATGTCACACATGTCACATACCTCGTTAATTTTTATGCCCTGCGTGTAATATTGGAATTTTAAGCTAAGTATGCTGTTCCGCTCAAGAAACTAGAAATTTCTGCGGAAGAAATGGACAAGGAATTTTCTACGGCGAGCTCCATTTGAATTGACATTTCTTTTCAACTGCGTACTGCGATCAAAGAAAAATGCTTTTCTTGAGCATTTCTTGCAAGAAATTTCCCACGCAATGAGATAGGCATTTACTTTTCTGTTGAAGTTACGTACTTCCCATTAGAGATAACTTTTCGTGCTACGGTTGAACAGAAAGCTACCGCAGCTGTCACATTACTGAGTTTCACAAAGCATAATCGATGCATCGTCTGCGATGATACCTTGGAAACCACGCTAATGACAATTGTTTTCTGCAACGTGCTCTGGACTCTACTAGCATACTTTGATTATATGTTTTCGTTCAATGGTACAATGATTCCTAAGTCTGCGGTAGAGCTTCGACAGCTGCGGTAGAACTTAGTGGCTACCGCAAGACGGGGAAATTTTCCAAAGAACCGCAATATATGGGCGAACAGTTCGTTCATACAGAGCCTCGAACGATTCGCCCGAATATAGAACGATTCTTTTCTGAACGCACTCTCGTGCATTGCTCGCGTAGTGTAATCAAGGCTTAACGAAATAGTTGTGTAGGTACATTCCGTAAAAAATACTGTATTTCAGCCCAGAAAATCTAATTTTTATAAAATTTACTAAAGCTCTACAAATTCAAATTGTTTTAAAGAAAGATTCATACACTGTGTTTCATTGTTTGTTCTCAATAAGAAACAAACGAGTCTCTATTAAAAATATTTGGTACAATTTAAAAATTATTTGTATTCACTTGGGGATTGCATATTATTACACTACTGGTAACATAGATACTATTAAACTTTTACATTGCTAATAAATCAATGAAAGGGGCGGTCCATAAACCACGTCATCATTTTTTATTTATTTCATTTTCCATTATCCCAAACGTCCTTATACGAAATGTCCTATTGCGCATTTCATTCACCACTGGACTATTGCAGAAGTTTTTACAAAAATGGAAATGCTAATAACAATGCGTGATTGCCTTAGTGATTGCATCAAGTAAAGTCAATGTCTTCAGCAGACTGATGCTTCGGAATTCAAACAATTAGTGCTCTGAAGACACCAACACGATTCGAAGAAATCCCGCACTTTTATTCGTACTTTGCCATTTATGATGCCGCACTTCGCAGTCCAGTGGTGAAAGAAATACACAATATTACTCAAGCAATCGAATCACTGATCGCCAAGTGAAGTGAATAAACCACAATAAATATGCGAACTCACTAACCTCTTGGAGCCATCTCAAGATTTTGTCAATTCCTTCCTTCGTATCACTTTTACTTTCGAGTACGATTAGTTTATGTTCGATTATTTAGTATCAGCACCAATTTGGAACATTTAAAACATACAAAACAATCGAAGAACCTCAAAAACTTATGAACAAAGTAGATGTCATGCACAAAACATTACCACAACACATTGAACAAACAGTTGGACATGTGAAACAATAGGGATTTTGGTTCAGCTAAATGGCTGCAAAGAGCTTTGGCCTATTGGTAGGCGCTGCTCGCCAGTGGGCAAGTTTGAATCAACTGTTGCTGATCTGTAAGTAGGGGAAGAACGTTCACTTTGAGTGAATGTCTCATAAGCGGTTTCATCACCACCGCTTAAGCGAAGTATGCACTTCAACAGAAAAGTAATTGCCTATTTCGATGCGTGGGACATTTCTTGCAAGAAATGCTCAAGAAAAGCATTTTTATTTGATCGCAGTACGCAGTTGAAAAGAAATGTCAATTCAAATGGAGCTCACTGTAGGAAATTTTTGACCATCTCTTGGGCAGAAATTTTTACTTTTCTTGAGCCGAACAGCATACCTAGCTTTAAAGGCCTTAAACCTAGTCCAATCATATGAGTAAATGTGGTTTACGGCTTAAGCAAAGGAGTAGAAATCGGATTTAAATTTGGTTCGAAACCCTGCATTTTTGGTTGATTCTTGCAAAATAATTATGAAAATGTCTCAAATGACCTTCGGACAGAGCCCACGTCACATCCGTATAAATCTGGAGCCGATCGTCCGTCTGAGGTTGTCAGTACAGGTCACGAAACTTGAATAAATGTTCCAGCACGTCACAATTTTTAACTACAGATCACCAAAGTTGTATGAAACACTGGTTCTATTGATGTTTACATGGAACTTAAGGTATGAATTATCATTTTTTTAGTGATCTTGTTCACCAAGTATGCAAAATAAAACTTAAACTTTCAATTTAGATATAATTTAGTTGAAATTTCACGAAAAAATAGACTTTTTCAACATGCTTGCAGTCTCCATACAAAATTCTTCGTTTCTCTTATACGGCAAAATACAATACTTTTCTGTACCACCAAAAAATACCTGCGTATTATGGACTTTGTTCATAAGTATTATTTGACACATGAAGTTTGAATTCTGTGATAAATTAAACAAATAAATTGCCATACAAGCTGGGAAACTTGCATGCAATTGGCAGAAATAGTGAAATTTTGCATTTTAAACAGACAATATCTCAAAAACTAGACGTACTACGATATTTTTGAAAACGACAACAACCTTTCGAACATTCAGTTTCTCTTACCGGCCGCCGAGCGGCGACACTGATGTTTGTATTCCACTCACTGATCGCGCTACGCTGGATTCTCAAATTTCTCAAACTTTCAACACAAGCGCCTGGAAGAATGGTAGTCGGAGAACTGTCAAAACGTATGGAAAATAATGAAAATCGTAAATTCCTTGCAATCAGGAAACTGGATCAAAAAAGTAGTGATTAGAAATCAAGTATAAAGTGAACACATAACTTTTTGTGTTTAGTTCATCTTCCGTGGTGCTTTCATTGCTTCAGGTTTTCGTTTTTACTACCACTGAAAAAGAGCCATCTATTGCCTTTCCAGTTTTAAATATCGCCCTATTGATTCAGCAGCCCTCAATTGAGTAAATAGCGGTATTTTGATGCTTGAGACAAAAGCGTGTTCCACAGTATTTTTTTTTTAATTATAAAATTCCGGCTGTAAATTGTGGATATTAGAGACAAAAAATCACGAAAGTTGGGTTTTAAAAATGGGTCAGGGACGCAAACATTAAACGGCAGTTTGGATATTTGTGCTCTTGAAAATTTGGAGTGTGGTTTCGACCTTCACTGCAGAGCATGCTCATAAATGCAAACCAGTCCCACTAGCAAAACAGCGCACCTAAGTAGACCTGTGCGCCGCCGCGCCACGCCGCCGCCGCTGATTGATTATACGTCCCGCCGACGCCAATTGAAGTATCGGCGGCGCGCCATACGCTGGTCTGCGTCCCGCCGCCGATTTTGTATTTTCACGCCGATTAATATTTCAGCTCGAAAAATATAAATTAAAAAAATGGCCTCGGAAATATTTGGGCCATACTTTAGGAATTATTTCACGATGCGCCAAAGGATTTCTTCAAGAAGTTCTTCAGGGAATTATTTATTATATTCTCCAGGAATTGTAATATGGATTGCATCGAAAATCAAAAATTCTTCCGATAATACCTTTTGGAGTATCTTCAGAATTTCCTCAATAAATGTGAATTTGTTCAGAATTGTTTCCAGAATTTTTTTTTTTCAAATATAAAGTTAAAGTATGTGTTCATAAACTTCTGTATAAGTTACACTAGTCACCTCTGAGTCTATATTTATGAACTTTAGAGATTTCATGCTCTTCCAGGATTTATCTAATATGCATCTTATTGATTCCAGTGACTTCATTAATTGCTTCGAAAATTTGTCTTCCAGGTTCTACCAGGAATTAGTAATTTTTAAAGGATTCCCCTGTGAACTCTTCAAGGAACTCATCGTAGGATTGCTGCATATTTTTCTGGAATACTTTCATTTTTTATTCGGATCTTCTTCAAGTATTATTTTCGATATTTTTTCATGAATGATATGAAAACGTTTCAAAAATTACTCCTAGAATTTGTCCATGCATTTCACAAAAAATATCTAAGAATTCCTTCAAAAACTTTTCAAAACTTTGTTTAGACATATCTTTATAAATTTATGCACGCAACTAACCAAAAATGCATGCATTTAACTCCTAAATCCCTTCCAATACTCCAAACGTGCCTCTAGTGATACATCTAGAAATCAGTAAAAGGAATACTCAAACGGATCTTTTCAGTGATTCTGCCAAAAGTTTTCCATTTTTTTCCTCAAGAGATTCTTCAAAGTATGACTTGAATAAAGGATGCTTTAGTTTCTACAAAGAATTTATGTGGAAATAAGACACCTCTTAGAATCTTCAGAAAATTACAAAAAATCTTCATTGAGTTTTTCCAAGGATTCTAACAAATATTTCTTCAGGTATTTAGAATTATATCTAGGATTCCACCTCTGCCCGCACCATGTATTCACCGTTGTCTATGTTAAGCCGTTCAAAGGTTGTTCCAGAATTAATTATCGGATTGCTCTAGTGATTTCTGCGTAAATAGTCTTGGAATTCCGCTGATAATTTCTTCGAAGATTTTTTCAAGAAACTAGCCGAATTTTTAAAGAAAATTACTATAAATTATGGTAAGAATTCTTTTTAGAATTCCTTAAGAACTGTTTTTTTTTAAATTCTTGCAGAAATTACTTCAACAATCCGTTTTGCCTACCAAATGCGTGAGAAAACATCGTTTGTGGGCACCCACCTGCATAATTCGTTTTGGATTTGGAGAGGTTTTTCTCGCACAAATTATCGGAATGCAACGCGTATGTAGCGAAAATACTCCTTGCCGAAGTAAGTCCAAAGTGGCAAGATCCAGTAAAATTGCCCAAAGATGGGAATTGAACCTGGAGGACTCTTAAATTACTGGGGGGAGATCCTCCAGTACCGGACAGCACCCAATACCGGACACCATATGAGAAAAAAGGAAGCTATTAAGTATACAGAGGAATGGTTGCGAACAACACGTGAAATGTATTATTTTTCATCATATATGAAAGAGGTTTTTGGAACCACTTGCACACTAAGTAAAACTCATTACTCTTTTGAATGTTGCAAATTCATTGAATAATTCGGGTGTTCCATGTGGATTTTATTTTTGAACATTCGTGTTCTTGTACCTTTGAGGATTCCTGCAAAAAATACAAATTACCAATAATTCCCTATGAAACCATTTTAGTTAATAATTCATGGGTTCCTTAGAAGATTCCTTCATATATGATTTCTTCAGGTTCCGTCCATGTATCTTTTCAGAAAATATGTCTAAACTTTATCCCAGATTTTCTTCAAAGATTCATGTAAGAATTACTACTGTTCGTTCTCAGACAGATAATCCTCCAGACTTTTGGCATCCTCCCAGAATTGAAAAAAATCTAACAGGAATTTTAACAACTATGTAGTAACCGAAACCTAACTAAGCGGCCAAACTTGAGCCGAACCAACAAATAAACACACTATAGCAAACACCGTCCGTTCGCTACAAAAGTTGTCACCAAACTGGATCGAGTTGTTTTCAAAACTGGCGCACAGTTCTCGTTTCGCCCGTTTCGCCTAATCTGCTTTTCGTTCATTTTCGCTCGTTGTTTGACATCTCTTGTACACGCATAGCATAATACAAGCAGAATCGTAAACAATTTACTTTATTTTTTTTTATATTTCAATCTATAAAAACTCTATTCGCCACATTCGCCCTCTTCTCCACACTTATGATTATAATGTAGTTAAACTTGATAAATTGGTTTCATACATCAAATCCAAAACCAATCCTTTTTCTAACCAAAATTAGAGACTAATCAAATCAAAATTTATTCTTAATTCCTATTTATATGTAATCAAAATTCAAACAAAATTTAATTGAAATTGTATTTAAATCCAAATTTATAAAATTCTAAACCAGATGAAATCCAAATTTGAATCCATCTATATAAATAAAAATGGAATGGTGTTTGTATGTCACGAAATGACTAATGAACGGGTCAACGGATTTGAATGATTTATTCTCCGTTTTGTTCGTCAAGGGTTCCGACGTGTTTGTGTGTATAAAAATCCTCGGATATTCACCGGGAAAGTCGGAAAAACGAGAGTGAACGGAACTGTCATTTTGTATGGGACGATCCATAGCATTTTTCAACAGCCTACTTGATGGCAAGACGAAGTTTGCCGGGACCAGTAGTCTTAAATAAAATCCAATCAAAATGAAATACATTCTAAATCACATTCAAATTCAATCGGAGTTGAACGAAAATCTAATCTACTTTTTACATTGCTCGAAAAGCTCTTTCCGGCCATTTGCATTCGCTTTGGAAAAACTCTTTACCAAATTCGGATCGGAATACTCTCTTCCCGGCAATTTGGATTCATTTTGGAAAACTCTCTTTCCAGCATCCGGCTAGAAAAACTCTCTTTCCGGCCTTGGAGAACTCTCTCTCCCTAATACATTTTTCACATTGCTCGGAAAACTCTCTTCTCAGAAATTTGGATTAATTTTGAGAAACTCTCTTTCCAGAATCCGGCTCGGAAGCTCTCTTTCCGAGCTTGGAGAACTGTCTCTCCCTAATCCACTTTTCACATTGCTCGGAAAAATCTCCTCCCGGCAATTTGAATACATTTTGGAAAACTCTCTTTCCGGCTCTGGAGAACTCTTTCTCCATAATCAACTTTTAACGTTGCTTGGAAAACTCTTCTCCCGGCAATTTGGATTCATTTTGAAAAATTCTCTTTCT
Source organism: Aedes aegypti (assembly GCF_002204515.2). Taxonomy (NCBI): domain Eukaryota; kingdom Metazoa; phylum Arthropoda; class Insecta; order Diptera; family Culicidae; genus Aedes; species Aedes aegypti. The sequence goes on from NC_035109.1 coordinate 279,938,990, forward strand.
AAAATCCGGCTCGGAAAACTCTCTTTCCAGCCCCGGAGAAGTCTCTCTCCATAATCAACTTTTAACATTGCCCGGAAAACTCTCTTCCCGGCAATTGAGATTCATTTTGGAAAACTCTCTTTCTAAAATCCGCTAGGAAAACTCTCTTTCCGTTCTTGGAGAACTCTCTCTCCATAATCCACTTTTCACATTGCTCGGAAAACTCTCTTTCCGGCAATTTGGATTGATTTTGAAAAACTCTCTTTCCAAAATCCGACTCGGAAAACTCTTTCCGGCCTTGGAGAACTCTCACTCCATAACAAACTTTTCACATTGCTCGAAAAACTCTCTTCCCGGCAATTTGGATTCATTTTCAATTTTTTTTTTTTCAAGATCCGCTAGGAAAACTCTCTTTCCGTCCTTGGAGAACACTCTCTCCATAATCATCTTTTAACATTGCTCGGAAAACTCTCTTCCCGGCAATTTGAATACATTTTGGAAAACTCTCTTTCTAAAATCCGCTCGGAAAACTCTCTTTCCATCCTTGAAGAACTCTCTCTCACACTTTTTACGTTGCTCGGAAAACTCTCTTCCCGGCAATTTGGATTGATTTTGGAAAACTCTCTTTCCAAAATCCGGCTCGGAAAACTCTCTTTCCGTCCTTGGAGAACTCTCTCTCCAATCTTTTTTTTTTTACATTGGCTCGGAAAACTCTCTTTCCGGCCCTGGAGAACTCTCTCTCCATAATCAACATTTAATATTGCTCGGAAAACTCTCTTCCCGGCAATAAAAATACATTCGATGTTTATCTCCTGTAGAGATAAACACAACTTACCATTAACCGACTGCGCCATGTAGTAACCGAAACCTAACTAAGCGGCCAAACTTGAGCCGAACCAACATATAAACACACTATAGCAAACACCGTCCGTTCGCTACAAAAGTTGTCACCCAACTGGATCGAGTTGTTTTCAAAACTGGCGCACAGTTCTCGTTTCGCCCGTTTCGCCTAATCTGCTTTTCGTTCATTTTCGCTCGTTGTTTGACATCATTCTCTTGTACACGCATAGCATAATACAAGCAGAATCGTAAACAATTTACTTTATTTTTTTTTTATATTTCAATCTATAACAACTCTATTCGCCACATTCGCCCTCTTCTCCACACTTATGATTATAATGTAGTTAAACTTGATAAATTGGTTTCTTACATCAAATCCAAAACCAATCCTTTTTCTAACCAAAATTAGAGACTAATCAAATCAAAATTTATTCTTAATTCCAATTTATATGTAATCAAAATTCAAACAAAATTTAATTGAAATTGTATTTAAATCCAAATTTATAAAATTCTAAACCAGATGAAATCCAAATTTGAATCCATCTTAAATAAAATCCAATCAAAATGAAATACATTCTAAATCACATTCAAATTCAATCGGAGTTGAACGAAAATCTAATCTACTTTTTACATTGCTCGAAAAGCTATTTCCGGCAATTTGCATTCGCTTTGGAAAAACTCTTTACCAAATTCGGATCGGAATACTCTCTTCCCGGCAATTTGGATTCATTTTGGAAAACTCTCTTTCCAGCATCCGGCTCGAAAAACTCTCTTTCCGGCCTTGGAGAACTCTCTCTCCCTAATACATTTTTCACATTGCTCGGAAAACTCTCTTCTCAGAAATTTGGATTAATTTTGAGAAACTCTCTTTCCAGAATCCGGCTCGGAAGCTCTCTTTCCGAGCTTGGAGAACTGTCTCTCCCTAATCCACTTTTCACATTGCTCGGAAAAATCTCCTCCCGGCAATTTGAATACATTTTGGAAAACTCTCTTTCCGGCTCTGGAGAACTCTTTCTCCATAATCAACTTTTAACGTTGCTTGGAAAACTCTTCTCCCGGCAATTTGGATTCATTTTGAAAAATTCTCTTTCTAAAATCCGGCTCGGAAAACTCTCTTTCCAGCCCCGGAGAAGTCTCTCTCCATAATCAACTTTTAACATTGCTCGGAAAACTCTCTTCCCGGCAATTGAGATTCATTTTGGAAAACTCTCTTTCTAAAATCCGCTAGGAAAACTCTCTTTCCGTTCTTGGAGAACTCTCTCTCCATAATCCACTTTTCACATTGCTCGGAAAACTCTCTTTCCGGCAATTTGGATTGATTTTGAAAAACTCTCTTTCCAAAATCCGACTCGGAAAACTCTTTCCAGCCTTGGAGAACTCTCTCTCCATAACAAACTTTTCACATTGCTCGGAAAACTCTCTTCCCGGCAATTTGGATTCATTTTCAATTTTTTTTCAAAATCCGCTAGGAAAACTCTCTTTCCGTCCTTGGAGAACACTCTCTCTATATTCATCTTTTAACATTGCTCGGAAAACTCTCTTCCCGGCAATTTGAATACATTTTGGAAAACTCTCTTTCTAAAATCCGCTCGGAAAACTCTCTTTCCATCCTTGAAGAACTCTCTCTCACACTTTTCACGTTGCTCGGAAAACTCTCTTCCCGGAAATTTGGATTGATTTTGGAAAACTCTCTTTCCAAAATCCGGCTCGGAAAACTCTCTTTCCGTCCTTGGAGAACTCTCTCTCCAATTTTTTTTTACATTGGCTCGGAAAACTCTCTTCCCGGCAATACATTTTAATACATTTTGGAAAACTCTCTTTCCAAAATCCGCTCGGAAAACTCTCTTTCCATCCTTGGAGAACTCTCTCTCCATAATCCACTTTTCACATTGCTCGGAAAACTCTCTTCCCGGCAATTTGGATTGATTTTGGAAAACTCTCTTTCCAAAATCCGGCTCGGAAAACTCTCTTTCCGTCCTTGGAGAACTCTCTCTCCAATCTTTTTTTTTTACATTGGCTCGGAAAACTCTCTTTCCGGCCCTGGAGAACTCTCTCTCCATAATCAACATTTAATATTGCTCGGAAAACTCTCTTCCCGGCAATAAAAATACATTCGATGTTTATCTCCTGTAGAGATAAACACAACTTACCATTAACCGACTGCGCCATGTAGTAACCGAAACCTAACTAAGCGGCCAAACTTGAGCCGAACCAACATATAAACACACTATAGCAAACACCGTCCGTTCGCTACAAAAGTTGTCACCCAACTGGATCGAGTTGTTTTCAAAACTGGCGCACAGTTCTCGTTTCGCCCGTTTCGCCTAATCTGCTTTTCGTTCATTTTCGCTCGTTGTTTGACATCTCTTGTACACGCATAGCATAATACAAGCAGAATCGTAAACAATTTACTTTATTATTTTTTTTATATTTCAATCTATAAAAACTCTATTCGCCACAAACTACTTTTCCGAATATTCTTTCAGGATGGTTTTGAAATTTAATTAGGTAATTCCTATGAATGTTAGCAGAGATTAATACAGATTAACAAATATAGGGCAACAATTTTAATTGCACTATCGTTTGAAGAACACACGCCCTACAGTTATAAATAGCTCACAAATATGAATCAATGTTTAATGAAATACATGAAAATTCATCATTTATTTTGAGGACTGGGCAAGATACATACATATATTCTCATTTATGCGACCCGGTGAACAATGACGCGGGCTCTGAAGACAACTTCACTGGCTTCGACGAGAAGGTCTGCTGTGACGACCAGGCTTGCTAATACTCCTCAACATCATTAGAGTTCGGTGAAATACTCTAGAGCTGTGCTGCCTTTGGCTCTTTGCAAGGGAGCGAATAAATGCTAAGCAGAGAGGCAACGAAAAATGTGCGAGGAAGATGCAGCACAAAACACAACAGAGTAAAATTCCATCAAAAAAAGTGTGCTCCCACAACTCCCCGAGGACAGTAACACTCTGGGTTACTGCAACAATTGTGGGTAAGTATATTTCCCATACTTGACTCCCTTATCAACACAGTTTGTCGCGAGTCCTTATAACAAGTCGCGAGACTGACTTGCGTTTATTAGTAACGTGGGACAGATCAAGTTCAATGTTGTTTTTAACATTTCTAGAACAAACGTATTGGTTTCTTTCAATACCATTAAAGTACATGTAATTCAATGACGTTTCCGTAATTAACTTAAAATTGACTTAAACTCACGTGGGACTGTTATGCATTTATGGGCAGATTCAGTTCATCACAAATATGCAGTTATGGGCAGTGTCACATCAATTCCGAAGAGCATTAAAACTGCATAAGTTTTAATACTTACCTAGGATGTTGTTTAGGATTAGAGGATTAGCGGTTATGCATGACAGGGTTTGAAATGAGTTTAGAAATAAGTAAGATATAAATTTTTTATTGAATCTTTGAAAATATTACGAACATTTTTATAGCTAATCACAAATCTATTCGTAAAACAAAAGCTTTGATTTTTGTTCGACATACTTCTACCTTCTGAAATGGAAATGATAAACTCGGCAATGCAATCTAATGAACCTGAACAGGTTATTTGTTTTCTACTGGATGTGAGACCTCCGGTTGAATTAAAGCGTGATTGTAGAATTATTTTCATACATTTTGCCAAAGTGAACTTTCCCTTTTCTCGACATTTTGAGCAAGTTTCAGAATATAGAATAAGAAAATGTACTCGATTTTTTTTTTTCAATTCATATTTCTTGACTCTTAGAAGTGCATCACGCAATGTTAAATGGGGTGATGTCTAGGAAGGAAAACTAGACAGTGCTGACTGAACTTAAAATATGGTGCGCGAAACACTACAAGATTTTCTCTTATCGATAGTACGTTCCAACTGGGACGGAGCCTATTTCTCTGCTGAGTGTTCTAAAGCACTTCCACAGCTATTTACTGAGAGCTTGTTTTGCCTAAGTTGCCATTTTTGCATTCGTATATCATGTGACAGGTACTATGAAACTCTATACCCAGGAAAGTAAAGGAAATTTCTATTACGAAAAGATTTGGAACAATTAGAGGTGAATGATCACGAGATTATTAAAACCTCTCTAATAAAATTGAAAAAAAAAATTGGAACAATGGACACTTCTGGGAAGATAAAATCGAGAAACTGACGTTTGTAAACTAACATTCGGGGTAAAGCAGCACATCCATTTTGTACTATGTTATTTTTTATTCTTTATGAAATATGTCAATAAATCTCAAGTTTTTCTTCACAACACTTGCCAAGCTCATTAGAAAGCACAGCCAAATTCTAAGAAAAGCTCCTTTACATCAAACATTCGCGTTTGATCTCTTGAGCTTACATTCGAAACAGCAACATTACGTTTACAGATAATAGAGTTTCTTTTCCAGCAAATTGTTGGGAGCCTGATGCAGATGTTGACCAGCCAAGAAGGCTAACTTATGGGCGTATTGGCAAACTGCTGGAACTCCCACGGTACCGGACCAGTTGTAGTAAAGATGGGTCTGCTTGTAGGTGTAGAGTTGTAGCTGGTCAGCAGTCAGACCGGATTCATCTCTAAGAATATTGTAACTGGTCGGGGACACAGTTCCCTGGCGAACGCTTTGAGAAACAAGGAAGAAATCATTCCTGAAAATGAGGTGATGGTTAATATAATTTTTGATGAATGAGTGGCGAATAATTCACCTTTCTGGCAGAGTTATGACATCATCGACAATTGTTCCGGGCAGTGGGTTTTGGCCGCCTTGGAACAAACGGGTGTTAATTCTTTTGCTCACCACACAGAACGTCAGTCTGGAAGCATTTGGTTGATCTTTGAAGGCAATATTCAATTTTTCCTTCATAGCAGTGATTTCGTGTTGGTACACGTATTGTAGTTGACCTTCGCCAACGCCATCACGGTACACGATGATACGCTGAGGTAGCGTTCCAGCAAACTCATTCCGATATGAATGTAAAGCTTTGATTACATTCTGTGCCATGAAGTTAGACAATTCTTCTCCACTTGTATGGGGATTAACGGTCGAAAAAAATTTCGGATGCTTACATCCACCGCCATACATTGACGCAACCATCGCTCCGAACGATTTAGACTTGTCGCGTGTATCGTGGCAAACGTCGAACCCGATTACCATTACCGATGTTAGAGGATTCTTCAATACCCAAGGAATTCCACCCAGTTTGCAGTTCAATTGGATGGCAACCTTTGTCGCCACAGACATGAGAGTTCGTACATTTCCACCCTTCGGTGTGATGGTTCTGGCTTTAATGACCTGGGTTGCTACTGCTCTATCGACGCAACTCTTCTTCTTGATAGCCGCATAACGATCAGCCTTGTCATTGCTCACCAGACACATAACCAACTGAGGATCGCGCTGGACCACTTGGTTTAAGCTTTCGACATAAACTGCCGGTGAATCATTCTGGATGACAACTCTGTTGGGATCCTCAATTTGGAAACGCATCCCTCTGGCAGCCTGCTTCAGACACTGCATAAAATCAACCATAAGCTTCTCCGATCCTGCCGGCACAATAAAGTACCAGTTGACCAACGGAATCGAGATATACATTGGATTGTTTCTGAAGGCCATTTGCCAATCGGCTACGTCTCCTGCCGTCACTTTGCTAAAAAAAAATACATATTTTAAATTCCTCTTAAACCCAAAATTTAAAGCAATACGCACTAATTTTCTTGCGAAGGATGGAAAAAGATTTCTTCTGGTCTAAGCACTCTTGCCGGCACCTCGACTAGGCGTCGATCCAACTCTGTCTTCCAAAACTGGAAGATTTCAGAGCTTTCCTTCGACTGTTGTAATCGAAGGTTAAAATGCTCCAAGCGCTGTATACGTTTATCCGGCGTCAATCGAGTATGATCAGCAAGCGTTCGCATCAGACTAAAAATATTGAACAAATGATGTATTTATCTCGTGTCCATCAATCTTGGGTAACCTACTTGAAGTTCTTCCGCATTTCGTCGGTAATGCCAGTAGCTCGAACAAGTTCCGGAACAAGATAGATTAGCTCCGACTTTCCAGCTCGAATATCCCTCTGCTTAGCACGAGACACCAGCATAGGCTGACGGGGATCGCGAATTGTAATGTTGTACCGATCCTTATAGTACTGCATAAACGTAACCCGTGTACCAGCTGCATCGAATGCGCTCTCTGGACTTGTGTTGAACTCCACATCGGCGATTGTGTACGTATTGTTCCTACCATAGGTAGCCATTACGACCGATCCCAAAATCGCACGTTTATAGTTATCTCTCCAATTTCCGCCCTGGTTAGCGCATTGTTTGAACATCGTATAACACGTATCCGTACGCATCACACGATGAGTTATCTCTGCACACATCAGAACATCTTGTTCATGTTGGCGAATGCTCGTCACGTATCCAGGGTACAACTCGATGCCGTATTGACTGATGGCGACCTTCGCCACAGGATCAAAGTAATTACGTCCGATCATCTGTAGCTTCAGACCGGCCATCGCCCTTCTATTGATCAGATTGAAGATCACAAACGCCATCTCATTCGTGCCATCTACTACGCCGACTTTTCGCAGCTTCACAATGTAATCATTTCCAGTAGTGGACTCTTTGGTGGTTATTTCAACTTCTTCAGATCGCAATTTATGTCTGGTGAACAGTTGCGTTCCGTCGAAAATATATCCACCAATGGTGCCCTTCAGATTTTGTATAATAGAATGCATCAACTTGATGCTCTCCACCGAAGGATTGAAATCAACGCGATACTGGAAAATTGCTTCATCGTCCCTCCGTTGAACACGGAAGTAATTCGTTTTCAGCATGATGGGAGTTCCAGTTTTTCCTTGTTTCACCACTTTGCTGTCCAACGGCCGCGATCGGACGATATCCTGCAGCACACGCTGATTGCGTACACCTCCGCGGCCAGGTGCTTCTCCGCCAGTGGCACCCCTACGCTGTACAGCACCGGTTGATTCGGTTTGCGGTGGGGGTTGTTGTTGAGGTTGTTGCTTCTGAGGTTGGTGTTGTGGTTGTTGTTGCGGTTGTTGTTGTGGTTGTTGTTGTACAGGCGCTGGCTGTTGCGGTTGCTGCGGTGGTTTTTGCTGGGGTTGCTTCCAACCTTGAAATTGTTGCTGCGGCTGTTGCTGTCCCAACGAAGGCCAATTTTGACCCGATGTATGGCCTCTGTTAAGATCGCCGCCATTTCCACCATTTCCGCCATATCCACCACCGCGGCCACCACCACCGCCACCTCCATGTTGGTTGAAGCCCCCGCCGCCTCCACGATCACCACCTCCGCCACCTCGACCACCGCCTCCGCCACCTCGACCACCGCCTCCGTGACCACGACCGCGACCTCCACGCTGTCCTCCTTGCTGTCTATCCGCCATATTTAAATCCGCCCGTTCTAAAACATAGTTTCATTGATGAAATTTATTGCCCCGCATATACCGCGTATAGTAGTGGATTGTTTGCTCGTGTTTACCATTCGGGGTGTAAAAACTTACCTAGCCTTATTGACACACATTTCACACAGTATTTGAGCTGCATAAAGCAATGTGATGGCTCAAGTAACCACTAGTCCGCCAATTCGTTTTTTTTTTTGGACTTTGGAGATTGGACTCGAAAAAAATGCGACACTTCGTTTTAGGTGTAACATTTTATCGCGTGGGTAAAAATTTATGACATTTTGAGTAATACTGGTTTAGAGTGTTATGTTTACGTGTGCAAAATTCCCCATTAAACATTTGACAGTTCAACAGCCGACTAAATTTGTTGAAAAATCGGTCGATTGTTGCACCGACGCTTATGGAAGATTAACACAGGGATCAACCGAATATCACCCGATTTGATAGGGTGGGCCGACGTAATCCTACTAAATAGGTGGATAAATCGGTATTTTAAGTAAAATCCAAGCAAGTTGACCTACTAAACACCAGATTTCGTCGGCCACCCGATTTAATCTGGTGATTAGTCAGTTGATCGCTGTGTTAAACTTCCATAAGCGTCGGTGCAACAATCGACCAATTTAGTCGGCTGTTAACTGTCAAAATGTTTAATGGGGTTTTATCGCGATCTGTCAAGTAGCAAGAAACCAGAAGAGCTACGCCAGCAAAACTTGGGCGCGGTGATCGGTCAGTCGCACAGATGGATCGGCAAGAGGCTTGGAATCCACCATTCTAACGTATCCCGCGTTGTAATGATGTTCCAACAGACAAAGACCATCAAGCGGCGCGCTGGAAGTGGCCGAAAACCGAAAACGGAATACCCAGAAAAGGCACGGAAGATAAGGCAGTACTTTAAGAATAACCCAAACCTTTCCACCCGAGACGTGGCCAAAAAGGTCAATCCGTCGAAGTGATTCATCCAGCAGACCATGAAGCCGGCTGGACTACGTGTTTTCAAAGTCAAGAAGGCGGCAAACCGGACTGACAAGCAAAACACGGTGGCCAACTAGTGTGCGCGGAAGGCGTACCGTGAGTGGCTGGTCATGCCAGGCTGTCTCGTCATGGACGACGAGACATACATCAAGGTGGACACCAAACAAATCCCCGGTCTCGAGTTTTTGTCGGTACGTCCCGCATAGAGGTTCCGGAAGAGAAAGATGGACAAATTCGCGAAGTAGTACCTGTTTTGGCAGGAGGACGGTACAGCAAGCCGTTCATTACATTGCAGAAACGCTTGCTGCCGTTCCTCCGCTCTCACCGTGGTCCCGCGCTGTTCAGGCCGGATCTCGCTTCGTGTCATTAGGCCAAGCCTTTAATGGATTGGTACGAAGCAAAGGGCGTTAATGTGGCCCCGAAGGAGGCGAACCCGCCAAATACCCCAGAATTTCGTCCGATCGAAAAGTTTTTTGCGATAATGAAGAAAAGCGGAAAAACATTCAAAACCGATAAAGCTTCGAAGAAAAACTGGCAGAAATAGTGTAAAAAAGATGGTCAAAGCCTCCCCCAAAGATCTCATGAGCAGTGTTAATAGAAATGAACGAGCATTCAGCTTGGGAGAAAAAAAAATCAATAAATAAATTATGCCAAAACATAGCTAATATATAGTCATTCAATCCCTGAAAATTTGAGAAGTATCCGATTCAAAATAAATTTTTGTGTGTCTCATTGTGTGCCGAGTCCTTTAGGGCTATTATACGGCTGATATAGGACATGTAAGCTATATAATAGCACTATATTAGCACGCAAGGTAAATCTGAGTAAACCGTTCCGTAGCTCGCGTTGGATTTTAACTTAAATATGAAGCAGTGGGGTCTTCCTTATGAAGCTCATAGACGACTCAGACTGTTCGACCAACATTGACTCCACCCCCTGGATAGTGTTCTGCCCACAAAACATCAGGATCAGGAGTTTCGTAATAGAATCAGGACGTTATCAAGATATTACATCAGGATTTCTTTAAGGAATTCAATCAGGATCTCTTCTACGGATATCATAAGAAGCTCCTCCAGGGATTGTATCATCAGTACCTCAGGGATTTCATAAGGAGTTCTTCCAGAAATTCCATCAGGAATTCCTACAGGCATCTTATCATGAATTCCTTCAGTAATTCCAATAAATGTTCCTATAAGGATCCCATCAGGAAATCCCCTTGAGATTACATCAGAAGTGCCTTAAGAGATTTCATCTAGAGCTCCTCCAGAGATTACATCAGAAGTTCTTCTGAAGATTACATCAGGAGTTCTTCTGGGGATTACATCAGGAGTTCTTTTAGGAATTCCATCAGGAGTTCCTTCAAGGATTGTATCTAGAATAGGGTCCTAAAATGTTTGATGAAATCTTGTTTTTATTTAATAACACGAAAGAGCATGTTACTGCAACTACCTTAGCAATTTTTTCCGTTCAAATAACGTGTATACCATATTTAAACTTTAATTTAAAAATTGGGTCCATAAGTGAACCTTGACACTTTTGATCATGTTTGACGTTCGCTTAGTCGACAAAAACATCACAAGGATTTTAGTTTTAACACTGGGGTCGTTCCTATCTGACATTTCGGAAGGGGCACGGAAAACAAAATACACCCAAAATTTGAATTTAAGCCAAAGAGTGTGACAAAATAAGAGAAAAAAAAATGTTATTTTGGACATAAACAAACAAAGAACATTAAATAATTGAGTAAACATGTATTTTTGGTTTAAACTTAAGCGTTTGGCATTAATATTGGAACAAAGTTTTAGGACCCTATTGCTCTCGGAATTCCATCAGAAGTTTCTTCAGGGATTCCACCTGAAACTCCTTTAAGGATTCCATCAGGAGTTCCTTCTTCTTCTTTCTGGCGTTACGTCCCCACTGGGACAGAGCTTGCTTCTCAGCTTAGTGTTCTTATGAGCACTTCCACAGTTATTAACCGAGAGCTTACTATGCCTATGACCATTTTTGCATGCGTATATCGTGTGGCAGGTACGATGATACTTTATGCCCTGGGAAGTCGAGAAAATTTCCAACCCGAAAAGATCCTCGACCGGTGGGATTCGATCCCACGACCCTCAGCTTGGTCTTGCTGAATAGCTGCGCGTTTACCGCTACGGCTATCTGGGCCCCAATCAGGAGTTCCTCTAGCAATTCAATCAGAGGGTTCTCCAGGGATCCCATCAAGAGTTGCTTCAGAGATTCCACCTGGAATTCCTGCAGAGGATTCTATCAGGACTTCCTCTAGGGATTTCATCAGGAGTTCTTTCAGAAATTACACCTGGAATTTTCTTCAGGGATTTTATCAAGAGTTCCTCTATGGATTTAATCAAGAGATCTTCTAGGGACTCCAATGATTACATCAGAAGTTTCTTCAAGAATATCTTTAGGAATTCCTTTAAAAAAATCATCAGCAGTTCCTGTAGGGATTCTATCAGGAGTTTCTATAGGGATTCTATCAGGAGTACCTTTAGGACTTCCATCAGAGTTCATCTGGGAATTTCATCAGGAGTTCCTCCAGGAATTCTATCTAGAGTTCCCTCAGAGATTCCACCTAGAATTTCTCCAGAGATGCCATCAGGAGTGCCTTCAGGGATTCCAATGAGAGTTCCTCCAGAAATTACATCAGAAGTATTTTTAGGGATTACATCACCAGTTCATCCAGTGATTACATCAGGGGTTCACTAAAGATTATATCAGGGGTACCTCAAGGAATTCGATCAGGGTTTGTTCTTGGAATTTTATAAGGAGTTCCGCCAAGCATATTATCAGGAATCCAGAGATTTCATCAGGAGATCCTCCAGGGATTACATCAGAAGTTCCTCCAGGTATTACATCAGGAGTTGAAGTTTCTTCAAGAATATCTTTAGGAATTCCTTTAATGATTTTATCAGGAGTTCCTCCATGGGTTCCATCAGAAGCTGCTATAGGGGTTCTATCGGTAGTACCTTTAGGACTTCATCAGAGTTCTTCCAGAGTTCCTCCAGGGATTCTATCACTAGTTCCTTCAGAAATTCCACCTGGAATTCCTCCAAAATTTCCATCAGGAGTTCCTTCAGGTATTGCATTCGAAGTCCTCCAGGGATTCCAATAAGAGCTCCTCCAAGGATTATCAGAAGTTTTTAGAACTACATCAGCAGTTCATCCAGTGATTCCATCAGGAGTTCCTTTGGAGATTGCACCTGGAATTCCACTTGAGATTATATCAGGGGTTCTTCAAGAAATTCGATCAGAGTTTGTTCTGGAGTTCCGCCTGGCATTATATCAGAAATCTTGAGATTTCATCAGAAATTCCTCCAGGGATTACATCAGAAGTTTCTTCAGGGATTCCGTCAGAAGTTGCTTCAGAGATTCCACCTGGAATTCCGTCAGAGGATTCCATCGAAAGTTTCTCCATGGATTCTGTCAGGAGTTCCTTCAGAAATTCTACCTAGAATTTCTCCAGAGATTTTATCAAGAGTTCTCTTAGGGATTCAATCAGGAGTTCTTCTAGCGACGCCAATGATTTCATCAAAAGTTTCTTCAAGAATATCTTTAGGAATTCCTTTAAAGATTCCATCAGGATTTCCTCTACGGATTCCATCAGGAGTTTCTACAGGGATTCTATCAGGAGTACCTTTAGGACTTTCATCAAAGTTCTTCTGGGAATTTCATCAGGAGTTCCTTCAGGGTTTCTATCAAGAGTTCCCTAAGAGATTCCACCTGGAATTTCTCCAGAGCTTCCATCAGGAGTTCCTCCAGGGATTCCAATAAGAGTTCCTCTAGGGATTACATCAGAAGTTTATCTAGGGATTACAAAAGCAGTTTATCCAAATTCCTCTAGAGATATCAGGGGTTCCTCAAGGAATCCGATCAGGGTTTATTCTTGGGATTTTATAAGGAGTTTCGCCAGATATACTATCAGGAATCTAGAGATTTCATCAGGAGATCCTCCAGGGATTACATCAGAAATTCCTTCAGGGATCACATCAGGATTTCTTCTAGGAATGTTATCAGGAGTTTCTCCAGGGTTTCGATCCCCGGAGAAATTCCTGGGATAAATCCTCAGCTGGAATTCCTGGAGAAAAACTCCGGATGAATTCTCTGAAAACATCCCGATGGAATTTCTGGAGAAAATCCCCCTAGGAATTCCTCAATTCAATCCCCGGAGGTCCCCGAAAGAATTGGAGGAAATCCCTGGTGAAGATATCCTGAGGAAGTCCCTGACGAAAATCAACGGAGGAATGCCTGAAGGAAATCTCCGGAGAAATTTCTGGTTCAAATCCCCAGAGAAATACCTGGAGGAAATCTCTGGATATATTTTTGGAATTTATTAATGAATTCCTGGAGGAATGGTTATTGGAAATCTCCTGAAGAATTCTTGGAGAAAATCGCAGGAGAAGTTCTTGGTGCAAATACCCGAGGAAATCTTGGAAAAAAAAAATCCAGTAGGAATTTCTGGAGACAATCTCGTAGGAATTTCTGGAGTAAACCCCCGAAGAAATTCCTGGTGCAAATCTCCGGATAAATTCGTGGAGGAAATTCCCAGGTAAATTCTCTTAAAAATCCGTTAAGGAATTCCTGGAGAAAATGCCCTGAAGAACATCATAATGAAATCCCCAGAGAAGGAACTTAAAAAAAATCCTAAAAAAAACTCCAGAGGAATTACACGAGGAATACTGGAGGAATTAACGGAGAACGTCTAGAGGAATTCACCGAGAAACCCTTGAGAAATTTTGGAACTTTGGAACTTTGGAGGATTTCCCGCAGGAAATGCATAGAATTTCCCGAAGTAACTCTAGGAGAATTCGTAGTGGAATTCCGGGGAATTTCCAAAGAACTACTAGAGGAACTGTGAAGAATACCTGTAGAAATTCCGAAAAAAAAAATCCAACAGGCAATATAGAGGAAATTCGAAGGAATTCCCGGATCAAATCTGAAGGAACTTCCGGAGAAATTTCAAAACAATTCAATGGGGAACTCCAAAGAAATTTCATGAGGAACCCTGAAGAAATTTTTGGAGGGCCTCCAAAATAATTCCTGCAGTTAATTCGAAGCAAATATTAGAGGAATTCCAGAGGAAAGCGATTAACTCCGATAAACTCCGTAAAAAATCCTAAAGGAACTACCGAAACTCTGGAGTAAATCCTGGAGGATCTCCAAAGAAATTCCTGGAGGAGCTCCTAGAAATTTATGGAGGAAATCCGAGGAATTTCTGAAGGAACACTAAAAGAATTCCTTGAGAATCCATGAAAAAAACCGTAGGAGTTCCCGGAGGAGCTCCGAAGAAATTCTCGTAGTAACTACTATAGAATTCTCCGACGAACTTTTGAGAAATTCCCGATGGAGATCTGAAGGAATTCCCGGCAAGTATTCTGAAAGAATTCCTAAGGGAAGTCCGGAGGAATTCATACGGGAACTCTAAAGGAATTCCTGGAGAAACTGCGAAGCTAATCCTGGATGAACTAGTAAAAAAATCAAAAGGATCTCCGGAGTAATTAATGGTGCAAATCTCCAAAGGAATTCCTGGAGGAAATCTCTGGTTGGATACTCTGAAAAAAAAACCCTCGAGGGAATTTCTGGAGAAAATATCCGGGATGAAATCCCCAGAGAAAGTCCTGAACAAAATCCCCGGAGGAATTGCTATTAGTATTCCCCTGAGGAACTCATGGCCCAGTTGAGTCCTTCAAATCTCCAGAGGAATCAGTGGAGGAAATGCTGGAGACATTTCTCGATGAAATTCCTGGACAAAATCTGGAGTAAGCTGGAAAATCTGGAGTAAATCCCCTTAACAATTCATGGACGAAATCCACGAAAGAATTACTATTGAAAGTCCCATGAGGAATTCCTGGAGGAGTTCAAATCGCCAGAGGAGTTTCTTTAGGAATTCGTCGAAGAAATTCCCGGAGGTATAAGCCCCGAGCAATTTCTGGTCGAAATCACGAGAAGAATTTCTGATAATAAATCTTCGAGCTGTTTAGTAGAATACCTATAAGTAGATGAAAAAACGAATTTAGTACTTTACCATTTAATTCCACATTATATATTAAAACTAGGTATACGATGGTTTTCTTCAAGTCGAGTCTAGTACACGACACTGAAGACGGCCTTACAGTTGAGGTAGAAATACGCGTATCTGTCAAAGGATACAAACTCTAGTGTAATTAAATGGTATAGTACTAAATTCGGTTTTTTCATCTACTTAAGAATTTCTGCATAAAATCTCCGAATGAGTTCTTGGGGAATATCTTGGGGATTATGGGGAAATTATGGATGAAACCCTGTGAAGAATTCCTGGAGAAAATCCCCTGAGTAGTTCATGAGAATTATCTCCGGGAAAATCCTCGAAATTCTCGGAGGAATTCCTGGGGACATCTCGGAGGAAATTTCCGGAGAAATTCCTAGTGCAAGTTTCAAAGAAATTTCTAGAGGAAATCTCCAGATGAATTCTCTGAAATAAATTCCCGGAAGAATTCCTGGACGAACTCCCCGCAGAAATTGCTTTTGGAAATCCACTGAGAAATTCTGGAGGAACTCTTAAGGAATTCCAGGACAAACTCCAGATGAATTTCTGGTGAAACTCCGGAGAAATTGCTACAGGAACTCCGGGAGAACTCTATGCCCTGGGAATCGAGAAAATTTCCTTTACGAAAAGATCCTCGACCAGCGGGATTCGGACCCACGACCCTCAGCATTAGACTGGCCCTTAAACAAAAAAGTTGTAAAATTCAACGGGGCACCCCCTAAACATGTGCCTTAGGGTAAGGAAAAAGCTCTCTCAAAATTTCAACTCATTTGATTGCTCCCCCAGCTGGCGCATTCCATTCGAAGTTTGTATGGAATATTCGTCTCAAATATATTGCAAATTGACCCTATGTCACTGTTTCGTCTCGTACACTAGTTAATCGCGTTCAATTGAGCCCAGAATGACAAATTTACTAGTTGATACGCTAATGAACATAGTTGAAGAAGATTGTATCTAGATTTAAGCTCATTTTCATTTAGCTTTCAGTTGTTGAAAGTTAGGCTTAGATCAGCACTCCTGTACAATTACATATGTGCATGCACCTTGTGCCGCAGCTCGCCCAGCGTCATAGGTGGCTATGATGCGCATAGTGGCTACCATTCAGCTTAGTTAAAGGAATACTAAGCAATATTGCAAATCTACTTCAGATAGTTAAAACACCAACTTTATCAATTTTAATCATCATACAACCTTCTACAATATTGTTTGCTATGGTATCAAGTTGTGTTTTTGACATTCTGGGTTCAATTGAACGCGATCAACTATTTTCCTGATTCAAACAGGAGATGATGTGCTGTTTCCTATATGTTTGAGATTACATCAGAAGTTTCTTCAAGAATATCTTTAGGAATTCCTTTAAAAAAATCATCAGCAGTTCCTGTAGGGATTCTATCAGGAGTTTCTATAGGGATTCTATCAGGAGTACCTTTAGGACTTCCATCAGAGTTCATCTGGGAATTTCATCAGGAGTTCCTCCAGGAATTCTATCTAGAGTTCCCTCAGAGATTCCACCTAGAATTTCTCCAGAGATGCCATCAGGAGTGCCTTCAGGGATTCCAATGAGAGTTCCTCCAGAAATTACATCAGAAGTATTTTTAGGGATTACATCACCAGTTCATCCAGTGATTACATCAGGGGTTCACTAAAGATTATATCAGGGGTACCTCAAGGAATTCGATCAGGGTTTGTTCTTGGAATTTTATAAGGAGTTCCGCCAAGCATATTATCAGGAATCCAGAGATTTCATCAGGAGATCCTCCAGGGATTACATCAGAAGTTCCTCCAGGTATTACATCAGGAGTTGAAGTTTCTTCAAGAATATCTTTAGGAATTCCTTTAATGATTTTATCAGGAGTTCCTCCATGGGTTCCATCAGAAGCTGCTATAGGGGTTCTATCGGTAGTACCTTTAGGACTTCATCAGAGTTCTTCCAGAGTTCCTCCAGGGATTCTATCACTAGTTCCTTCAGAAATTCCACCTGGAATTCCTCCAAAATTTCCATCAGGAGTTCCTTCAGGTATTGCATTCGAAGTCCTCCAGGGATTCCAATAAGAGTTCCTCCAAGGATTATCAGAAGTTTTTAGAACTACATCAGCAGTTCATCCAGTGATTCCATCAGGAGTTCCTTTGGAGATTGCACCTGGAATTCCACTTGAGATTATATCAGGGGTTCTTCAAGAAATTCGATCAGAGTTTGTTCTGGAGTTCCGCCTGGCATTATATCAGAAATCTTGAGATTTCATCAGAAATTCCTCCAGGGATTACATCAGAAGTTTCTTCAGGGATTCCGTCAGAAGTTGCTTCAGAGATTCCACCTGGAATTCCGTCAGAGGATTCCATCGAAAGTTTCTCCATGGATTCTGTCAGGAGTTCCTTCAGAAATTCTACCTAGAATTTCTCCAGAGATTTTATCAAGAGTTCTCTTAGGGATTCAATCAGGAGTTCTTCTAGCGACGCCAATGATTTCATCAAAAGTTTCTTCAAGAATATCTTTAGGAATTCCTTTAAAGATTCCATCAGGATTTCCTCTACGGATTCCATCAGGAGTTTCTACAGGGATTCTATCAGGAGTACCTTTAGGACTTTCATCAAAGTTCTTCTGGGAATTTCATCAGGAGTTCCTTCAGGGTTTCTATCAAGAGTTCCCTAAGAGATTCCACCTGGAATTTCTCCAGAGCTTCCATCAGGAGTTCCTCCAGGGATTCCAATAAGAGTTCCTCTAGGGATTACATCAGAAGTTTATCTAGGGATTACAAAAGCAGTTTATCCAAATTCCTCTAGAGATATCAGGGGTTCCTCAAGGAATCCGATCAGGGTTTATTCTTGGGATTTTATAAGGAGTTTCGCCAGATATACTATCAGGAATCTAGAGATTTCATCAGGAGATCCTCCAGGGATTACATCAGAAATTCCTTCAGGGATCACATCAGGATTTCTTCTAGGAATGTTATCAGGAGTTTCTCCAGGGTTTCGATCCCCGGAGAAATTCCTGGGATAAATCCTCAGCTGGAATTCCTGGAGAAAAACTCCGGATGAATTCTCTGAAAACATCCCGATGGAATTTCTGGAGAAAATCCCCCTAGGAATTCCTCAATTCAATCCCCGGAGGTCCCCGAAAGAATTGGAGGAAATCCCTGGTGAAGATATCCTGAGGAAGTCCCTGACGAAAATCAACGGAGGAATGCCTGAAGGAAATCTCCGGAGAAATTTCTGGTTCAAATCCCCAGAGAAATACCTGGAGGAAATCTCTGGATATATTTTTGGAATTTATTAATGAATTCCTGGAGGAATGGTTATTGGAAATCTCCTGAAGAATTCTTGGAGAAAATCGCAGGAGAAGTTCTTGGTGCAAATACCCGAGGAAATCTTGGAAAAAAAAATCCAGTAGGAATTTCTGGAGACAATCTCGTAGGAATTTCTGGAGTAAACCCCCGAAGAAATTCCTGGTGCAAATCTCCGGATAAATTCGTGGAGGAAATTCCCAGGTAAATTCTCTTAAAAATCCGTTAAGGAATTCCTGGAGAAAATGCCCTGAAGAACATCATAATGAAATCCCCAGAGAAGGAACTTAAAAAAAATCCTAAAAAAAACTCCAGAGGAATTACACGAGGAATACTGGAGGAATTAACGGAGAACGTCTAGAGGAATTCACCGAGAAACCCTTGAGAAATTTTGGAACTTTGGAACTTTGGAGGATTTCCCGCAGGAAATGCATAGAATTTCCCGAAGTAACTCTAGGAGAATTCGTAGTGGAATTCCGGGGAATTTCCAAAGAACTACTAGAGGAACTGTGAAGAATACCTGTAGAAATTCCGAAAAAAAAAATCCAACAGGCAATATAGAGGAAATTCGAAGGAATTCCCGGATCAAATCTGAAGGAACTTCCGGAGAAATTTCAAAACAATTCAATGGGGAACTCCAAAGAAATTTCATGAGGAACCCTGAAGAAATTTTTGGAGGGCCTCCAAAATAATTCCTGCAGTTAATTCGAAGCAAATATTAGAGGAATTCCAGAGGAAAGCGATTAACTCCGATAAACTCCGTAAAAAATCCTAAAGGAACTACCGAAACTCTGGAGTAAATCCTGGAGGATCTCCAAAGAAATTCCTGGAGGAGCTCCTAGAAATTTATGGAGGAAATCCGAGGAATTTCTGAAGGAACACTAAAAGAATTCCTTGAGAATCCATGAAAAAAACCGTAGGAGTTCCCGGAGGAGCTCCGAAGAAATTCTCGTAGTAACTACTATAGAATTCTCCGACGAACTTTTGAGAAATTCCCGATGGAGATCTGAAGGAATTCCCGGCAAGTATTCTGAAAGAATTCCTAAGGGAAGTCCGGAGGAATTCATACGGGAACTCTAAAGGAATTCCTGGAGAAACTGCGAAGCTAATCCTGGATGAACTAGTAAAAAAATCAAAAGGATCTCCGGAGTAATTAATGGTGCAAATCTCCAAAGGAATTCCTGGAGGAAATCTCTGGTTGGATACTCTGAAAAAAAAACCCTCGAGGGAATTTCTGGAGAAAATATCCGGGATGAAATCCCCAGAGAAAGTCCTGAACAAAATCCCCGGAGGAATTGCTATTAGTATTCCCCTGAGGAACTCATGGCCCAGTTGAGTCCTTCAAATCTCCAGAGGAATCAGTGGAGGAAATGCTGGAGACATTTCTCGATGAAATTCCTGGACAAAATCTGGAGTAAGCTGGAAAATCTGGAGTAAATCCCCTTAACAATTCATGGACGAAATCCACGAAAGAATTACTATTGAAAGTCCCATGAGGAATTCCTGGAGGAGTTCAAATCGCCAGAGGAGTTTCTTTAGGAATTCGTCGAAGAAATTCCCGGAGGTATAAGCCCCGAGCAATTTCTGGTCGAAATCACGAGAAGAATTTCTGATAATAAATCTTCGAGCTGTTTAGTAGAATACCTATAAGTAGATGAAAAAACGAATTTAGTACTTTACCATTTAATTCCACATTATATATTAAAACTAGGTATACGATGGTTTTCTTCAAGTCGAGTCTAGTACACGACACTGAAGACGGCCTTACAGTTGAGGTAGAAATACGCGTATCTGTCAAAGGATACAAACTCTAGTGTAATTAAATGGTATAGTACTAAATTCGGTTTTTTCATCTACTTAAGAATTTCTGCATAAAATCTCCGA
Source organism: Aedes aegypti (assembly GCF_002204515.2). Lineage (NCBI taxonomy): Eukaryota > Metazoa > Arthropoda > Insecta > Diptera > Culicidae > Aedes > Aedes aegypti. The sequence continues at coordinate 279,959,394 of NC_035109.1, forward strand.
ATGAGTTCTTGGGGAATATCTTGGGGATTATGGGGAAATTATGGATGAAACCCTGTGAAGAATTCCTGGAGAAAATCCCCTGAGTAGTTCATGAGAATTATCTCCGGGAAAATCCTCGAAATTCTCGGAGGAATTCCTGGGGACATCTCGGAGGAAATTTCCGGAGAAATTCCTAGTGCAAGTTTCAAAGAAATTTCTAGAGGAAATCTCCAGATGAATTCTCTGAAATAAATTCCCGGAAGAATTCCTGGACGAACTCCCCGCAGAAATTGCTTTTGGAAATCCACTGAGAAATTCTGGAGGAACTCTTAAGGAATTCCAGGACAAACTCCAGATGAATTTCTGGTGAAACTCCGGAGAAATTGCTACAGGAACTCCGGGAGAACTCTATGCCCTGGGAATCGAGAAAATTTCCTTTACGAAAAGATCCTCGACCAGCGGGATTCGGACCCACGACCCTCAGCATTAGACTGGCCCTTAAACAAAAAAGTTGTAAAATTCAACGGGGCACCCCCTAAACATGTGCCTTAGGGTAAGGAAAAAGCTCTCTCAAAATTTCAACTCATTTGATTGCTCCCCCAGCTGGCGCATTCCATTCGAAGTTTGTATGGAATATTCGTCTCAAATATATTGCAAATTGACCCTATGTCACTGTTTCGTCTCGTACACTAGTTAATCGCGTTCAATTGAGCCCAGAATGACAAATTTACTAGTTGATACGCTAATGAACATAGTTGAAGAAGATTGTATCTAGATTTAAGCTCATTTTCATTTAGCTTTCAGTTGTTGAAAGTTAGGCTTAGATCAGCACTCCTGTACAATTACATATGTGCATGCACCTTGTGCCGCAGCTCGCCCAGCGTCATAGGTGGCTATGATGCGCATAGTGGCTACCATTCAGCTTAGTTAAAGGAATACTAAGCAATATTGCAAATCTACTTCAGATAGTTAAAACACCAACTTTATCAATTTTAATCATCATACAACCTTCTACAATATTGTTTGCTATGGTATCAAGTTGTGTTTTTGACATTCTGGGTTCAATTGAACGCGATCAACTATTTTCCTGATTCAAACAGGAGATGATGTGCTGTTTCCTATATGTTTGAGCTGAAAATCCCATATTAACTTCAATTCAATTGCGCCAGCTCATGGAACGACCAAATGTGCTGAAACTTTCAGGAAGTCTTCTTCTAACCCTGAAGAATAATCCTGGTGGGTGCCCCGTGGAATTATACAACTTTATTTTTCTCCCATACTAAGCTGGGCCAGTCTACTCAGCATGGTCATGCTGAATAGCTGCGCGTTTACCGCTACGGCTATCTGGGCCCCCAGAACCCCCAGAACTCCGGAGCTCCAAAGAACTTCCAGGAGGAAATCTCTGGATAAATTATCTGAAAAAGTCTCCGAAAAAATTTCTGGAGAAAATCCTCCTATGAATTTCTTAATGAATTTCTAAACGAAATCCTCAGAAGGGTTACTGGACGAAATCCCCAGAGGAATTGCTTTTGGAAATCTCCTGGAGAAATCCCCGGAATAGTTTTTGAGGGAAGTCTCCGGGGGAGTTCTTGGAACAAAAAACTCTGGTGCAAGTTCCCAGCAAAACTCCTGGAGGAGATTCCTGTGTAAATTCTCTGTAAAAATCCTTGAAGAAATTCCTCGATGAAATCCCCGGAGGAACGCCTGTTGGAAACCCCCGAAAGAACTCCTGTAGGAAATCGTTGGAGAAATTTCTGGAGCAATTCCACGTAGGAATTCCTGGAGCATATTTTTGAAAAATCTTCTCTTTCCGTTGAAATTCCAAACTGCTTTCCATCGTTTCTAAAATGGTTCTGAAATCAGATTTGGAACAGCTCAAATTTTGTTACAAATCCGACCAAAAATGGATCAGCCAGCCTGTTTCAATAAATAGACCAGAAAACATGTATAAAATAAAATTGAAACATCATTTGCAACACCGGTGCAAGCTTCAATTTTAATAGGTTCAAAAATTTGGACCAAATCAGTGGTTTGGACCACTGGTGAAATTGCACTAATTACGAAAAAGCTCATAAACTTGCTATGCAGTTTGAAAGCGCGCACAATTTCAATTTAGGACTCACAAGTCCAATTGAAAATCAAGTTACTCAGGGCTTCCATTCTCAATCAAGAGAACATTTTCGAAAATTCCTGGGAGACTGTTTTGGAAGAAGTGAGAACTATTATTAAAAAAAATAATGAAAAAAAGCCCTGGCGATGATGGAATTTTCTTCATCCTTATCAAGAAACTTTTAGAACGTAGCTTATCATTTAACAAATATTATCAGTTGGCATATTTTCCTGACAAATGGAAAAATGCCAACACACTTAAATTATTTTTTGCAATTTCTCATCGTAATAGGCTGTTTTCCATCACGCCAATCTGTCATGAAACGGCCTACTGTCCTGCACATGATGGTGATTGCATTCCAATATAATTTCTGATACCCTCAAGTGGTCTTCTACAAAATTGCAAAAAATGTTGTACGTAACTCGTTGCAGAACTCGATTTTTACAGTACTCGTCGTAATTATCCTACTCGGCAAGCCTCGTAGGATAAATTTACGACTACTATTACGGATTCCTGTAAAATCTCAACAGCTGAACAGTTCGGTAATAGTAGTTTACGGAACAAATTTCAGAAAGATGATTTTTACAACACGGGTCGTAAATTTATCCTACGAGGCTTGCCGAGTAGGATAATGACGACAAGTACTGAAAAATCGAGTTCTGCAACGAGTTACGTACAACATTTTTTGCAATTTCGTAGAAGACCACTTGAGGGTATCAGAAATTATATCGGAATGCATTCACCATCATTTAACAATTTCTGAAAACTTGTTGTGTAATAATTCATTACGCAACTACAAACAGTTACGTAATAAGAAAGCGTTGCGTAATGAATCATTACAGCACTGGTTTCAGTTGCGTAATGACTATTCGCGCACTGCATACTTCAGTGCAGGAGAGTAGGCCGTTTCATGACAGATTGGCGTGATGGAAAACAGCCTATTACGATGAGAAATTGCAAAAAATAAATTAACGGAGTACGGTTAATTTTTACAGTATTCGGTGAAAAATCACCGGAATCCGTAAAATTTCGACGAAATTACGGTGTTTTATCTCGCCGAACTGTACAGCTGTTGAGATTACGGTGAAATTCACCGATTTCCGGTAAAATGAGCTTAGTGCAAAAATCCTGCAAAAGCTCAAGATCCTCAAGATCGGTAGTTGAGAAGCTTGACCTCGGGGCTATATCACATATATTATTGCTTGGCATGAAATGCGAATGTTGTTTGAAGCACGACTGCAATGATGACATTTTCTGGATGTTTGCTTCAATCATTGAAAAAAACAAAGCTTTGTTCAATTTTGTAACATGTCAGCAATTGCGCCATTTGGCAGCAGCTATAAATACCGAGAAATGAGGAATGTCGTACTTCCGACGAATTTTTACAATTTATCTGTAATTTGGATATGAAAATGATGTACTACAATAATATTCAGAAATGGCAAAGGAATAAATTTTTATGATTAGGCATAAGGTTAAGAATCTCGTAGAACAAAAACTGTAGAGAAATTTATGTTTTATATGTACTTTAATGAACAGAGATCAATTTTATGAGGTCAAAACGATCTCTAATCGGCATACAGTGCTGTCAAAAGTTGTATGGTACTAATAATACGTTCAAGATAAAGAATATGAAAATTGGGTTTTTAAATATAAATCAGCGCAAATGTTTACTTCTATTCTAAATGTTGAACAGGTTTTGAACTTCAAAAATATTTAAAAAAAAATATTCTCACTCGATTTTGGATCGTGAATAGCGACCATTGAAAGTATGGCAAACATGGGAAAACGATCGACCCCACAAATTCCATCTGGACTCCGCCATCGAACAAACAAACAATTCAAGCTCTTTCCAAGCATAACTTGGCTCTAAATTTTATGCGCACATTAACTTTAACGATCGCTGTCGTCGTATCAACACTTGAGGTCCCAGAATACAATGGAACCATTTTCGATGCGTATACGCCTTCTCAACCAATCGTTTGTGGTGAGGCGACTGAAAATTACCTAAACCGCTGAAATGTTTGTGACAAGTTTGTAGCACTTTTGAGGATTTGAATATCGGGTAGATGTAGATCATACAGTAACAAGGAACACATATATGTGATAGTAAAGTGGTGGTTGGATTGAATTTCTGATAATGTTGCCATGCCATGTGAAATGTTATTTTAATGATTTCATCAATGAGCAACACAAGCTTACCAAAATGTTAATGTAAGGTAAAAAGGGAATTCAAATGTAGATTCGATCCAATGCACATGCCCGGTCTACTTATCGTCGCTGAGTTGGAATCGAAATATGACACCATGCTCGGAACGCTCTTACATGCTTCTTCTTATACCTAAGTTATCGTATTGCAGCCAATATGTTCCGTATGCATTCTCCTTTTACTAATACAAAGCTTTTCAGAGCAATGAGTATATTTTTTTTTTTCGAACTCAGCATTTGCTGCAGTCGATCTTCTTGCTGTTCCGACTGCGTTCAACTTTTCATTGCGGCTCAGAAAAATTGTCTATGCTTACATTCCTGAAAGCCTTCATCAGCGCATAAGAAAAGTCCATAATGAAGTGTAGAGAACAATTAAATGATACGTTCCAGAATCGAAGATTTTTCAAATAAATTGAAATAATTAACATCCAGATAAACATCACTTTTAGATGTTTATTTTCTTTCAAGTATGTTTTAAGAAATATGTAACATAAACATACTTTTAAATGGAAGATATCGCTCTTGTTTAGCTAATCAAACTAAAACTACAACAACAACAATGCATTCAATATCTTAAATCACGCTGCAGTTTTGCGATTTCCAATTTGGATTTTCACAAACCATACCCTTTGCCCTACATTTACCCAAAAGAACAATATTTGTCGCCGCCATTAATTACTCCGAAATCAAAATAAAGACGACACTAGTAATGGTGCCTAAAACACGTTCGCCATCTTGACTTGCCGATCTCGACAGGACTATATCCGAATAACATCACTCTTCACCAAGTATCTATCCCTTTAGCCTAACAAATAAAATTGCATAAATTGCACAATACCTTAGACTGACTCCCGAAAATGTTTCTCCAATCAATCAGCACAGTAATTACAGCGAATTTTCACTACAATCCGGTTAAATTCATACACTCCAGATCTACTCCGCACTATGTCCACGACAGACTGTGACCAGAGGTAAAAACATTCGTCGCCGATACGGGTATCGAGAGCCAACATCATCACACATATCACCACCCAGCTCAACATATACATAACCACCCTCCCCTAGGCACGTACACATCGGCACGTTTTGCCATGTTTTGGTTCGCGACATCGGCACCTCCATTTGTGATGGTGTAAGCTCCAACTTTATATTTCACCATGATACTGTACAGTTTTGAAATTTACTAGAAAAATATTTTTTACAGAGCAAATTTGCCCTCTTCGAATCACCTGACCCCAATATCCGATGTCTCTTCAAATGCCCAATACGCCCAACCACCCACTAACGATAAACACGAGCAAACATATCCACCAGAAATATCCTTAAAATGGTCATCATCAACTCGAACTTGTTACCTCGCTATGGTTGGTGTGTTCCCTTGCCTCGCAGATTCCCTCGCACAGTAACATAAAACCGCCCGTCTGAATGAAGAGTCTCGATGTGATGCCGTCTCGATCTCTACTGGCATGTTGCCCTCGCTTCAGTCACTGCGACAGTCTGCCTGGACTAGCTTTCGGTGCGTGACTTTTCTTGTTGGACTATTATTGTAATCTTTTGCTTTTGTTTGCTGATTAGGATAGCTACCTGCTCTTTTCTGATTCATTGATTCATCGCTTTACTACTTCGTTGATTCGCCGATACGTATTTTTTAAATATTTTTTTTTTTTTAATTTCTTTATTAGTAGGGGGAGATCCCCCAGTGCCGGACAGCACCCAATACCGGACAAAGTCGAAGAAATGAGAAATCATGATCCAATCAAGATGGTGTATTAGAAGAAAAGGAAGCTATTATGGAGAGCTATGTTTGCGTAGAATAACACATCCTTGAAATATGCATGACTTTTCAAAAATGTTGAGATGTTTGAAAATTGTTAAAAATTTGACGTATCGCCCTAGATTTAAGCCTAATAAGTAATTAATTTGAGTATGGCAAAATAATTTAGATCACGCAAGCATGATCAGATATAATAATAATTTGAGAGTATGAATGTATTTTGTACCATATTTAAACTAAATATGATCAAAATTCAATTTTGGTCTAGCACCTCCTGTCCCCCAGGTTCGGACAACTTGATTTGTTACATGATATCTTTGTTGTTTTGGCACTAGTGTTTCAAAATACTTTCATTTTTCATGGATTTCATCGATTATGGTATCAAAGATGCAATAAAAATAAGAAGAATCAAAATTCAGAACAACGCATAAAATGTGTTGTTTTTCATCTTCATATATTATGAGAGGTTTTTTGATCACCAACTTGCAGACTTAGTAAAGCTCAAATTACTCTTGCAAGTGTTGCAAATGCATTGAATTGACAATAAAATACTATGAATTGAGTAAAAACATTCAATGATATACAAATTTTCAGAATTCGAGGCATTTCCAGATCGTGTCCGGTATGGGGAGCCTCCTTTTATGATGGGTCAATTTGGTACTAAAATACATCATCAAAATACAATGTCAAAATTCATATTTATGTTTTCAAATTTATTTTTGTATGCTACAAAAATCATTATATTTATCATAAATGGGCACCAAAACCACATAAAATCAATAGTTTCTGATTAATGATTTTAGCGGCTTAGGTGTCCGGTACTGGGGGATCTCCCCCTATCATTCTAAACATTACATTCATTTCTTATATCTAGGTGTTCTGTGTTATTAGACAACACTATCATCCTAATTTGGTAAAAAAAAATTAAGATTTAATTAACATTTTGTTAACAACATATTACATTTCATTTGCCGTAGCAGTTCAGATTTTTTACAGGTCAGTTGATTTCACCTGCTTATAAGAGAAAAAAAAGTTTTGAATATGCCTAACCTAACTTAACCTAAACATATAACGCATTAATCGTGGCAATAGAAGATTGTAACGATTTTTGCCTGAAATTATTAATTGTTTTATTCGACATTTGTTCCAATGTTTCAATATTGGATATTCTATGTAACTCATTGGTACTATACCAGGGAGGAAGCTTCAGAATCATTTTAAAAATTTTATTTTGAATTCTCTGCAGAGCTTTCTTCCTGGTATTACAACAGCTAGTCCATATTGGTACAGCATACAACATGGCTGGCCTGAAAATTTGTTTGAATATCAAAAGCTTGTTCTTAAGACAAAGCTTTGATTTTCTATAAATAAGGGGATAGAGACATTTTACATATTTATTACATTTGGCTTGAATGCCCCTCTCATCGTGACAACATGTCTACTAGAAGGTTTCAAATAAAGAGCTTTTGCTTTATGTGAGAATATTATTGGTTGAGTTTTGGAAGCATTAGGAGAAATCTTCCATTTTTGCAAGTATGAAACAAAAATATCCAAACTTTCTTGCAATCGGCTACAGATGACACGCAGGCTTCGTCCTTTGGCGGAGGAACAAGGATTTTTGACATCCCTGAGCAAACTCAGGTAAGTCAAATGTGAAAATATTGTATAATATTGATCCCAAAATGCTGCCTTGGGGAACAGCAGCTCTTACAGGAAGTCATTCAGATCTGGAGTTCTGATAATTAACCTGAAGTGTACGATTTGACAGATAACTTTGAATTATTTTAACAATGTATGTTGGAAAATTTAAGTTTTTTAACAAATCTTCGAGCTGTTTAGTAGCATATCTATAAGTAGATGAAACCGACCGCGTAGAGTTAGGAAAATTGTGGACGAGAACAGCTTTCCCGGGAAGCTCACGAGACTGATAAGAGCGACGATGGAGGGTGTGCAAAATTGTGTGGAGGTTTCAGGCGCACACTCCAGTTCGTTTGGATCCCACCGGGGACGACGACAAGGTGCTGGACTTTCATGCCTGTTATTCAATATTGCGCTAGAAGGTGTTATGCGGAGAGCCGGCCCTAACAGCCGGGGTACGATTTTTACGAGATCCAGTCGATTTGTTTGCTTCGCGGATGATATGGACATCGTCGGCCGAACATTTGAACAAGGATATGGACCATGCTCAGCGATGGAGTGTGCATTGGCATTCTTAGACTCACCACTCCCAAAGTTTTTACCTATTTCCCTAAATGAAACGGTTGGTACGGTTGTCCCCGTTTCTTCCTCTGCAAAATTTCAAATTTCAGTCTTCCATGTTATTCATATGTGAGTAATCTGATCGTCGTAATTTTTGGAATTATCTTCAAAACCCAAGTCTGCACAGTGGGCCTGGCCATTTTGATATTTGTATCATATTATCGATATGTTGTAAATACTAAGGTTGACAAAAAATACTGGAAGAAATTTCAGTATTTCTAGGATGCTTTTCAATATTGGCTGTGCAAGCACTTAGATTAGATTAGAAAATCTTTCCATGAAATTTTCAGAGCAGGAGTGCGTTTAAATTGCCTTCTCCTCACGTTTTCAGAACAGATCAAGAGTTTAAGATCATCGTCTATAATCACGGATTCAAATTTTACTTCACATTTTGGAATTGCAATGCCATTAGCTTCAACAATGGAATTCGTTAAAGTTTCAAGAGCAATGTCAATATCAAGTTTAGTTTGTAGAGAAATGTTAACATCAAGACTAATATCGATATCAGTTTCATTTATATTCCAGTCGGTTCAAATATAATTGAAAGTAGAGCTGATAGGATTGAGAATCGCTTCATGGGATATTTGAAATGTAACAGGGACATGATCAGAATCAAAAGTAGCATGAGTTGGCTACAAAGGTGACTAGAGTCAGTTAAGACAAAATCAATTGTAAAAAGGTTTCTAGAAGAGGAAAAACAAGAGCACTCATCAAATAAGTTTCTACCATTGGAATTACTTTGAGAATTATTTCATGAGCGATGTTAGGTATTAAAGTCACCAATGACAAAAAACTTTGACTTATTGCGAGTCAATTTTCGCAAGTCAGTTTGGAGCAAGTTAACTTGCTGCCCAGAGCATTGGAAAGGTAAATAGGTAGCTATGAAAAAATATTTACCAAGCTGTGTTTCAACTGAAACATCCAATGAAACCTTTAGTTTCAAATGACGAAAACAGTTGATATTTTATAAACAAAAATATTCTAATTTAAAATATTTAAGTTATTCCTTGGATTTATTAGAAAAACGTAATTCAATAACAATTTGGTTAGTAAATTTTACACCGACTTGGACTGCTTCAGTCATAGTGGTGGCTTTGAACATTGCATCAATCATTTGATTCAATTGTTCAGTTACAAAAATAAAATCAGAGGGAGACATATTACTTGAAATGGGTACCTTATCTGATAATTTTCCGTTAAGGTTTTCGGTAGACGAAGAGGCGGAATAGAAGTTTCCTGTAGCGGCAGGTTTTTTTTTTATTTGATTTGAAACAATTAGAACGCTTACTCATAGTATGCAACGATATCGACATAGGATTTCCCTTGGGTAGATTCATTCAAAATAAAAAAAACGGCTGCCCGACGGAATAAAATTAGTTTGTGAATGATTATAATTTTCCTGATGGGTATGATTCTTAATCAAGCGGTCGTTAATTGAAAAATGAGCATTGTTCGATACTCTACATGGGAAATTCCGGTAACGAAAAACATGACCGTTCATCTGCCTGGCACGAGCTTCGATGACTCTCCTACGCGAAGGGCAATTCCAAAAGTTAGACTAATGTTGCCCCCCGCAATTCGCTCACACAAACTTTGTGGTATCATCCTTCACAGGATAGACGTCCTTAGCGTGAGAAGAACCTCCGCAAATCATGCATTCGGCATCCATATGACATGGTTTGGTACCATGACCCTACTTTTGGCACCGACGGCAATAAGTGGGGTTCTGGAAATTTAGATCACTTTTGTTAAAGTGAACTAAATAATATTCTTGAGAAAGCTCTTTCCGAAGAATGTCAGATTGGGTTCTCTTTTTCATAATGATCGCTTGCATTGAACAAACCTTGAACAAACTTCAGTTGATGAAAATGTGAATTTCAATCTTATTAATAACGGAGGTAATTTGATCGGCATAAAATATTGAATTTCTAAATATTGCACCCGAATTTATATTTAGACTCTGATTCCTCCAAGCACATATTCTATGCCAACTATTTTAGAAGAAAATGATAACAAAAGAAAACGCACGCATCGCATTTCCGTTCAAATGGTTCTACCGAGGCTTAGTCCAATGGCGTTGCGGCGAAATTCGTATCATAAGCACTTTCCTTTCAATGTAAACATAAGCGGGTCTTCGCACATTCACAAACACGCGCGATTGAGATGTGAGTTTTGTTTTGACGGCGACAGCTCTCGGGACAGTTCATCGATGTGGTTATGCGAGATGATAAATTTACCTAAAACTATTAGAATATCGTCTTATATTCGCGATTTAAAAAACTCGCCGAAAAATTGAGACATTTTTTAACCATTTGTGATGGGTCGCTAGATACTTGCTTACTGATAACTATTTTTGTTATGTTCGTGGCACGCTCGGTTTTTGAGAAAAATCATAAGTGAATGAAAAAAAACGAATTTAGTACTATACGTCCAGTGGAATGTTTATACCCTTTGACTAAAGTGACCAGATGTATATTGCTCCAAAGAGGGACAAAATTTCACATATGGAAAAAAACAGTAGAGTAAAGTGGGGCAAAAGTTCGAGTGGGGTAAGAGTTTCTTTTTAAGATTTCTAGCTCAATTCAAAAGAAAACTTATAAATGTCATGGTGGTTCAAATGCTAGTCTAGTAAGAGAATTTCACTCCAAATATCATAAAAATCGATTGAGATTTGGAAAAGTTATGGCTATTTGTTGTTTTTTGACGTGAATATTGTAATTATTGGTCATACTTTCGTTGCATGGAACCAATTGAAGATAAAACCTTTTTCAATATTTTATGTAAGGGCGTTTCTAGGCCTATCATAAGGTTGCTTTGAGGTGTATTAGTTTTTGCATAAATGCTTGGAAACAATTGTTGGCCCATAGTGGGGCAAAAGTTCGAATCAGCGGGGCAAAAGTTCGACCTATGTATAAACTCACGGAAAAAATTGCAAATTGCCTTAAATCCATATATTATCTTCAAATTTAGCAAAATTTGTCTGATTGTGCGAAAAATGTCACCAATATTTTACATTTCCTCTTAGTTTTGCGAAAAACTGCTATTTTTGAGTATATTACAACTAACCCTGTTTTGGGTATTTTTTTTATGAAAATTTAGTGTCTATTTTTCGGCAAACTTAAGTTTACGGCTGGTGTAAAGTATACCTGTCATAAAAGGATCGATATTTTGTGTTTTAGCCAGCGAACTTTTGCCCCACACTAGATTCAAACTCTTGCCCCACCGGTGGGGCAAAAGTTCGTTTAAGACAAACAATTTTGACACTGTTATAACTAAAATTGGGTAAATATTTTGACACAAGTTTGTTCAGCAAAATTATAGCCAATATGTTGAAGGTTTACTGTATGGTATTTGTTTTGTTTCAACTACTATTGTTTCCCTGGAAACTTTGATTATACCACTAAGGTCGAACTTTTGCCCCACCTTACTCTAATTGTTCCACATACCATCGATCTACAGTAAAAAATATGTCGTAGATAACTAATCTTAAAAAAATCACAAAAAATGATTACATTTTATTAAAGTACAATTGTTTTCTTTAAAAATGCGAACCCAACTACGCAAGTAATACATTCAGTTACCGTTTGTGTTAATGATTCAAGTTGACGATATTTGGCTGTTCAAAATAGGAAAGATCAGGACAAGTCATATACGATTTATGTGATTCAATGCTTTTTGAGCAATTTATGAGTACTCCGCCTTTTAACCTGTTTGGCCCTTGTATCCAACAATGTGAAATGAACATCAATATACTTTAATGATCAATCTGAGCACTCCAAACTTGATCATTTTGTATTAAAAAAAACGGCCAATGCATACTTTATTCTGTTCAGTACTGTATATTTCAAAAGAAAATATTATTTAGCTGCAACTCATTTCTGTACAGAAAACAGTACTAAATAAAGCACGTTCTTAACAAAACTAGAAATACTTTGTTACGTCTATAGGATTTTTTCATATTTTTTCATCCAATTCAAAGCTTAAATTGTAGTATTTTTCCAGGGCCATGTGTCCGAAATCTTATCAAGATAGATAGAAATTCCGGAACATACCGTTTTTTTTAATCGGGTGGTAATCTCACGTAATCGTTCGCAAGATTTTTGATGGATCCTCCTGATCAAGATTCTGGTGGAACGCTGGGTCTATTTTCACAAAATCCATGGCAAGATGATAACAAATAACTAGAAGGGAATCCTACTGAATCATGAGCGGAATTCTTGAAGAATTTTATAACAGCTAAGGTAGGGTGCATTAACAAAATGTTTAAAATACTAGAAATTCAAAATTTCAACAAAAATAGAGTTTAACTGAATAAACGCCGTTTGTTATCAATATTCTTTCACAGAGGCTCATAAATATGTGTGAAAGTTTAAGGTTTTAACATATTGGTATTTAAGTGTACATCATCACAAAATGCATTTTTTTTCATAAATATTCAACTTTTTTCGTGATAATCAAATGTACAGTAGTGGACAATACATTTGCAACTTGTTTGGCTTTCCATACAAAATGATCAACTTCGGCAGCCTAATTCTTAGTAATTTGTGGATCGATTTGAAGAAAATTTTCACAGCCTGCCAGGCATAACTAGAATTTCAACATATATTTTCGAGTAATTTTTCCAATCAACTTTTTAAGTGATGACGATTTTTCCAAATGAAATTTTTGACGAAAAACTATAAACTATTTATCTAAAAATGTAACAGCCCTACTAAAAAAAACTGTCTTTGGCAAGTCAAGTCTAGTAGGGGAAAAGCACTAATTTTCGACCTTGCACTAGTTTTCAACCCATTCATACGATTTAGGTCTACTTTGTATGGAAATCTGAAAATTGGCACATAATTCTTGTGGGTCGAAAATTACTGCAACGGCCGACTGACGTTGAGGTCGAAATACGCGTATCTGTCGAAGAATACAAACACTAGCGGAAATCAATGGCATCGAACTAAATTCGGTTTTCATTTATATGTCTTCACCCGACTTGTTTACCTCGTCTAAATCTACATTTTTGCTGAGGATACAGCGAAGCCAAGTTTTTCATTTTTTTTTATTGAATCAATTATTCAACTTTGCCGTTACTACTTTTGAACTTCTGTAAGAAAAATTACTCAAAATATATATTATGTTTGAAATACTATGAAAATATTATTCAATTTGGTCCATAAATAACTCAAAACTTGACAATTTTGTATGAAAAATCGAAAAAGTTGCAAATTTATTGTCCAATACTGTATGTGCTCATCAAAATTCGTACTTAAAATTTATTACATATATCTAATCTAATTATGTATACTGTCAAGATTCATATGTCGAGTTTTTTTTTACGAAAATATTTTTTTTATCGTAAAAATCAATGTTTCCAACAACATTTTCATATATTTTATGTCCTTCAAAATTTAACATAATTTTTTTGAATCGAAATCGCAAAGTTTACTAAACCCTCAAAATCTGTATATCACGTACAGTAGTTAAATGTATTTATTTGCAAAATTAAATATTTTCATAAATTTTGCTTTTTTGTACATTTTTTTGAATTCATTTTATTTATTTAACATTTCTTAGTTTCACTATGCTCTATGCGTTGAGTATCATAGTGGCATATCTGCAGTCATCGATTTTGTCTTTGCCCTGTCTTTGCGAATTTTCTTCGATTCCCGTTAGAAATTGCAAGGCAAAGAAGAAAAACGATGAGAACTTCCTATAGAAACAAAAAAATAATAGTCAGACATTTTCTACTGGCCAAGATAACCAAAAGAGAAAATCTATGAAAAGTAATCGTTCACTGCACATACGCTGTTATGAAACTAAACGCGAGATTCGGGATTTTGCGAATAAAACTATGAAGAACATGTGGGCTTCGTGGCCGAGCGGTTAGTGTCGTCAGGCAATGAGCGTATCGTGTCATGGGGTGTGGGTTCGATTCCCGCTGCAGCCATTGAAACTTTTCGTGAGGAATGTTTCTCGGCTGTACCATTGGAGCATGCTTGTCCGTTGTCTAGTGTTAAGTTACAGTCTGTGCAGCTAAATGGCTGAAGACGATGTCCGTGTCTTTTTTTTTTAGAACATGATACATTTATAGAACATAATCAATCGAAATCTGCTAAATTCACTAAGATTTCATAGAATTTAAAAGTTGTAATGGACGAGAACAGCTTTCCCGGGAAGCTCACAAGATTGATCAGAGCAACGATGGACGGTGTGCAAAACTGCGTGAAGATCTCGGGCGAACACTCCAGTTCGTTCGAGTCTCGGCGGGGACTACGACAGGGCGACGGACTTTCGTGCCTGTTGTTCAATATTGCGCTTGAAGGTGTCATGCGGAGAGCCGGACTTAACAGTCGAGGCACGATTTTCACGAGATCCGGACAATTTGTTTGCTTCGCGGACGACATGGATATTATTGGGAGAAAATTTGAAACGGTGGCAGATTTGTTCACCCGCCTGAAACGCGAAGCAACAAGAGTCGGGCTAATGGTGAATGCGTCGAAAACAAAGTACATGCTGGTTGGCGGAACTGAGCGCGACAGGGCCCGCCTAGGAAGCAGTGTTACGATAGACGGGGATACCTTCGAGGTGGTGGACGAGTTCGTCTACCTCGGATCCTTGTTGACGGCTGATAACAATGTTAGTCGGGAAATACGGAGGCGCATCATCAGCGGAAGTCGTGCCTACTATGGGCTCCAGAAGAAACTGCGGTCAAGAAAGATTCACCCCCGCACCAAATGCACGATGTACAAAACGCTCATAAGACCGGTAGTCCTCTATGGGCATGAGGCGTGGACTATGCTCGAGGAGGACTTGCAAGCTTTTGGGGTTTTCGAACGCCGAGTGCTAAGGACGATCTTCGGCGGCGTGCAGGAGAACGGCGTGTGGCGGCGAAGGATGAACCACGAGCTCGCTCAACTCTACGGCGAACCCAGTATCGTGAAGGTAGCTAAAGCTGGAAGGATACGCTGGGCAGGGCATGTTGCAAGAATGCCGGACAACAACCCTGTAAAGATGGTGTTCGCCAAGAATCCGGTCGGAACAAGAAGGCGTGGGGCGCAGCGAGCTAGGTGGATTGACCAGGTACACCAGGACCTGGAGAGCGTGGGTCACAGTCGAGGATGGAGAGAAGCGGCCATGAACCGAGGGAATTGGCGAAATATTGTTGGCGAGGCTTTATCAAGATAATTGATGTAAAGCCAAATAAGTAAGTAAGTAAGTAAAGTAATTCTAGGAAATTACGGAATTATGTGAATAATTGAGCTAAGACATGTTTACCCAAAAGAATCCGTATCTTACTTTCAAAAATCAAATGATATTAATAGATTTAGAAAAAAAAAGTTCACAAAGAAATTAAATTTTGTAAATTTCAATAAACAAAAAGTGTGTAGTTAAAACACATATTTGCGATTCATTAGAAGCTAAACTATAATTTTATTGGTAAAAGCTAAAACCTCTAGTTGTAAATTAAGGTGAAGATGAATCGAAGCCAAAGTTCAAATTTTCAAGAGCACGGATCTGGAGAACTAAACATCCGATTGAGCTGAAAACTTAATCGATTGGTCACTAGCTGGTGGTGACCAATCGATTAGGTTTTCAGCTCAAACGGATGTTTGGTCTCCAGATCCGTGCTCTTGAAAAATTGAACTTTGGCTTCGATTCATCTTCACCTTAAACATAAGTATTTTTATTTTAAAAAAAATGAAAATTTGTGATAAACATTAAAATCCTTGAAATAATGACGTGATATACTACAGTCGACTCTCCACATCTCGATATCTCTCCCTATGTCGATGATTGCTTCGATCCCTTCATTCTGCATACGATTCCTATCTCCATATCTCGATATCTTCCTTATCTTGATGTTAATTCATTTCATTTATTTAGTTAACATCTACACAGATAACACTGAATCAACAATTTCACCCTCAATACTCGGTTCGTGGCCGCATCTCTCCATCCTCGGTTCTGCCCCACGCTCGCCAAATCGATACGCACTTGATCCGCCCACCTAGCTCGCTGCGCTCCACGCCTTCTTGTACCAACCGGATCCGAAGCGAATACCATCTTTGCAGGGTTGCTGTCCGGCATTCTTGCAACATGCCCTGCCCATCGTATCCTTCCAGCTTTGGCCACCTTCTGGATACTGGGTTCGCCGTAGAGTTGGGCGAGATCGTGGTTCATCCTTCGCCGCCACACACCGTTCTCCTGCACACCGCCGAAGATCGTCCTAAGCACCCGACGTTCGAAGAATCCAAGTGCTTGCAGGTCCTCCTCGAGCATCGTCCACGTTTCATGCCCGTAGAGGACTACCGGCCTTATGAGCGTTTTGTACATGGTACATTTGGTGCGGGCGTGAATCTTTTTTGACCGCAGCTTCTTCTGGAGGCCATAGTAGGCCCGACTTCCACTGATGATGCGCCTCCGTATTTCACGGCTAACGTTATTGTCAGCCGTCAGCAAGGATCCAAGGTAGACGAACTCGTCGACCACCTCGAACGTATCCCCGTCTATCGTAACACTGCTACCTAGGCGAGCCCTGTCACGCTCGACCTCACCAGCTAGCATGTACTTTGTCTTGGTCGCATTCACCACCAGTCCAACTTTTGCTGCCTCGCGTTTCAGGCGAGTGTACAGGTCTGCCACCTTTTCTTTTCAAATGTTCGGCCGATGATGTCCATATCATCCGCGAAGCAAACAAATTGACTGGATCTTGTAAAGATCGTACCCCGGCTGTTAAGCCCGGCTCTCCGCATAACACCTTCTATCGCAATATTGAACAACAGGCACGAAAGTCCATCACCTTGTCGTAGTCCCCGGTGGGATCCAAACGAACTGGAGTGTTCGCCTGAAACGTTCACACAATTTTGCACACCTTCCATCGTCGCTCTTATCAGTCTCGTGAGCTTCCCGGGAAAGCTGTTCTCGTCCATGATTTTCCATAGCTCTACGCGGTCGATACTGTCATATGCCGCCTTGAAATCGATGAAAAGGTGATGCGTTGGGACCTGGTATTCACGACATTTTTGGAGGATTTGCCGTACAGTAAAGATCTGGTCCGTTGTCGATCGGCCGTCAACGAAGCCGGCTTGATAACTTCCCACGAACTCGTTTACTACGGGTGACAGACGACGGAAGATGATCTGGGATAATACTTTGTAGGCCGCATTTAGAATGGTGATCGCTCGAAAGTTCTCACAATCTAACTTATCGCCTTTCTTGTAGATGGGGCAGATTACCCCTTCCTTCCACTCCTCCGGTAGCTGTTCTGTTTCCCAGATTGTGCCTACCAGCCGGTAGGCCCTGCACAAATGGCCAGCCTTTCCGGACCCATCTTTATGAGTTCAGCTCCGATACCATCCTTACCAGCAGCTTTATTGTTCTTGAGCTGGTGAATGGCATCCATAACCTCCCTCAAAGTGGGGCTGGTTGGTTTCCATCTTCCGCAGTACTGACGAAGGCATTTTCTCCGTTGTCCCGTCCTTCATTGCCTGTGCTCTCAGCACCATTCAGTGCTCGTCGAAGTGCTGCTTCCATCTTTCGATCACCTCACGCTTGTCCGTCAGAATGCTCCCATCCTTATCCCTGCACATCTCGGCTCGCGGCACGAAGCCGTTGCGGGATGCGTTGAGCTTCTGATAGAACCTACGCGTTTCCTGAGACCGGCACAGCTGTTCCATCTCCTCGCACTCCGTCTCCTCCAGGCGGCGTTTTTTCTCCCGAAAGAGGCGGGTCTGCTGTTGCCGTTTCCGTTTATAGCGTTCCACGTTCTGCCGGGTCCCTTGCTGCAGCATGACCGCCCGCGCTGCATTCTTCTCCTTCAAAACCTCCTGGCACTCCTCGTCGAACCAATCGTTCCGTCGACTCCGTCCCACGTACCCGACGTTGCTCTCAGCTTCATCGTTGATGGCTGCTTTTACTGTTCTCCAGCAGTCCTCAAGAGGGGCTTCGTCCAGCTCACCCTCTTCCGGTAATGCAGCCTCGAGTTGCTGCGCGTATGCCGCTGCGACATCCGGTTGCTTGAGCCGCTCTAGGTCAGACCGGGGCGGCCGTCGGTACCGTACGTTGTTAACGACGGAGAGTTTTGGGCGCAGTTTGACCATCACCAGATAGTGGTCAGAGTCGATGTTAGCGCCACGATAGGTCCTGACGTCGATAATGTCGGAGAAGTGCCGACCATCAATCAGAACGTGGTTGATTTGCGATTCTGTCTGCTGTGGTGATCCCCAGGTGTATCGGTACGGAAGGCTGTGCTGGAAGTAGGTGCTACGAATGGCCATATTCTTGGAGGCGGCAAAATCAATTAGTCGTAGGCCGTTTTCGTTCGTCAGCCGGTGGGCGCTGAACTTTCCAATCGTCGGTCTGAATTCCTCCTCCTGGCCAACCTGAGCGTTTAGATCTCCTATGATGATTTTGACGTCGTGGCTTGGGCAACTGTCGTACTCGCGTTCAAGCTGCGCGTAAAAAGCGTCTTTATCATCATCAGTGCTTCCGGAGTGAGGGCTGTGCACGTTTATTATGCTGTTAAGTTGAAGAACCGGCCTTTGATCCTCAACTTGCACATTCTCTCATTGATCGGCCACCACCCGATCACGCGCCTCTGCATATCACCCATCACTATAAAAGCTGTTCCCAGCTCATGTGTATTGCCGCAGCTCTGGTAGATGGTATGGTTACCTCTAAACGTTCGCACCATTGATCCCTTCCAACACACTTCCTGCAACGCTACGATGCCGAATCCACGGTCCTTCAGCACGTCGGCTAGTATGCGTGTGCTCCCGATGAAGTTGAGAGATTTACAGTTCCACGTACCGAGCTTCCAATCGCTAGTCCCTTTACGTCGCTGTGGTCTTCGCCGATTGTCCCGGTTCGTATTCTCTCGTTCTCGCATACTCTGAGATAACGCCCTAAAAGCCATTGGTAGCCACGTGTGTAGCTCGTTGTTTCTGAGCAAAAGAAAGAATAAGCATCCAAACCAACTTCACGGGCAGGTAGATAACGATCCTTTCTTCCCCATAGCGCTGTTAAATAGCATGAAAATCCATTCAAATGCTCAGAAACAACGAGCTACACACATGGTTACCAATGGCTTTTAGGGCGAGATCAGAAGTTATGCGAGCGTTGATTATTCGTTGCTTGATTTTTTTACGGCTGGCTTGCAGGGCCTGACACCAACCCCCTAGATTTCCGGAGGACCATTCTCCCTAATTGTTCGGAGGACCATAGTGCGCAGTTTAGCTTAGAGTCCTTCTCTGGCACTCGAACGATGATCAGCCGCCCCTGACATGGGGAACAGACGCTGTTGTGAGCCGCTCCTAACATGGAGTACAGACGCTCAAGGTTTGCAGAAGCAAAAGCAAAAGCAAACCCCCCCCCCCTTCCCTGTCAGCATACGACCAAAGTTCCCACCGGGGGTTGGTTACCCGATCTTCCCTAAGGTTACTCGTACCCCGGCCAGTACCGCGAGGAGGTAGGGATAGGAGTTGCTGGGCAAGAGGTTAAGGACCGCACAAAGGGGTCTATTTTATTCCTTCAGGTACGCGAGGTAACAATGGTGCGCCATGCCCAGCCATTTACCAACCATCTTGATGTGTTCCTGTTGATTTTTTGTTCCCAATTTTCTCTCTATATGTCGATATGAACATTATCAAAGGTTACTAGACCAGATTTAAGCGATTCAGAACAATTTGGAAACTAGAAATGTTTGTTTGTTTGTTTATTATTTTCCTAGTAACGGAGTAATTTTCAATCTAGTGTTCATTAAATTAATGTTCTTTGTCTCGATCTCTCGCTATCTCGATATCGAGATGTAGAGAGGCGACATTTTAGTGACTTGGTCACTATTTTCGACCAGGTCAAATTACTTTGTTAAAGACAAACAAAAAAGTCGGGTAGGCATCCATTAGCATAAGTAAGGGCAAAAAGGTTAGGATGGTCTAAATCCCCTTAAAAATAGCTTTCCTTTCTAGAAAATTGAAGCTTTTGATCTAAGTCTACACTTAGACCGAAGAATTTGATAATCGAATGCGTTAAGCCCTCCGCTACGGCTATCTGGGCTCATTCCTGACAGACCCTCTGAATAAAAAGTTAGTGCAGTTTCTACAGTGGTCTTCAGCTGTATGTGAAGGAGTTCTTCATGAACTCGTCTAAGACTTGCCCTTGAATTTTATTTGAGAAATCAGTAAGGAATTAGTTTATTTTTTTCTATGATAGTATCAGGAATTCCACTAGAAATATTAACGCATGAGCAAACATTTATCCGCTGATTAAATCATCACTTCTTCTTGCACACGACTTCGTCGAAAGTAAGTCGCCAATTGTTTAACAGTCTAATTTCTCGCCAAATGTTGTGCACACATGCACGAGTTGTTCAACATATACGATAAATTATACTTACCTTACCAGTCGGGCTAAAGCTATCAGTATCTACACTGTGACAAATATTCGACTTGGATTGATACAAAGTTGTTTGGCTGTTCGACATCGCAAATATTTTGTCTGTGATACAACCGATGTTTGTGTATTGATTTATTCCTAGTCAAATATTTCCACTTATGGCAAAGTGTGTGATAGCTTGAGGCCTAGGTGGCATCTGCTGGACGTCGGCGAGAAATTACCCAAGTAACCACGAAGCTTTATATGAATACTTTATGTTTGCTCTATAGTATGCT
This sequence comes from Aedes aegypti, assembly GCF_002204515.2. NCBI lineage: Eukaryota > Metazoa > Arthropoda > Insecta > Diptera > Culicidae > Aedes > Aedes aegypti. The sequence continues at coordinate 279,980,380 of NC_035109.1, forward strand.
ATCAGATTTTGTTTTAAAGTGGCATAACCTTTAAGAGCTTTATAAAGCATAATTAAAGTGGGTAAGGGCCCCATAACAACCAAATTAATGCAATACTTGGTAAAGCGGTTTTAATGCACAAGCCCTACTAAAGCATTTATGTTTGTATATTTAAGGTTCATGATGTATATTAGCTTAAAACAATGTATGTTTAGGGCTTGCGTTAAAAATAAACAAAACAATGAATCCATTGACTACCTTTCAATGGGTTTCTTTACCAGCTTAATGATTTTTTTTGTTGGAATCAGGATTCGAACCCACAACTAGGATGATGGTGTGCTGGATGCCTGGCGCGTTGGTGTCCTGTGCTAAAGCTGCTGATGTAATAAGGTAGGATAAAAGTTCCTTATAAACGAAGCCATTGTGTGTGTCAACATTACTATTCGCCCAGTTATTACGATTAGAAAGAATTCTCTTCGGCGATTGATATCCTTTCCTCACCAAATGAAACATCAATAGAAATAATTTGATCACCATTCTTTCTTGTAGAGTAAATAACAGAACTTAATCCACAACACAAAGCCCTAGCGCATTAAACAGATTTCGGGGGAGAGAAATTGATCGACATTTCCTCTCGCTCCTTATGAATAAAAGAGTCTCATAGATAAAATACAACAATTTTGAATGAATAAATATATCCTTAGATCATGAAATGGGGGTTCGAGATGAAAGAACGTCATTTCATTATTCTTCCATATTCCACAAAACGTAATGAGCGAGTGCGAACGTGCTCGATCGTCTTACTTATTTATTACAGATTCGAGTGCGTTTAATGAGGTTATGTTATCTTGTATGACAGCATAACTGTATATTCACTCTTAACGCTTAGCATAATGCTATATTAAAATAATGCTACAAAGCATTTACAATGTTGATCAAATGCATCATTGCTTGACAGTTATTGAATAAATGCATGATAACATTATTATTGCGAACGTGCTCGATCGTCTTACTTATTTATTACAGATTCGAGTGCGTTTAATGAGGTTATGTTATCTTGTATGACAGCATAACTGTATATTCACTCTTAACGCTTAGCATAATGCTATATTAAAATAATGCTACAAAGCATTTACAATGTTGATCAAATGCATCATTGCTTGACAGTTATTGAATAAATGCATGATAACATTATTATTGCAAAAAATGTTGACTTTCGACCAAATTAATGCAATGGTATAATGCTTGTGGTTACTTGGGTAGGCATATACCACGTGAACACAAAACCGCATTCTTCCTCCTCGTGGACAAGGGTAGACATTTCATCAACCTACCCACCCCCTCTCCACTTTATCCATGTGGACTTTTCAAGAAATATTTTTCATCATCTGGCACTTTTCTTCTATTCAAAATAAGTGAAACATTTCACAGAACAAACATTTACTATAAACGAAGTTTTCAAAATGCAACCACTTTTGTTTGAAACGAGGAAATTATTGAATGCCTAATTATGTTTATAGCTCTAACAATAAATTTATCACTTCTGAATTTGTACAACCATCAAAAACAACCCGCATAAAAAAACACAATTTGCCTTATTTTCAAAACAGTATTTCAATCCTAACTGGTAAGGTTAAAATATCTCAAACTGTGCCTCTTATGTTGGACAATTTGAAGCATATATCAGTAAACTGTTTAAAATGGTTCATGTAATCCATACCAAACAGTGACAGTAAATTAAAGTGTGCCGAAAAGGTCAAACAATACGATGATTAGAAATTAAAAGAAACGGTAAAAGTGTAACTTAACCATCTGTCGAATGGTATGCGTTTCACACACTCACACATGCGCATTTACCATTCAAAACTTATTCTTAACAATTTCACAAACAGTTTTATGAGTTTGGTATTCGTGAATGAGTTTCTTAAAAAAATCATTGCTCTAACCTCCGTTTGAAACACTTTGAAAAATATGTACGCAGATAATATGTATTGTTTTTACCCTGGTTTTTACTGAGCGATAAAAAATGTTGTGCTTTTTATATTTTATGCAAACTGATAAAAACAGTCTTGAAAATAATTATTGTTTCACATTGTGTATTTTTTTTTTGAGGTTAAAACGTATTGATTAAATGCGCTAAAATTGTTGTTTTTTCGCTGTGTAAAACTTCTCCAGCAACATTGTAGTGTTTTTTAAGCGTGTGATTTTTTTCGTTTGTTTATTTTGTGAAATCGCGAGTGGAAAAATGATAGAAAATTCAGAAAAAAAAAGTGCCGGTACAGCAACCGAAGATAGCTCCTGCTGTTTCTAAGAGAGTGGCCGACATCCAGCAACTTGGAGGAGAGCAAAATACATTCCAGCTACAAGTTAAAGACAGCGGTTGCCTTCATCCAACACAGCAGTTCCATTTTCATTTCATTAGAATCTCCAGTAGATTCCGTTCCCAGTATCAGACGGACGAATTTGATCATAATCGGTTGGTAAGTGTTTATTATTTTCTTGCGATTGAAAAAATCCTAAATACGATTTCGATCTGTTTGTTTCTCCCAGGTTGAAAGCGGTTCCTAAAAGCTGACTTCATAGCATTGGCCAACAACCTGTAGATTTTCCTGCAGCATCAAACGAGATCAGGCATTTAATACGAGCTACGTTAGGCAAACCTACTTCGAAGGAGCTACATTACCAGATGCTGACGATGGCAGTGCTGGCGTCTTTGATCCGGTTAATTAGGAATCCCTCATCCCTGTTTAATAATGAAGTCCAGACATGAGGATTTTTTCCGCTGCAGCTTTCGTGCTGATTTAGACTTATGATTCAAACTGTTACAACAATGTTATTAAAATATATTATAATGCATATATACGTTTTTTTTTTTCATTATGTTACAAACATATCAGAATGGTTTAGTAAAGGGTAAAAAAACAATAACGTACCGTAAACCAACAGTAACACATACATTGTTTGATTTGAATTAATTTTATAGTTAAACTATTCTTAAACAGTTTGCTTTACATTGAATGTGAGAAAAATGGATAATATATAGACCATTGGGCAAATTGTGGACGAAAAATTTTGTTCAGGAAAATCGCCATTTTTAAATGGTTACATAACTTAACCGCCTATTCCCCATACTGTGATTTTCCAATTTACCATTGGCCATACTGTGAAAACCGTTCGATGTACTGTAGCCATATTGTTAATTTGTCTATTATACGGAATTGTTTAGTTATTGTCGCAAATTGTTGTGGATGGTCTGGGAAACGGTAAGACTATAGTTCTTATTTATGCGGGAATTTATTTAATCATATAGTCCGAAAGTTGTAAGCTCGGCATTTTTTAATGAGTTCTGAACAAAAGATTTAACTTGGCATGGTTGGTTATCGCATTTGATCTATATTAGTAAACAAGTCAAGCAAGATCTCAAACATTGTCACTGAGGTATTTTCCGGAAAATCAGTTCTCGATTTTCCCGGAAAATTTGATACTTTCGTACCGTGGAAATATGCCTAAATATTGAACGACTGGGCTGGATATAAATTTGCATAATATTTTCAATTACTAAATAAAGGGTAACTAACTGGATTCAGGTTATAAATTGAGAATATGAACGTTTTTCTCAAGGGTTTTCAATTTCAATTTTCCACAAACTGGTTCAAAAAACTGAACGCGTAACGCTTTTGTAGATGGATCAGTGTATTGAAATGAATGATTTTTTGACCCTCTCATTTAAAGCTTATAAACAAAAAATATACCCATATTTTTGTATATCCTGCACCCTCATATTCCCCTGCAGGTCATAAGCATAGTCGGGGGCCTTAATTTGAGCATTTTAGCACCAAAATTTTGAAAAAATTGGCGTAGCCCTACTTAGCAGCGACATATTTTTCCAACCAGATGCCGAGTTGATAGAGAAACGTCATTTGAGAAGTAACGCTGCCACACACGCCTGAAATAGGCAGGGCCGAATCATGTAGAATGCAGAACGCTATCGTCAGATCGTTACCAAACCAGAACGGTAGATGAAATGTAATATGTTAATAACAAAATGTTAATAAAAGCTTATTTTTTATACCAAATTAGGTTGATATTGTTGTCTAACACAGAACACCTAGATATAAGAAATGAATGTAATGTTTGGAATGATACTAATAAAAAATAAAAAAAGTGTTTTAAACGAAATGACGAAACCGAAGTACCTTTAGTGCACCAGTAGCCGCTTACTAGGGTAAAAACAGATTTTTTGTGTTAAAATGGAATCTTTCTCGCACGGATATCGTCTAGTAACATCAACAACTTTCAAATGAAGCCGTCTGACATTATTTCTCGATTACTTTTTCAAATCGACGTAAATAACTTTTATACGGTTTTGTGAAAATTAAATAGGAAAAATCACAATCTATCTTCTAAAACTGTTTTAAAATGAATCACCTTTTTAACATTTTTTTGCCATGTACTTCGCTCAAATTTTGCATACACTCAGCCCACGTTCAAAACCTAGGTAGTTTCTATTATTTCCCACAAAAATAATTATAAGAAAATGATAAGCCGTTTCATTCAGTTACTTTCGACGTTTTTCTACCAGTGTAAAATCGGCTCAAGTAGTGTTTTGTTTTGATTCGTGGTTAAGTCACTTTGTCTCTCCATACAGCGGGGCGGCGAAAGTAGTGGTTAGGTTGCGAAAGTTGAAAATGTTACTTTCGTCGTTTTGTAAATAAGGAAATTAAACGTTCTAAAAGTGAAAAGTAGAGTTGGCACAGAGCGGTACATGTAGAATTCCGCCTGCTTAACACGTATGATCGATAAAGTAAGTTTGTATACTTTTTTGACTTGAGTCTGTATGAATAAGTTTTCGAGATTTGAATTTCTTTATATTTTGACTACAAGACCTTGCGAGCGGCTATTGGATCAGTAAATATAGCATCTAGTTATATATTTGATTCAAATATAATGTATTTTCTGCATTTAGCGTTACATTTCATACACAACTTAGGACAGGGTGTCGACCCAGTTTTAAAAATGAAGGGGCCTATTTTGTAAATCGAGCAGATTCATGTGACTCGTCTGTATTCATTGTCGATCAAAGCAAGCATGCATATTTTAGATGTCATTCATCGACTCCCATGGACCGATGCACGAGTTCACTAATTTGACGTTTGAGCGGTGCCGAATTCATTCGTTGCTATGGTCACGTAAATAACACGGCACCGCTCAAACGTCAAATGGTGAACTCATGCATCGGTCCATAGTAATCCAGTCATATAGAGTGACAACTGTCGAAAAACTCGAGTGACAGACCTGAGTCGAGCGAATTTTTCAATCGACAGTGACTCCAGTCGAGTCATTTTGATCGACTCGACTTACAAAATAGACCCAAAAATTCCCTGACCTTCCAGTTGTTTTCCAGAAAAAATTCAGACCATGTTGATTTGTTTGTTTGGTAGAGTGTATGTTTTAGGTCGTATGAATAAGCTGAGCAAAAGTAAAAACTTTACTCAGATATACGTGTCAGGAAACTTACGATAATTTTCATTAAATTGATATGATAAAACGGAGCACTTGGGTATGTTATTTTCAAACTTGATAATTCGTATTAACCCTCTAATACCCAACCTCGCCTTTAGACGGGGTACACTTTGGAATTTTGTGTATTTTTTCGTAGCTCGGAAATCAAAATTATTTTATTTTTGGTTTAAACCTTGACTCATAACACGCATGTAAGAAAAAAATTTTATGACTTTTGAAACTATTTTGTATTTTTAAAAATTGTTTGAAAAATTGTATTCTTATATACCCTATAAATGCCCGGGGGTTTTTTTTTTTTCTGTTCGGAACATAAACCACTGCGACCAATATTTGATCTATTGTAGTATATCCCGTGTCCTTTGTGTAGTGCATGTCGTGTTACTTTGTCACTATCGAGAAGTGATAAAGTATTCGGTTTTTTTACAGTTGTCATTCCTAACTTGATCACAGGAAAGGATTCTAATTGAAAGGTTCCGCTTTTTAAATCCTTCGAAGGGTGTGGTGGGTACACTCTCCGCAGGCGCGCTCCTTTATCAGTCAAAATCGGATCCCTTGATAAAGTCGGGAAGTGACACCGATATTGTCCATGCATCAGAATCCTAGTCCTTACTTCTTCAAACTAGAGAACAATAAATAAAAGATTAGAAAACAACTTGTTGATTTCGACTCATTTTTATCCTTGTCTCAAGGTCATTCTCAGCTACTGGAAAACCGAGACTTGTCACTTTTAACAAGGGTTAAAATGTAACAAGGACTAATAGTGTTCCTTTGATTACTATAGCATCCTGTTCTCTTCGTTTGAAGCAGTCAGGACTAGGGTTCATTGGTAGATCTTTACCCCATAACGCACCACAAAAAGGTGATCTACCCGCGTTATGGGTAATGCCCGGGGTTAATTTAACGTGTAATAAAAAAAATCATACCTTTTATATTTTTCTACAATCGACCTATCACAAAAGAAGAACCTGGTGGTATCAAAATAATTTCAAACCTGTTTTTCCGTTAGTTACACGGAAAATAAAATACGCTCCGAAAAAAAATTGAAAATTTATTATTTTTAAAACTACTGCAAAAATTTATATTTTTATTATTGCCAAAAATCAACAACCAGAAAAGGCTTAAAGAAAAAAATGAGAAAAGCTAGGGATGTTCAAAAATAAAAATTATAAAAATCAAAAACCAAAATTCAAAAATTCACGAATAAAAAAAAATAATTGCCCAGAACGTGTTTAGAACGATTTTAAGGGGTTAGCGACGAAGGCAGGATCAAACATGTCGCGCGTCGGTCTAGTCAGTGAAAAAGTGGCGTGATCAGTTAGAGTAAATGAAAAGAGGCACGATCGGTTAGTTCTGTCTGATCTTTCGACCTTGACGCTTGCTCCTACGGGGACCAGCGACGAGGGCAGGATCAAACGTGTTGCGCGTCGGTCTAGTAAGTGAAAAAGTGGCGTGATCGGTTAGTTCTTTTTGATCCTTTGACCTTGACGCTTGCTCCTGGGCAGTGCGTCAAGAAAGCCAAGTATTTTTTTTTTTCCTTTTCGGGTCGCGCGCCTTTTTTTTCTGAGTGCTTTTATATAGCCGAGCAAACGAGTGAGGCTGAGAGTGGATTGTGGCTGCACAGTGAAGGATAAAGGATCAATTGGTGAGCTCGTTTCATGCTACTATTTCTAATCTATAAAATATGTATGACTGCACATTTAATCGTTATAATTGTGGGACGTAAATATGAATTTTCAACAAACCATGAATTGTTCGTCACTGTGAGTGTCGACACAAACTCTGATTCATGAATTATTTATGTTTCACATTTTTTTTTATTTTCAGAACACCCCTTTTTACCTTTATTTTTGTAATTAAAAAAAAACTTTGAATGGTTCGACACTACAAGTGTAGACTTGCGAAAAGTTCACTTTATTCAACAAACTTTGGATGGTTCGCCACTGTAAGTGTCGGCATAAGAATAAGAGTGTTCTATGATGTTCCAACCAATCAAGTTTTTTGTTTCTTTTCAAATAAGTAAAATATAATAACACATGCTTCCGTTCTGACAGCTGTAGGAATGTTACATTTAGGTATTTGTTCAACAAACTTTGAATGGTTCGTCACCTCAAGTGTCGGCATAATTTTCCACTACATAGAAATTGTTCATATCAAATGAAAATTTTATATTTACAAATAAGCATGTATATATCTCACAAATCATTATTTATCATGGTCTAATCGCTTATCAAAGTGAATCCTGTGACCCAACGATCCTTCCCATTAACAAACATCCCTCCCAGTAACCTTTGTGGAGATGCAGAGGCAAACACGGTCTCCAAATAGCAAAGGTTACACACTAACATTCCTTCCCCCAATCCCACCTGACTGCAAGGACGTTATTGACCCTGTATAAATAGAGGCACTGAATTATGCACATTGAAGAAGATTATGGCCAATCCCAGCCAAACTTCTAGTTGATTCTTTGTGCATTTTCACTGACTTCGGTCAATCACGGAATAGCAACCATTGATATGTGTAGTCAGTCTAAGCTAAAGCTAAGCTAAGAACGTGTTTAGAACGATTTTAAATAACGAAAAATAATATTTAAATCGAAAATACCAATTTGGGTATTAGAGGGTTAATAAAGCGGTAAGAGCTGAGTAGATGCTAAGCAAATTCTGAGTCACCTTCTGATCATATTGAAATCTTCAAGCGCAAAAGTTACATTTAAAATTGGAGAAAAGGATGTATTCGGATGTTGAACTACCTCAGATATAATTTAACAAATTTCAGGCATAAGGACAATTTTGGACACCTTCCGCAACCTGATTATACCATTTTTCATACATAAGACGTCACTCTTTTAAGATTATTACTATGTTTTTATTATTAGAAGGACTTTCTTCCTGAAATTTGGCTACTTCTTTTTCAGGTAAAATTACCGAACTTTCTTTGAAAAATGCATCAAGGAATTCAACAAAAAAATTCTCAGAAATTCCAATTTGAATTCTTAAATGTATTTTTTTTTTCAAGTTTTCCTCCTATACTTTTTCCTTCATAACCTCTTCCCAGAACCTCCTCAAATGTTTTATCCAAATATATGACTTTAATATCACAAAGAATTAGAACTCTTACGATGTTCCTGCATAAACAAGAACAAAGATGTTTCTAAGAATTTAAAAAAAAATATATAATGACTGTTTATTTTATAAAGTGGACACTTTGTATATGCTATAGCTTTTTTAATTATTGATAAAATCGTAATCGGTTTTCTGTGTTTCGTTCAACTATTATCCTACAATGCTATGAAAATATAAAATCTTAGAAAATGCTTTTGGTTGAAGAGCTATATAGTTTTTCCAAAAACTCCTAAGAAAAACTGCTCATCAAAGTTCAACATTATTTTTCGCAAAACAAAAATCCCAATTTTTATGAACAAATTGTATGTTTGTATCCTTTACTATTCTACTAAAGGTATAGCTTTGAAAAAATCAATTATAATCCACCATTCTCTGACATTAGGTAACTTTAGTGATTTACCCATTTAAGGCCAGATTTGCTGATACACCATCCTTTCACTGCCAGCAAAAGAGAACAGTTAAAAGCGTGTTCAAAACTAATTTGGATTACTAAAAAAACTATATTTGTATAAACGAGAGCTAAATCGTGAGTTTAAATCACAGTCTTAAATATAAATTTTACTGTTTATAGTAATTTTACTAAAAAGTCTCATACTTTTAAAATCATGTACGCATATTTATCGATCTACAGCAAATTGTAAACGGTTTTCTCCATTTTTTTTTTCATTGGTAATCTCAGAATAACATATTATGAAAATAATATGTGGAAAATAAAATCGATTTTATTGCAGCAGTGTTTCCAATTTTGATGATTGTCAATATACTTTGATAGGTCTTTTAAGAATAAAGCAATTGTGTTTCTATTGTGCTTTAAATGTGACGTGGGGACTTAATAAGTAACTTTATGAATGCGTAAGTTATTTTCCATACTAATGCTATAATAGCACTTCCGCCAGGACGTACTTTTAACCGAAAAATTCTACTCATATCAATTCCCTTCAAATTTAAAATATTTTTCTTTCAAAATATACGGGAAAAATTATTTTATAATATCTGTAAAATTGTTGCTCTAAAAATAACTTGATTTTTTCCATCAGGCTTCTGATTGATGATGCTTTCGAAGAACAAGCCTGTTTTGAAAATAAAACATAGAAATTATCAAATTTTCCAGCCAATTTCTAACAATAATTGATTTTGATAACCCCAAAAAATCGACCGTTCTAATCTTTGCTCCACATTCGTGTGAAATTTCATTATTTTGGAGAATTTTCATTATCACAGCATTGTACAATACTAGTTGAACGATGTGCAAAAAACCGATTGAAATTCATTGATAAATTAAAAAGATACAGCATGCACAAGGTGTCCACTTTATAAAATGAACAGTCATTAATTACACCTCCAGTAGGCGAAATTCGGCGCATATTTTTTTTTTTTTTTTTTTGGAGAAAAGAAAATTTTCTTGCTGGTCAATAATGGAAGAAAATTTCTTCTCTTTGAAGAAATTGTTCACCGGAATTCACCTACAGGAATCTCTAGAAAATATTGAATAATTTCTTCCAGTCATGATTTTTTCCTAGAAATCAATTTAGAATTCATAGGAATATTACAGAAATACTTCAAAAAAAGTTTAGAGATCACATCACATCACACTTTTTCCAAAATGTATTCATTTCTTCTTAGAATTCCGAAGTGATTTCTTTAATTCAAGCAACCGTGCTCCCCCGATAAATTTATCTAAATATTTTGAACGGAATTAATTCTGGAATTGAATAACGCGCTGATAATAAGTTTTTAGATTCAAAAAAATTATTAAATTCAGGAAATATGCTGTATTTCAGATTTGTGCTCTTGAAATTTTGAGATACGATTTTCATCTTCCCCTGTTGCAAAATATTCATTCATGCTGTTGTGCGAAATTCGTGAAATAAAATATTATTATTATTATGTATCTTTGTAAAATTAAAAATGAAATAAAAACCCAATCAATTCAGCTATACATTATCATGGAACAAGATAGGACTGAGGCAACTGAAAACTTCCAATCTCTGTTTCTCTCAAAATAAATTCAAATGAAAAAAATCAAACTCACGAGAGAATCAAAATCCTCTCTATTCCAACACACCACTTTCGATCTGCACCACGACCTGGAGCGGCCTACGTAAGTAAAGATATTCAAGCGTATTCTTCCGTCGTAGGTATATCTCTTCTCCGGTCCCCATACTTGTAGCGGACACCTATATCTGTGCCCAGAGGTTCCCCATTTCGACGTTCTGGGTATTGCTTTCAAATATTCTTGTTGTGGCCGGGGATCTATGGTTTCGATGTTTTGTGTCACACATTTGGATCTATTGTAACATTTTTTCAATCTCGTGTTCAATGCAGCTCACTATGGGATATTCCTTAGCACGAGTATAACCAAACTTTTGAAAGTATTTATCCTGTACAACTTCTGAGAGGTATCAAAAAGGTATTTTGTGTCTTTAGTAAACCAGCACGTCACAATTTTGTGGTACAAACTTTCTAGTGACCCAATCCACCAACCATGCAGAATAGGACTAAACTTTCATGTAGGATATAGCTAGCTTCAATTTTTACTGTGTATTGTGTTCAATTTTTACTGTGTATTGTGTTGTTGTTTAATTCGATTTTTCCAACATGCCTGCTGTCCCTGTACAAATTTCATCGTTTCTTTTATATGGCAAAATACAATACTTTTCTAAATCATAAAAAAAAACTTTAAGCGTCATAAATAAAGAGCACGATCAAGTTTTCAGCTTAAACGGATGTTTTGTTCTTCAGATGTGTGCTCTTGAAAATTTGAGGTTTGGTTTCGATTAATCTTCATCTTAAGGAATGTAAACAATGTTGTTTTTACTAACATGTGTACTGTGGAATAGTTTTAATTTCAGCGCCATTTTCAACTTGAATCAAACTGATACAAATCTGATACCGACTTTTTGTCCACACCATGTTGAAGCATTAGTAAATTAAGAACTCATGAGATGAATTCTTAAACTTATCTAAATAAACTAATTGAAATTTTTATAATCTTGGCAATGGTTTCTAGATGACTTCACACAAAAACCTTGTGATACTGATTCATTTATAAGCTGTAGACTCTACACTGTAGAGATATTGAACAACTATTATTATGCAATCTAAATTTGAACTCTAAAAATGAAAAATCTGTGGTTTGGCTAACAGTGCGTGTTATATCTCACAATCTAGGAGTTTCAGAACAAAATTTATACGTGTTTAAAAAATAGTTGAGAGAATTGAGATGAAATAACAGAAAAGTGTTTCAACGCATTTGATTGATGATTCTCAAGATTCAAGAATCCGTCATCTCAATCATTGTCACCATCGAAATTGCAAAAGCAGTTTCTCCGCCTAAAACTGGAATTTATTCGCATATACGTTCACAGTTGTGGTATCCGGGAAAATGTAGAGGCAAATCTGCGATTCCAGTATTCGGCCGTCATGGTCCTGCAGGAAGCGAATGGTCCAACTGATCGGTTTGTTTGAGGATACCAACCAGTGCGCGATCCACGCCAAGCGTGTCAGCTTCATGCTGAAGGACATCTAGCTGTAATTGAATTGCAGCACAATTTCAAACAAAACAGCCCTTTCAGGATCACAACAATGCATTCGACGTAAAAGAGTTACAACCAGAGACATTTCATCTATTACTATTAATTGATTAATTAATTTATTTATTTATCAATTATAATTTTGGTTGATTAGTTTTAAACGGAGATAAATGGCAAACAAAGTTTTACCTTGGTTCATTCTTCTCTGTGTGCGTATTTCGATTCCATCGACAATTTCTTACCAAATCAAAACATCAACAAAGCTGTTGCTGATTACACGCTAACATAAAAGTACCCTTTAAATGGGTTTCTTGTACCCATTTTTATCGTCAGTATGAAGTTGTCAAAAAAAGAGTATTTTCCAATGACATAAAAAGGGTACTTTAGCCTCATTATGAAGTTCCATACACGGTAAAAAATCAGCACGCTCGATTGAATAGATTGATCACTTGACTCAATTCAAAACACCAATCACCATGATTTGAAGGGTTCTAACTTTGGATTTGCTCTACTGTCTCTAGAATTAGACTCTGAAGTGAAAATCCGTTGATTTTGAACATCATGTCTTTTGTATGAAAGCAATCATTGACAGCTCGTTGTAGAAACTGATTGAGATCAATTCAACCCCTTTCAACAGATGCGAGTTGGTGTCGAGATAAGATACTAGACTTGCACTCCGAAGATTGGTGGTTCAAATCTGGGTCAGGCGGAAATGTTTATTTTAATTTTTTTTTTATTTCAAATCAAAACATGCAACGTTGAATTCAAGTGCTGTTACCTTGATTTTGTCAAGATTCAACAGTAGTGCGAAAACAAGTGCAGAACTATTGATAGCATGGTGCTTATTTTTTACCGTGTAACTAGCAGCAATAACACTGCGGAACACGTTTTTGTCTCCAGCACCAAAATACCGCTATTCATTTAATTAAGGGTTGCTGAATCCATTGCCGTTTTCAGAAATATCATAGCACGTCTAGTTTTTGAGAGATTGACTGTTGAAAATGCAAAAAATGACTATTTCAGTCAACTTGCATGCAAGTTTGCCAGCTTGTAAGGTAATATATTGGCTTAATTTGCCACAGAATTCCAACTTTATGTGTATAACAATACTTATCATCAAAGTTTGTATTACTTTCGATACGGAAAAGTTATTTTTTGATGGTTTAGAGAATTGTTGTATTTTGCCATATAGAAGAAACGAAGAATTTTGTATGGAGACTGCAAGCATGTTGAAAAAATCGGTTTAATCGAAATTTAATCGCGCAATTTCAATCAAATTATGTCTGAAATGAAAGTTCAAATTCTATTTTGCATGTTTGGTGGATTGGATTATAAAAAAGTATGATAAATTGTACTTTAAATTTCATGTAAACATTAATAAGACCAGTGTTTTATACAACTTTGGCGACCTGTAGCTAAAAATTGTGACGTGCTGGAACATTTCTGAGAATGGCACCAGATTCAGCAACCCCAAATCTACTAGAGACACATAATTTGATCCTTGAGACACGCAAAAATGTCATTTTTGTTACGCTGTGTAATGGGTAAATAGTACACATGCTTGTTCGCAAAATGAAAGTGTATTTTTTTTCTATTTTAATTTATTGTCGTTCAAAGTGAAGCGAGAAATAACTAAATTTACGAACTTCTCAACACGTAAGTAATGTTAGTAGATAAGTCGCTGTGCACTAAATCTAATGATCTAAACAATTACTTATCTTGTTGCAGATTTTTGGATGACCACGACGATAATTCTCTGTTTCGAGTTCTTTGTCCGCTGCAGCGGTTCCCGTGATGGATGATCACCTAGATGCAGAGATTTTATTTTAGTTTGTTAGGAAGCTTCGGTCGAAACATCGGCGGAACAAATTTATCGATCGAATAAATTGCATGATATATAAGAAATCAATGCTATATGTTGCAAACAAGGACTTTTATTTCTGATTTTTGTATTTTGTGATGTATTTTTATCGTTAACCTCATTCTGCATGCAGCATCGCTCATAAAATAATGGGGTTTAATTACCCATTTTCCTGCTAGGGACCAAGAGTGAAAAATACCCTTTATCTGAAGTTCAAAGCGAATACTCTTTAATGAGTAAATCGACTTTACTCTTTTAATGAGTTAAGCCACTTTAGTTGGAAATGGGTACGAAAATACTCATTAATGGGTATTTCCAAGTTAGCGTGTACCGTAATTTCAGGTGAAATTGATCATTTTTCATAGTTTTTCTGTTTCTGTTTTCATAAATGTTGAAAATGCCAAACAACTGAATGCAGGAAAACAAGTACGACGGTCAGCCTCTTTGGCCCATGTACCAAAATTTTCCAACAAGAACTCGAAGAACTCGAAACAGCAAATTATCGTCGTGGTCATCCAAAAATCTGCAACAAGATAAGTAATTGTTTATATCATTTGATTTAGTGCACAGCGACTTATCTACTAACATTACTTACGTGTTGAGAAGTTCGTAAATTTAGTTAATTCTCGCTTCACTTTGAACGACAATAAATTAAAATAGAAAAAAATACACTTTCATTTTGCGAACAAGCATGTGTACTATTTACCCATTATTGCTGCTAGTTATGGAACTTCATAATGAGGCTAAAGTACCCTTTTTATGTCATTGGAAAATACTCTTTTTTGACAACTTCATACTGACGATAAAAATGGGTACAAGAAACCCATTTAAAGGGTACTTTTATGTTAGCGTGTAGGTACATGTTAACTTCAAGACGTCAAAACCTTATAACAGCAAGAAAAATGTGCTTTTCTATGAAAAATAAGACATGCCTCGATATGTAACAACTTTTCAATAGTTTAGTCATAAAAATCAATAGTTTTCATTCTTGGAGTCGATTTGTATAAATATTTTCAATCGATATGTGCAAGAATCTTGAAAATCTACCCGAGCGTTAGTAAGTTATTAACAGTCAAAATCTAACCATTTTTCGTGACGCTAGAAATTTTTCATTTTTCGAAATTGTACCCCAGTATGTTGCCGTAAGACGTTATCCAACGTCAAAAGGTTTTCTTAATCCATTCGGGTAAAGAACTACTTAGGCACTTCATGATTTACTTTGGCATAAGAAGGTATCAGGGGAACACATTCTGTTATAATCTTGTTTTTTCCGTCTAGTCGGGATGGCTTCCAGATTTCTTTAATTTTATGCCTCAAAAACGTGAGTAGGGGTAAAAGTCTTCGAGTTCGATTTTGAGGTAAAGGTGTCCGGGTCTTAACAAAGCAGAAATCTACAAAATTATTGGCAGGATTTTCACACAGACTTTTTTCTTGAACAAATTTTATGATAAAAATCTGTTGCTATACCTTGTAAAACGATCTGTATAGTTTCTGAACGAGATGGTGTTTATATTTATTAAGGAATTCGAAATCATTAATAATGGAAATACCGCAAAGATTTCCTGCTAAAAATCTAAAGTTATTCATTTAGTTTTTATATTTACAAGAATATGGTAACTGTTTCATGCCAATTTGATAAGGCACATCTGTTTGAAAATTTCACTGTGAATTTTCAGTTGTTCGTTATTGAATATGAATTCATTATTTTCTGATTTTTCTCTAGAATCCAAGCAATTGCTGTATAAACTTTCTGACTGTGTTTCTGTGGGATTTTCCGTAACATTTGGTTTGGTGGAATCAGCAATGTCTATAGAACTTTGAACATGGATTCTTCCATGAATTGCTCTCATTATTCCTTTATGAAGTGCCTGCAATTACAACGCCAGAATTATTCTTAACTTCTTTCGAACCTAACATCTAGAGTTATACACCATGTTTCTCTAAGCGAAGGGGAGAGCTTTAGTTAGATTCACGAAAGATGTTTGGAAACAAAATGACAATATACAGTATTGGACAAAACATTTGCAACTTTTAGGATTTTTCATACAAAATGACAAACTTTGGTAAGCTTGATCTCAGTTATTGATGGAACGATTTGAATGAAATTTTCACAGAACATTAGACATAATTTGAATTGCATTATATATTTTTGAATATTTTTTTTCCAATCAAGAGTTTAAATGTAATAACAATTTAACTAAAGTGTAGTTTTCGAAAAAAAAATGTACACTTATTTATTTCACAATCTGATACCCTACACAAAAACTGTCTTCAGCAAACTTGTTCATCTCGTCAAAATCTACAACTTTGCTGAAGATACCTTCAAGCTATTCCTTCAATATGTTTAGTTATTTCAATTATGAAAAATCAAAAAAATCCCTTTAGTCAAACCGTTACTGCTTTTGAACTCGTGATTGAAAATATCACTCAAAAATACAAGACAAAATTCAAGTTATGTCTGATGTTCTGTAAAAAAATCATTCAAATCGGTCAATAAATAACTTAGATATATCTTACCAAAGTTAGTCATTTTGTATGGAAAAACGAAAAAGTTGCAAATGTTTTGTCCAATACTGTAGTTAAAAACTCGCATTAAGTCTCATACATGCCCCTATGATACTGAACGCGATAAATGCATGTTGAATATAAATTTTCTTAATTTCTGGATAAAAGTTACGAGCATGTCATGAGTTCGATTCTCACCGAGAAGACGTGTAACTTTTTCGCAAATCGTCTCATCAATTTGTCCACTTAATTCAATTTCAAAGTATATGTAATGCTTAGCTTTCCGGGAGGTATTTTGGAAAACAGCTTGATTTTAGCACGGTGTTTTTAAGAAATATTCCCAAAATCGAACGGTTTTGTGTTGCCAAAAACGAGCCGTGCCAAAATCGAACGGGCACTGTAGATGGTAAATTCTTTAATGATAGGGAACCTCCCGGGAAATATGGGAACTCCCGGGAAACGGGATCCCAGAAATTTTTCTCGGGTATGGAAATTCTAGTACGAATCAGCGCGACAAAAGTTTAAGGTGAAGATGAATCGAAGCCAAATCTCAAATTTTCAAGAGCACAAATCTGGAAAACCAAACACCCGTTTGGGCTGAAAACTTAATCGATTGGTCATCACCAGCTAGTGACCAATCGATTAAGTTTTCACCTTAAAAGGATGTATGGTTCTCCAGATCCTTGCTCTTGAAAATTTGAAGTTTGGCTTCGATTCATTTTCACCTTAAGTCATATACATATAACAATCTGTATATCTAGTGAGTGCGAAAAAAGTCACCAAAATTTCTTGTTTTTAATTAGTTTTACAAAAAAACTGCTATTTTTGGGTATATTACTATTAACCCCGTTTTCGGCAAAAAGTATCGATATTATATTTTTCAGATAGAGAACTCTTGCCCACTGCACACTGTAGCGGACGCTGAAAAAACGTGATCGAAATCGTTTTGAGCTTGAAAACGCGTTTTTTGTACTATAGTGTCTTCGGGAAAGTTGTTCCCTATAATATTCTTTATTTTATGAAAGTATCAGTTTGGTGATTAATCCACCTACAAGTGAGATGAAAATTTTATTTTTTGTACATATTTATGAATTTAAAAAAAAACTTTGTTCGGAAAAGTTGTAGATAATATTGTGAGAAAAAACTTTGCTGAAGACACCATATGCATATCTTTTGATTTTCATATACATTTGTGGAGTTTTTCGTGGAACGCCCCTAAAAATCACTTTTTTCATCATAACTTTGTTTGACGATTTTATACAATTTTAATTTGTTCTAGTGCTAATTGATGCTTACAACAACGCATAATTTTCTCGAAGAGAGTATATTTTTATCTCTCATATTTTTTGAGTTATCGAAGGTTTCATATAAAATTTTGCACCTTTTTGACACAAAAAATCAATAAGTTGCGCACATTTCCGCAGTCTGAAACTGCCTCATCCAATGGTTTGAAACTAATACTATGAAATGTAGGGAATGACACTTTTAGCCTGCTTTAGCCTGACGGTCAAAATTAAGAAAGTTAAAATGATTTCTTATATGCATTTTTCATTCACACCTGTCCTCAATACCCTGTACTAGCTTTTCTGGAACATCTGTCAGTCCTGTATCGTATCTTACGCAGTCGAATGAACAATATAACCAACAACAGAACGGAATACTATGTTCAGATGGTTTATCACAGACAAACAGACAAAAAAACACGCCTACACGCCTTCCGTAGTTCATTTTTCAAACGTTCTATGCATATATGCAATAGGTGCCAAACACTATTATTGGTTTTGTTTCCCTCCAATATGTGTACATTACACTATCTCCTAGTGCCGTTTTGGTATTTGTCTGATATTTTTAGGTGGTGGAAATTTTTAAATTAGTTTTTCCATGTCTTACGTCTATTTGTCTATTAATGAAACATCTCGTTTATCCATCATTTTTAACTATGCATTGGCGATCGGAACAATTTATATAAGGGATCATCCATAAATTACAACCTGAGTAGGATTGACCATGTTTTTTTTTCTTATTAAGTGTGACTTTTGTTTGATCTTAAACAAAATTAAAGAAGGAGAATTAGTGATAATAGCCTTTTGTGACGTCATAAATGAATGCCCCTTAAAGAACTTATCAAAGAGAATACGTTTAGCCGCTGTTGTATCGCTGTGAAGTGTTTTCGTTGAAGTTTATTCCACATTTGTAAATATAACGATTGTGTTGTATGGTATATCTATTATTGTATCCTTAATTTTAATTACCAATTCATTTGATTATATAGATAAAAAATATAGGTAACCCTTTTCCAGCACAAATAGCGATCAAATCATGGCAGTTTCATTCCCAGGTAACTCTTGACATCCTAATATAAGTAATCAGTTACATATTCAACTAAGATCAATGCATATTCTAGGTGAATGCAAATACCACGATCTATTTCGACTATGGTGATTTAAAGAAGAAATCAGATGCCATCACGCAAGATATAATGGTTCGATATGATCTCGATGATGAGGGTGACATAAAATCGGAAATTGAAAAATGCTCCATTTGAGCAAATATTTTAAAACGTTATGGGGCCCAGATAGCCGTAGCGGTAAACGCGCAGCTATTCAGCAAGACCAAGCTGAGGGTCGTCGGTTCGAATCCCACCGGTCGAGGATCTTTTCGGGTTGGAAATTTTTTCGACTTCCCAGGGCATAGAGTATCTTCGTACCTGCCACACGAAATACGCATGCAAAAATGGTCATTGGCATAGAGAGCTCTCAGTTAATAACTTTGGAAGTGCTCATAAGAACACTAAGCTGAGAAGCAGGCTCTGTCCCAGTGGGGACGTAACGCCAGAAAGAAGAAGAAGAAGAAGAAGGGAGAAGTACAGTCGAAATGAGAAGAATATATTGAAACTCAATTATTTTGATAAGATTTTGTGTTGCCACATTCTGTGCTCATGCAAATTCCTTCGACTTCTAGTGGAGAAAGAGGCAGAAAAGAAATTCCTTTTAGTAGCAGTTCTCAATGCGTAAAAAGGCGCAAAACTGCAGAACTGAGGAAAGAACATGATGCAGATAAATTGGCATTTGCCTCTTCCATGAAGCTACGTGAAGTGGGCAGAAAAGCGGAAGCAACAATAGAGTAAAGTGGGGCAAAAGTTCGAGTGGGGCAAGAGTTTCTTTTTAAGATTTCTAGCTCAAATCAAATCAAAACTTAGAAATGTCATGGTGGTTCGAATGCTATTCAAGTAAGAGACTTTCACACCAAATATCATAAAAATCGATTGAGATTTGGAAAAGTTATGGCTATTTGTTGTTTTTCGACGTAAATATTGTAATATTTGGTCAAACTTTCGATGCATGGAACCAAATGAAGATAAAATATTTTTCAATATTTTATGTAAGGGCGTTTCTAAGCCTATCATAAGGATGTTTTGACGTGGATTAGTTTTTCCATAAATAGTTGGAATCAATTTTTGGCCCATAGCGGGGCAAAAGTTCGAATCTGCGGGGCAAAAGTTCGACCCATGTATAAACCCACGGAAAATTTTTCAAATTTCCTGAAATCTACATATTATCTTCAAATTTAGCGAAATTTGCCTGATCGTGCGAAAAATGTCACAAAAATTTTACATTTCCCTTATTTTTGCGAAAAACTGCTATTTTTTGGGTGTATTACAATTAACCCTGTTTTGGGCATGTTTTGATGAAAATTTAGTGTGTATTTTTTGGCATAAGTTTACATAAGTTTACGGCTGGTAGAAAGTATGCCTGGCATAAAAGTATTGATATTTTGTGTTTTAGCCAACGAACTTTTGCCCCACACTAGATTCGAACTTTTGCCCCACCGGTGGGGCAAAAGTTCGAATAAGACAATCAATTTTGAAACTGTTATAACTAAAAATGGGTAAATATTTTGACACAAGTGTGTTCAGCAAAGTTATAGCCAATATGATGAAGGTTCGCTGTATGGTATTTGTTTTGTTTCATCTGCTATTATTTTCCTGGAAACTTTGATTATACCACTAAGGTCGAACTTTTGCCCCACCTTACTCTAATCAAAATTGCGACTCAAACAACACCAACGCGAGCAACACGCATTTTGAAATCATGGAAGAGTTCTTCACCGACTACTAGCGTTCCATACACCTCAGATGAAGCACTAGCTTCAATATGTGATGCTCAACTTACTGTTGCACAGTACAATAAATTACGACAAAGCGCGAAAACCCGTAACTCGAACTTGTATCTTGCGTACAATAAAATCATATATGCAAAACGTAGAGCGACAGCAATATCTATCACCGCAATTAACATGGAAATTTCTTTACAAGCGTTGTTGGATCATACCGTTATGCGTATCATAACGACAAAGGAAGAAGTGATTTCTATGTTTACAGATGATGAGTTACACAATTTGATTTTGACGGTGAAATATGGATATGATGGCAGTGGAGATCATGCCGAATATAAGCAGAAATTTGATAATGACGATGGTACCAGCAGCGATAGTTACATTTTTGCTACTTCAATTGTTCCGATTAGAATGATGACTTACGGAAGAACTTTTTTTGAGAATCCACGGCCATCATCTACCAAATTCTGTAGGCCAGTCCACTTACAGTTTGCCAAAGAGACAGCGGCGCTTATTGCAACAGAAAAGTGCAATTTGGATACACAAATAGCAGAGCTGCAACCAACAAAGCTCGAATTATTTGGTCGTTCAATACTGGTAACGCACAAGCGAAGTATATTGACAGCTATAGAAGGTATGCTATTCACGACTGTGCATTAGTATTAGTAGATAGTTATGAACTTTTTCTGGATTTGCATAGCGTTTGTTATATTTTAATGCAATTTAAGTAAATTTAGGTATTTAGGATAACAAAATATCGATGGCTTAGCAGAATAATTTGTAACGTATCCGATTGGAAGGTTTTTCAATGCATTTGTTCTATTTATGATGAGTATTTTCCATGTTTCTCATCAAACCCATTACCTCCCTCAGAAATAACTAGCCGTGCAATTTGTTTTTTATTTTACATACAAGAATATATTTACTAAATGTACATAGAAAGGCCTTATTGTACGGAATGCAGGAATTGAATTCGATATAATTTCTGAAATTTGACCGAATGTCTAGTTCACATAAGGGGCCCAAATACAGAGAAGTGGGACTGACATTGAAGTCGGTTTTGAGTTGAGTATACTGAAAAGTTTAAAGCTGTACAAAAGTGTTTTTGGAAGATTTTCGATAGACCCTTTCGATATTTTAGATAGGTATAATAAAATAAATAACACAAGGTGCATTTGCTTGTTGTTTATTGTTCAGTGTAATTTAACTTTCGATAGTTGTCAGGATTTTCTTTATTTTCTTCCGCTATGGTCCTGCTATCTGATTCTCAGAAGTGCTTGGAACAAACGAAAAGATTCGTGGTATTTGTTTTCAAGTTTTAGCCCAAAAATGTTAGCCATCGGTTTCTCTGCACATTGATCGTTGGAAATCTATGGAACGTAACCGGTTTACATGGTTCTGCGTTAGGGTTTCTTCGAATATAATTTGCTCCTGCATGTCGGAACATGACAATTCGACATTTTGATGGTAAAATTTAAGCAACGTTATAAATTATTAATAAAGATTTAAATCTGTAGACTCAATGGCATTTCAATTTACAGAATGACAGCTCGTCCCGTAGTAACATTTGCCGTGCAATGATTCAAAAGCGATTTCCATACTAACTTCAAATGTATTTTAAAAGTAGTTCCAGGGCACGGAAGAATATGAAATTTTGGATTCTGGCTCAATTTTTAACGTAGAATCATGATATGTAAAAACCTGGATACCCCTAAACAATCCGATTGAATAAATTGAATTTATATTCCGATTTCAGTACGAATCTGAAGAATTTTCATAACTATTTTATCTGTGTGAGTATATTCGTGTAAGATAAACAAAAATGCAGCGTACCTTTAGTAGCTGTCAAAATACGTTGACGCACAAGTTGCTTCTGACAATGGTTGACGGTAAAGTTTGTAATGCAGTTACATCAACTTCATCCCAATGTTGCTACATTTGTGGAGCAACACCATCTTTAATGAATAAATTATATGCAGTACAAGAAGGAGAAGAAAATGAGGAAGCATTGCAATTAGGACTATCGATACTTCATGCTTATATTCGTTTTTTCGAATATATCTTGCACCTGTCGTACCGTCTTGAAATTAAAAAATGGCAAGAACAACAGATCACAAGCAAATAATTTCGGAGAAAAAACGTACATTCAAAACAGTTTCAAGACTGAAATGGGACTGATTGCAGATAAACAACGCTCTGGTGGGAGTGGAAACAGTAACGATGGGAACACCGCTCGTCGATTTTTTCAAAACTGGGAGCAATCAGCACAGATTACGGGAATCAACGCTAATGCGATTTATCGTTGTAAAGTAGTGTTTGAAGCATTGGTTTTAGGCTGGGAGGGAGAAACCAATACAAACTTTCTGTACGTCACAGTGATCCGGGTTTCCGCTGTCACGAACTGTCACTGTGAGCCCAGATCTTAAACATTGGACTAACATGGAAAAAGCGCGTAACTGATTAAAACACATTTTCGCATTTCATCAAAAGTGACAAAAATCGAATGAAATTCAATTCATGCACACAATGCAAGTAATGTCACGTGAGCACCTTTCAATCGGATTGAATAAATAAAAACGCATCGTTTTACTTTTTCCAATAAAAATGAATATTTAGTGCATGTAAAACTGTGGCCCATGTTTGTCAGGAAAAATCGAAAGTACACAACAAATGAAAACTAGCGATTTTCCCCAAGCCTGCCTTGATTGTTGTTGGCAAGCTGGAATTATCTTGCAGTTCAAACAAACATTGTTCTATATTTCGTGTGTAGTATCGGTGCCTCCCTCCCAGGTTTTAGGTATATTTATAATCTCAAACTAGGATATTTTTTTAATTAACATATTTTTAGGGTGCGAAATTGACTGCGCAAAATTCGGGAAGTATGCATCTGAAACTGCTCAATTGCTTGTCGATTTATATGAATGGTTCCCAATGCCTGCATCCGTACACAAAATCCTTATTCATGGAAGCGAAGTTATTTCTTCCTTCTTGATCCCCGGACAGTTGTCCGAGGAGGCCCAAGAGTCACACAATAAGGATATAAGGAATTACAGGGAGGACCATACAAGGAAGTTCTCCAGAATTGACACCAACATAGATCTTTTACATCGTTTGCTGGAGACATCAGATCCTGTGATTACGTCCATTAGAGGATTTCCGAAAAAAACACACTGTTCCTTCATCAGGAGGATGCGAAAAAACTTTTGGTTAAATCGGATGACGAACAAAACAGTGAAAGCGAGACCAGCGGAGATGACGATAATTAATGATATTAATGTTTACAGACAAGATTTTAGATTTTGAAAGAAAAATATGAGTGCTCCAAAAATCAAATAACTCACAAGAAAGAATTGAGGGTTCAAACATGTAACGAAAGTTAAAAAGATGAACTACGGAAGGCGTGTAGGGTTTTATGTCTGTTTGTCTGTGATAAACCATTCAAACAAAGTATGCCGTCCTGTTGTTGATTACCGTGATGCATCAATACCCGGACACTTAAGGCGCAACAATCGTTCAAAACCCTTTTACGATATGGTTCCTTCGGAATTTATCAGAACCATGTTACACAACGAACAGTTTTATGTTTAAGCTTAGTAGAAATGATAAATTTTACGATGAAATTTGAGACTTTACATTGAAAATAGTTAAAACAATAAAGCGTTTCTTGTCTTTAAATCCGGACACCTGCGGCAAAGCATGACGATAAATCCGGACACTTTTGAATCGAAATCCGGACAGCTATGTTTTAACTTGGAATTGTCAAATTAATTGTGTTAAACTTTTTAAATGCACTCAATTAGACATTCTTTAGAAAGATTAGTCGAGAGAACATGTTCTGTTATGGTTTAAACATAAAAATCTGATCAAATTGAGTGGTCCGTTACCTGCACTGAAATCTCTGCGATTTGAACTGCAATCATCACGAATTACTTCAGTTTTTCCGCATGAAACGATGCACTGCATTGTTCTGAACTTTGTATCAAAATCTTAAAAGCTTCCCTGCACTTTCTCTTGGAAAATATGATGTAAATCCTACGAAATATACGTTTTCAAATCAATGTCCGGATTTACAAACACTTGGCCCCAATACCGAACAGCCTATTTTCTCGATTTACCGCTTGTATTTATCTTGTAGATCTGCAATGTGGTGCCACTTAACTGTTAAACAATAACTTAACGAACGATTATGTTGAAATCACTGCACGAATAATATAATTTTAAAACATTATAGGTAATAAACGTTGAGGGTGCGTTCGTCAACGCTAACCAAGAAATCAATTGCACCGCGGCGAAAAGACGTTTACCAGGGACAACTTTTTTGTTTTTATTATTCTTGATTATTTGGCAAGGGTAACTAGATTATCATTAAATGTAACATGATCAGCTGTTTTCATAGTCAAAGTAATGAATAAAAATAAACATATTAACATATAATTTTGCCTTTAATTAACAAATATTATCAGAGTGTCCGGATATTGGTACCGTCCGGATTTTAATTCACCACGGTATATTGTTCATTCGATTGCGTGAGATATGATACAGGACTGACAGATGTTCCTGATAAGCTAGTATAGTGCAATGCACGAGTTCACTAATTTGACATTTGAGCGGTGCCGAATTCACTCGTTGCCATGGTCACGTAAATAACACGGCACCTCTCAAACGTCAGATAGTAAACTCGTGCATCGGTCCATAGGGTATGGGGCTCTGCACAAAAATGTACCTCTCTCTTTCACTCTTTCACGAAATTTGTAAACAGCAAGGCCAGTAAAAGTCAAAAACCCATACAAAATCAAAACAGTGCAGAGCCCCATTGTGGAAAGGTGTGAATGATAGATGCATATAAGTAATCATTTTTTCTTTCTTAATTTTGACCGTCAGTCTAAAGCAGGCTAAAAGTGACATTCCCTACATTTCATAGTATTATGTCGTTTTCGATTATTCCCGACGATGCACCGTGCGAGTGTAACAATTGACACCGGAAAATAGAACGGTTTCGGTGCAATATTTTGACAGCATATGATGGTGTTAGTGAAGGCGTCAATCAAAACAAAATGTCAATTTTGAAACAGATAGAACAGCTGTTTCTGTTATTCGTGATGTGCTGTAAGGGATTATGTCGTGTACGAAAACAAATGTTTGGTATACAAACATAAATTTATTTTCCCTGAGAATTTATAGTCAAGATATATGTTTCGTGATTCAATAAAATTTATTTAAAATAAGAATTTTCATATAGTAACATTTCACTGATCTTTTCTCTGGCTTATAACTTCATCAAAATTCATACTTAGGGGAAAGTGGGACAGTTTGGCCACCTTAAGCAAAAGTCGATAAAAGTGTCGAAAATATTATGAATTCTTCGAATGTTTGCATGATTTCCTACAGTTTTTAGATGAATACACTAGATCCGCATGATTTCTTATAAAGTTCACGGATGAATGAATGATTTTTCAAAATTAGTCATTTTTCGAGTCAATTTTTTCTGATGGGGTGATATGAGCACCCTATTTTTGATTGTAAAATTATCTCATTCAATCTAAAAATTCAATTGTTTTTCACCACACTTGAAATGTATTAGTATTTATAAACACTCCGAGCAAGAAGATATAGTTTTTTAAGAACATTCTGACAGTCAAACATCATTATTCTGAAATGATGAAATTTAAAAGAGCCGTTCGGGGCAATATGGGCAGTTTTTTCGAACATCATTTATTTCTTCTTCTTTGAGTTTCGAACACTGACTTGTAACGTGCCTATTGCTTCGTTTCCTCATCAGCTTTGGGGTTGCATGTTGCTTCAGATGAAATTTCAAGAATTTATACAGTTTTCAAGGGGTGCTCATTCCACTCCAATGTCCAAACCGCCCCGACTACCCCTACGCAATGTTTCTAGCTCACGATGTAAAAAGTTAAGGTGACGATGAATCGAAGCCAAACTTCAAATTTTCAAGAGCACGGATCTGGAGAACCAAACTTCCGTTTAAGCTGAAAACTTAATCGATTGGTCACTAGCTGGTGGTGACCAGAGATTTTGTAATCCGAGTTCAAAACATGGGTACATACAGCTCCAGCCGCTGCTGATTCTGTTGGCATGTTTTTTTCAGTTGAATTTTCTGGAATTTGCTCATGTTCATTTATAAATGCTTAGAATATTTCTTTCTTTCCGAAAGAATCCTTTCTGAAATAAATCCATTTTATCCGCTCAGTCGGAAATGAGCGAAAATGTAGAACCTTGCTTGTTCGTTACCGAACGCAACAAAACCAACCAAAACAAGAATGCCACTGACAGCTAAGAACAATACATGTATTGGTAAAAAAGAGTGCACTACCTGCTACACCCAGCTCGATCAGGGTGTAGAAATTTCTGCACCGTTTGCGATCGAGTGCAAAAACGGTGTGCTACCTGCGGAATAAAAGAACGGTTTGGGTGCAGCTTTTGCTACACCGGTGGGAAAACGGTGCAGGCGGTGCAAATAAAGAAAAACGACATTAGTTTCAAACCATTGGATGAGTTAGTTTCAGACTGCGGAAATGTGCGCAACTTATTGATTTTTTGTGTCAAAAAGGTGCAAAATTTTATATGAAACCTTCGATAACTCGAAAAATATGAGAGATAAAAATATACTCTCTTCGAGAAAATTATGCGTTTTTGTAAGCATCAATTAGCACTGGAACAAATTAAAATTGTATCAAATCGTCAAACAAAGTTATGATAAAAAAAGTGATTTTTAGGGGCGATCCACGAAAAACTCCACAAATGTATATGAAAATCAAAAGATATGCAAATGGTGTCTTCAGCAAAGTTTTTTCTCACAATATTATCTACAACTTTTCCGAACAAAGTTTTTTTTAAATTCATAAATACAAAAAATATTTTTTTTATCTCACTTGTAGGTGGATTAATCACCAAACTGATACTTTCATAAAATAAAGAATATTATAGGGAAAAACTTTCCCGAAGACACTATAGTACAAAAAACGCGTTTTCAAGCTCAAAACAATTTCGATCACGTTTTTTCAGCGTCCGCTACAGTGTGCACTGGTGGGCACAAGTTCGTTCAAAACAATCAATTTTAAAACTGTTTATAACTAAAAATTGGTAAATATTTTGGTACAAGTTTGTTCAGCAAAATTGTAGCCAATATGTTGAAGGTTCACTGTATTGTATTTATTTCTATTCAACTGTTAGTTTTTTTTATGAAAATTGTTTATTTAACAAAGGTCGAACTTTTGATCCACCTTACTCTATGCATATTTTTAATTCACTTACATTTGGAAAATTAGTCTAATCCCAGGTCTAATCCATTCAGTGGGTTCCACCCATAAAGATTTGGGAACCTTCCCAACCATGCCATCCACCTTTTAGGCCTACCAGACCAGGCTGTCCTCTCAAAGTAGCCTACGCGCTCGATGCCGCATTCGATCAAATAAAAAAATCTACACACGCAGAGAAACCTCCCTTCATCTTTCCATCGGCCCACGTTACCATGGCGTCTGCGCACATAACAGTTTTTCCTTTCGCTCTCTCTCAGCAACGGGGAGGGCATAAATAGTCCCTCCGGGCAACGGTTCGGCTCATTCTCAGTTTGGAAGGCGTCCTGATCTGCTGTGTCCAAGCGCGAGTCGTTTTACTACAAGCTTACAATAATTTATTGAGTGCTAACTTATTTCTGCTGTTTTTTGGATAATTACTGAAACTTCTGCTTCAAAATGGTAAGTAAAATTAGTGATTTCCATGAAAATTCATGTGAAAGTTAACTGAAAGTGCGTTGAGTTAAAATACTTTTGGGAATTTTTGCACCACATGCTGACAGATGTTTCATGTTAATGTCAAATTCATGACTCATAAGAATTTTTTAAAGAAAAAAATAGTTTCCTCCAAACTAAAATATTATGAAAAAGGATTTGCGAAGATTTTTTTTCTATGTAAGTGGATTTTTCCATTAAACATGAGAAAAAACCGCACCCATTACTTTGCCATTGCATGTTGCTATGGAGTAAAAAATCGTGACTCATCGTCTGCTATGCTGCTTCAGTGAGCAGCATAAAAGCAGAAGAAGAGCCGCAAAATGCAGTTATTTCCGTCCATGTGGCATCTCATTGTTGGGTTTTCACTCGGCGCCTTTCACCGTTATGATGCAGTCCATTTTTAGAGAGTCGCTAAAATTGTACTTTCGTTTCTTCCATTTTGCCCATTTTAGCGTGAATGTATCTCCGTGCATGTCGGTCAGGCTGGTGTCCAGATTGGAAACGCCTGTTGGGAACTGTACTGCCTGGAGCATGGAATCCAACCTGATGGCCAGATGCCATCGGACAAAACCATCGGAGGCGGTGATGACTCGTTCAACACCTTCTTCAGCGAAACCGGTGCCGGTAAGCACGTGCCCCGTGCCGTTTTCGTCGATCTGGAACCAACCGTAGTCGATGAGGTCCGCACCGGAACCTACCGGCAGCTGTTCCACCCGGAGCAGTTGATCACCGGAAAGGAGGATGCCGCCAACAACTACGCCCGTGGCCACTATACCATTGGCAAGGAAATCGTCGATCTGGTTCTGGACCGCATCCGTAAGCTGGCCGACCAGTGTACCGGACTTCAGGGATTCCTGATCTTCCATTCGTTCGGAGGAGGTACCGGTTCCGGTTTCACCTCTCTGCTGATGGAACGTCTGTCGGTCGATTACGGCAAGAAATCCAAGCTGGAATTCGCCATCTACCCTGCTCCCCAAGTCTCAACGGCTGTGGTTGAACCGTACAACTCCATCTTGACCACCCACACTACCCTGGAGCATTCGGACTGCGCCTTCATGGTTGACAACGAGGCTATCTATGACATCTGCCGTCGCAACTTGGACATCGAGCGCCCAACCTACACCAACCTGAACCGTCTGATTGGTCAAATCGTGTCATCCATTACGGCGTCCCTGCGCTTCGATGGTGCCCTGAACGTCGATCTGACTGAATTCCAGACCAATTTGGTGCCGTACCCACGTATCCACTTCCCACTGGTCACCTACGCCCCGGTCATCTCGGCCGAAAAGGCGTACCACGAGCAGCTGTCGGTCGCTGAAATCACCAACGCATGCTTCGAACCAGCCAACCAGATGGTCAAGTGCGACCCACGTCACGGCAAGTACATGGCTTGTTGCATGTTGTACCGTGGAGACGTTGTCCCCAAGGACGTCAACGCTGCCATTGCCACCATCAAGACCAAGCGTACCATCCAGTTCGTCGACTGGTGTCCAACTGGTTTCAAGGTCGGTATCAACTACCAGCCCCCAACCGTCGTCCCTGGTGGTGATCTGGCCAAGGTTCAGCGTGCCGTGTGCATGTTGTCCAACACTACCGCCATCGCCGAAGCCTGGGCTCGTCTGGATCATAAGTTCGATCTGATGTACGCCAAGCGTGCCTTCGTCCACTGGTACGTCGGTGAGGGTATGGAAGAAGGTGAATTCTCCGAAGCCCGTGAGGATTTGGCCGCACTCGAGAAGGATTACGAGGAAGTCGGAATGGACTCTGGCGAAGGCGAGGGTGAAGGCGCCGAGGAATACTAAGAAAAAAAAAAAGCTGATTCGTTGAACTACCGTTACGAAGTCAAACCGAACCACACCAATCACCATGCACTAATGTTTTCTCTCGCCGATTAACAAACACGCAATTTCTCAATTTTGATAGCAACGTTCAAAATTCCCAGAAATAAATGCAGCAATGAAGAAAAGCATGAACATCAAAAACACAGTCTTGTTCTTTTAGTTTAAGTGGGTCGAGGTTTCTTTGAAAGCTTCATTTACGCGTGGGCATTTAAATCCAGTTTGCCATCGAACCTCCATAAAAGTACCTCTAGATACCTACCTACTCATTCTGCAAATACCCGCTCTTTTCCATTTGGAATCAGTGCTGAATGACGCAATTATCGTCAGTCGCTTGTAGCATGCGAGATGAGCCTTTTATGGTATGCTAAATGGTATAGTTATTGATCAAACCAGACGTCTGACTCCGTTTCTTCACCCACTCAGAATCAGTTTCAGTTTCGTTGGATCGATATCGTGGGAGTTGGTCGTTTCCTTTTATGAGAGGTAGGGTAAGCGTTCCCTTAGTTGAGGGTGTTCCTATAGTTGCGGTAGAGCCGTTTTCACTAATTTTATTACATTAGCCACAGAACTGACACTGCCAATGGACGAATTGGTTCGTTGCAGGGCCGCATTTACGGGGGATCCAAGGGGGCCATGGCCCCCTGGCCCCCACATTTTAGGGGCCCCCACAAATCACAGTTAGAAATATATCATCGTCGGCTGTGTTTGCTGTGTATTTTCCAGAAAACGATGAAATGGTAACACATTTTTAAAACCACTTCGAATCAATGTTACCGATGACGAGAAGGCCAAAAAATTTCAATGTTTAAGACATATAGGAAATCTACAAACAAAATAGAAATATCGAAAACAATAGTTCTTAAACCTTAAAAGTATGATCGTTCCTATGTTTTAAAATGCAATTTTAAAACATAGGAACATGTCGTCGATGAAGTGTCAAAGGGTTGATAATGGATCAAAACATAATTTGAGATACCAAGTAGTCAATTTTCAATAAATCATTAAGAAAAGCTTGAAAATAACGCTAATTGGGGGTGTCATAAAAATTTGAACTTTAAGAATGGTGAACTTTATTTTAAAATTTTATAGTAGTTTCCATCATAATCATTGCGCTATTGATGAATAATATCAAACTTGAAAAGAGGACAATTCCTTTGCTTTGTTTCTAATACGGATCAAATCCCGTTTTTTTTTTTTTTTTGATTCAATGTCACCCACTCAATGGGGTGAGGTAAAAATGGGTCAATTTCCATACACAGATAAAAATATTTAAATTTCAATATAGTGTAAACAGGAGAATGTTACAGCATCACGTTGAATTTTCAGCTAAAGATGCTTGAATGTTACATGATCGTGTAAATTTAAATTGCATTCGATTGGAAAACAAGCGATTTGTCGTTGACATTTCAATTTATTTTGATGCTCCAAATATGTGCATGAAAATGAACTGAAATGTACAACATATTTTTAGCTGTGTACATTTATAAATCAGTGAACATTAACGAATTAAAAAAAATCAACTTTTACATAGACATTCCCATGAACGTATTACCATACTCGAAATAATACTTCAAATCAAATTACAAGAGTTGTCCTACTATTTCAACTCCAGAACACGGTAACCCATAATTGACATTACTTTGTGGTACGTTTATGAGGCTTAAGGTAGTTAAAAACTGGTGATTGGTAGTTAGAACTTAGCCTAGCATAAGATATTAATGAAATTATCTCGTAGTCCATTCCAAAGATCATATTAAAAAAAGTGTTCTTCTGTGGCCCCGGGCCTCCACATTTGTAAATCCGGCCCTGGTTCGTTGACACACGGAATAGTTGAATAGAGTGTTCAAATTGCTTTAAAACTGATGAAATGGAACTAAAATTGCTAAAACTTTTCTTACTTGTACCAATAGTTGCGGTAAAGTGTTCCTATAGACCAATGCACGAGTTCACTAATTTGACGTTTGAGCAGTGCCGAATTCACTGGTTACCATAGTCACATAAATAGCACGGCACCGCTCAAACGTCAACGAGTGAATGCGTGCATTGGACCATAGTGGAGGATCCCATAAGAAAACAACCGATACCGCAACTATAGGAACACAAATTAAAAATATACCGCAACTAAAGGAACACTGTACCAATAGTGGAGGTATTATTTTGCACTGACATGCCGTGGATTACTGCGATGAAATCATTTTTTTCATTAAGTCAACGGTCGTTACTTCGTATTAAAACATTAACATGAACATTAATTGCGCTTCTTGAATTTAGGCGGTTAAATGAAGTTCAATCGTGCTTAGTACCTCCACTATTGGTACATCTACCCTACACTGAAACAAGCGTTGGAGTAATGAGAACAATGAACAAGTTTTTAAATTTACTATTTCAACCATGATTGAGCTAGCATAAACGCTTTTTATTTGCGTTTTGTTCGCTCCAAATCCAACCTTTTGCGCTTGACAATTGCCAAATCCTCGGTTCGATTCTGACCTGCTGCAAGTTTTCAATCATGATATAGCAATTTTTACTGCACAACGTACTTGAAATGAATGCGAATGTAGTCTGCACAAATCAAGTGGCATTGTGTATTTAATTTAACCCTCTGATACCGTGAACGTACCACATTTGACGCGGGCCCAAACTTGACGCATCCCAAGAAACAATTTTGGGCGATTAATAAACATGTCAGCTTAACTAGTGCTTTATAACAGCTGTAACTGTTGAACAAAAGTATATGCTGTATAAAGAGATGATCAAATGTTGCATACTCCTAAGAAGCACTTTAGTTCCTCACTTTCATGTTATTTCAGAAGCTAGTTGAACCAAGGTTAAAATAACGTTGATTGATAGTTTAGTTTGGTTGTTTGATGGCTTCTCTATAATACTAGGTGATGAGCTGTTTCTATTCATTCAGATACTGTTGTTCCATATGTGACAAAAAGCCGAATGACAAGCTTTTTCAATATCAATATTTCACTTGTTTTGTCACTTTTTCAGCAATACTTACATGGCTCAGAACTGCTGTAAAGATAAACATATATTTGCTTTTAAATACATTGAACTCAACCATTGCTCGTAATCGAAAAGCTCTTCAACATACAAGTATCAACCAACTTCCCCAAACTGGAGAACAGTTTCTCATAGCTGTTTAGCTGTCAGTTGTTTACCAATTGTCTTAGCTAAAATGAAACTATTATGCAGGCGTTATTCGCCCAGAAATGGAGAATCTATTCAATAACAACCGTTTCATTAACGTAAAATGGTACATGTTTATTCAATGATCTTAACTCGGCTATTCAACAGTAGTTACATTATAAGTAGATTCTACAGTGCGTATTCAACATTTAATCCACCAATTATCCATCAAACATCCAGAAATGCTTATTAAGCATTTGTCTAACAGGGTTGTATGACGAATAATTACTTATTTGTTGAAGAAATGTGTAGGGATAAGGACGGAAGCATCTTGACGGACGGACGTGAGGTGATTGAAAGATGGAAGCAGCACTACGATGAACACCTGAATGGCACGAAGAACACAGGCGCCGAGGGTCACGACAGCGGAGGAAGTGGCTACGTCAGCACGGCGGATGAAGGAAACCAACCTGCCCCCACATTGAGGGAAGTTAAGGATGCCATCAACCAGCTCAAGAATAACAAGGCCGCTGGTAAGGATGGTATTGGAGCTGAACTCATCAAAATGGGCCCGGAGAGGTTGGCAGCCTGTCTGCACCGGCTGATCGTCAGAATCTGGGAAACGGAACAGCTGCCGGAGGAGTGGAAGCAAGGGGTCATATGCCCCATCTACAAGAAGGGCGACAAACTGGAATGTGAAAACTATCGTGCGATCATTATCCTGAATGCCGCCTACAAAGTGCTATCCCAGATTATCTTCCGTCATCTATCACCAATAACAAATGAGTTTGTGGGAAGTTATCAAGCTGGTTTCATCAACGGCCGCTCGACAACGGACCAAATCTTCACTGTACGGCAAATCCTCCAGAAATGCCGTGAATACCAAGTCCCAACGCACCATTTGTTCATCGATTTCAAAGCGGTTTATGATAGCATCGACCGCGAAGAGCTATGGAAAATCATGGACGAGTACAGCTTTCCCGGGAAGCTCACAAGACTAATAAGAGCAACGATGGACGGTGTGCAGAATAGCGTGAAGATTTCGGGCGAACATTCCAGTTCGTTCGAATCCCGCCGGGGACTTCGACAAGGTGATGGACTTTCGTGCCTGCTGTTCAACATCGCGCTAGAAGGTGTCATGCGGAGAGCCGGGTTCAATAACCGAGGTACGATTTTCACAAGATCCAGCCAATTTGTTTGCTTCGCGGATGATATGGATATTGTCGGCAGAACATTTGGAACGGTGGCAGACCTGTACACCCGCCTGAAACGTGAAGCGACAAAAGTCGGCCTGGTGGTGAACGCGTCAAAAACAAAGTACATGCTGATAGGCGGAACCGAGCGCGACAGAGCCCGCCTGGAAAGCAGTGTTACGATAGACGGGGATACTTTTGAGTTGGTTGATGAGTTCGTCTACCTCGGATCCTTGTTAACGACTGATAACAACGTTAGTCGTGAAATACGGAGACGCATCATGAGTGGATTCACCCTCGCACCAAATGTACCATGTACAAAACGCTTATAAGACCGTTGGTCCTCTGACATGAAGCATGGACCATGCTGGAAGAGGACCTGCAAGCACTTGGAGTGTTCGAACGAAGGGTGCTTAGGACGATCTTTGGCGGAGTACAGGAAAACGGAGTGTGGCGGCGGAGAATGAACCACGAGCTCGCTAGGCTCTACGGCGAACCCAGTATCCAGAAGGTTGCGAAAGCCGGAAGGGTGCGCTGGGCAGGACATGTTGCAAGACTACCGGACAACAATCCTGCAAAGATGGTGTTCGCGTCAAATCCGGTTGGCACAAGAAGGCGAGGAGCACAGCGAGCGAGGTGGCTTGATCAGGTGCAACAAGATCTGGAGAACGTGGGCCAAAATCGAAGTTGGAGAGACACAGCCATGGACCGAGTAAATTGGCGTAACATCGTTAACGAGGTTTTATCAAATTAATTGATGTAACACCAACTAAATAAATAAATAAAATTGTTGAAGAAAAATTGTAGAAGTCACTATTACCTATGATCACCGTCATCCAAATAAATAGTCAATGTACAGTTTCAATTCAACCGCATGCTTTTATAAGGCGATTATTCGTCTATTATGAAACTGTAAAAAAGCTGATAGCTTTTATAAGTTGCGTTTAAGACTTTTTCAAAACCAATGTTTAACAATGGTGTGGGTTTATTCACAAATTTCATAACGCCAAAAATGGCCATTTTTGACACCCACCCACCCCCTCGTAACGCTTTTTATATGAATATTTAACAAATTTTGTATGATCCGTAACAGCACGAGGACACCCACCCACCCCCTTCAGCGTTATGAAATTTGTGAATGGGCCCTGTTTATATACACCGAAGACAAGTAAAAGACTTAGACGATGTTTAAGCAACATATTCACAATGAGATGTTCGATTATCTTATTATATCTCTAAGTACTGCTTTAAACCCACTGATGTATGTAACCTTGGTTAGAGCAGTGGAGATGCATGCACCTGTAAATTGGAAGGTCCTGGGTTTAAGGCCCGGCATCACAATAATGTTTAATTAATAGAAATTTAATAATAATGTGTCAAATTCTAGGTACAACGATTTGAGTGTGTAATAAATTGTACAAATAAATATGAATATTTTTGCTATTTCAATCATAAAAAAATGTTGAATAAACATCGAAGAAACCTTTTTTGGTGCGTTTATACAATCAATTCTATAAATAAATATGATATCCATTTCAGTCGAACAAAGCACCAAAACAGACTGTCGACAACGTTTATTAAACATTTTAACCGCCAGGTTTCCATATAACATAAGAAATGCTTGTTCAGCGTTTATTGAACAGGATTCCATGACATGTTATTTCTAAACTGTTGAAGAAAAGTTGTTGATGCCATTCTTACTTACACGGAGAAAACGAAAAACCCATATTTGAGTATTTTTTAACTTACTTTTGAGTTATTTTTCTCTCCCTATTTCATTCGCTCCTTCTATTGTTGTCAGAGAGCGAAGAGCAAAACAACCCAAAAACTGAACCTTAGTGCGTTACCTCAAATTTGAGTAAGTGGCATAGTACTGGAAGTTGAGTTATTTGATCTGCCGGATGAGTGAAAAGAATTTAGCCAGTAGGTATTTTTTCACATGGCTGCAAATGAAAACAACTTCTACCCCATCAACTCAAAATTAGGTTAACGCACGAACCCCCGGAATTGAGTGGAAGCAACTCACTTTTGAGTACTTCATTTTCTCCGTGTATGGGGCACTGCACCAAAATGTATCTCTCCCTTTCACTCTTTCAAGAAATTTGTAAACAACAAGGCCAGTAAACGTCAAAATCACATACAAAATCAAAACAGTGCAGAGGCCCATGATCAGTGCTGGGAATGGTAATAGTAGTAGGCTTGAATTTCGCGAAAATCACGTGGCTCTCCCACTACAGTAGTTTAAAATCGTGAATCTCATCAAGTAGCCTATATTGGGTACATGATTTTCTCTAAATCAGTAGTGTCATTGAACGCTCTAAATGCGGGAAATGCAGCGGGAAATAGAACATTTTTCTACAGTAATTTTGGGTTGCCCCTAGCAACGGGTGTTTTGCTATTTTCAAGGCTTTTTGCCTACAGCAGCGATGGGCGTGAGTTTCACTGGCTTCGCTGACTGTGATTGGCTTTGTTTGACAACTGTAGAATGAATTTCAGATTTTTTCCCAACCCTGCTTATGATTACAAGTATACAAAATAGTAGGCTTTGTTCAGCATTAGCTCAACGGAAAAACATGCTGAAGACATAACAAAAAATTGTAAAACTGTGGAAAATTTGCTTCGGTTTACGGTACTTGTCACATAAATCATTACAAAAAAATGTAATGTTTGGCAACCCTGACTTCTTATGTTTCTCATGTTTATTTACCTGAAATATGTCTTATATACAAACTGTCATTGAGGTACAATCATAATAGCTGTGTTCAATGGCTTTGATCGAACTTGCTCGGGGTTGGTTGTACTAGCTCGTATTTTTTGTCAACAAATAACTGTCAAAGCTACTTCGAGCAACTCCAAGCTGCTTTCTCAATGAACGCTCTTTTTACTCTTTTTACTAATTTACCGGAATTCCACGTGAAAAAAAAATTCGCGCACTTAACAATCCGTATCGCTTCGGAATTTTTCTTTTTTTCTCAATGTTTACGTTTTTAAACGTCAAAAACACGAGCTACTGCGAGCTGGTTGAACTAGCTCGGACTCTAGCTTCCAACCTGTTTCGAGCGACTCGGAGTTGGTTGGACTCGGCTCAATGAACACAAACCCGAGCGACTCGAAGTAGGTTGGAGTGGCTCAATGAACACCAAAAGCTGACTCGCAAGTGGTTGCAACCAAGTTCGAGCAGCTCGTTGAACACAGCTAATAAAGCGAATAAAGCGCACAAGCTTCCAAAGATTACGTTTAGGGAAAGTGCGAATTTTAAATCCCATTCTCGGCCAAAAATATTGGCTCCAGATAATTTTCAACTACAAATCATACACACTCACAATGGTTTGCGAGAAGTGCGAAAAGAAGCTCGGCAAGGTCATAACGCCGGACCCCTGGAAATCCGGCGCTCGAAACACCACCGAAGGCGGCGGTCGCAAGATCAACGAAAACAAAGCGCTGACCGGTGCAAAGATGCGATTCAATCCGATGGCCGGGAACTTCGCGCCTTGCCGGTATGTATAAATATTGATTACGATTAGCTTTTAGGAGTAGAATTTAGAGTGGCCACCGATTGTCTGCTTTTAAATTCTTGGATTTCTATCGGTAGGTATAATGCATCATTTTTCTGGGTTTTCAAAAAATAGTTCACTGAATTGAATTCATTTTTTTTTTCTCTTCGGAGGGCTCGGGGCATTCGCTCCTTGGCAGTACACCCCACACTTGGGTATTCTGCATTTAATTGTAATTGTAATTGCGTTGAATACATCCAAATATTATGTTTATTTTGCTATTATAATTTTTCAAATTTGCGCTAAGCCTTTAATGATTTTTTTTATAGTGGGGCCAGTGTATTAGCTATTTATTAGAATAAGTGAAAAATTACGAAAAACGATGGACGTAATTTTTTAATCTTCCCTCAGTTACATACCTATGCATTCTACAGGATTTCACTGAACAGAATTGTTGAAAAGTGTCCAACTTCACCCCCAGTTTGCGGTACCTATCATGCATTTCCTGTTTTCCCGGTGAATTCAAATTCCTGTTTTTCCCGCTTCTTCCTGTTCGGTGGCCACCCTGTAGTATTGATTATTCAATAATCTATCTAACTTTTATTTTGCAGAATATGTAAGCAGAAAATTCATCAAGCCGGGTCGCACTACTGCCAGCAGTGTGCTTATAAGAAAGGAATCTGCGCCATGTGTGGTAAAAAACTACTAGACGTAAAAAATTACCGCCAATCGTCTGCTTGATGCGAATCGGATTTCGGAATAGTTTTTACAGTTAAATATTAAGGTTCTAGGATAATTCTATATAAATGTCTAACAAATCTTTTGGTCTTATACTTTTAACAAAAAAGTAAATATAAATACCTTAGGAATCACTGATTGCAGTTTCTGTTGTTTCGTTTGGCTCTACTGGGTCAGCCTTTTTCCGCTTTTGGGCGTAGCTTAGGCTGAGTTTGTCGAAGTCCAGAGGCATGATGCCTAGATCTCCGCTGTATCGATTTTTTGCCACCTGCAGATACTTCTTCCCCCGAACCGAAGTCAAACGTTTGTCCTGGATGATTAATACGTTGTCTGCTTCTTGGGAAGCCTTCGCTCCACCGAAAATCGAGCTGGTAGTCAAGTCGTCAGCATCGCGTTCCTTCCTGGGATGAATCACCAGGGTTACATGGCAATTTTTCCTCGTGGCAAACGTTCGAAAAGCGGCGATGATGGCATCTTGCTTCCAGTATCGATCTAAATGCTTGGTATCCTCGGAAACTCCCATCATGAACTGTAGGTTGTCGATGATCACGTGATGGATATCGTTCACGTATTGGGCATGCTCAATGGCCTCCATTACGACTTTGATTGGTTGCTGGCCATGGAAGGTCATGAAGTATACCGGTAACCTTTCGAACTCGTCTGCCCAGTAATCAAACTCCGATAAATGTACATCTAGGGGTCGTCCGGCCATTTGCCTTAAAAGTGTCGATGCCAGTCGAGTGTTTCGAATTTCAAAAGATCCCCAAAGCGTGGACACGCCTTGCAGGGCAAGATCTAAAGAGTAGTCAGACATGAAAGTAGTCTTTCCGCAACCGGTGGGACCGGTTAGGACCGTCAGTTCGCCTTTTCGATGTCCTTTTAACAGCTTGTTTAGAGTTGGATATCGCTTCCACTTGACCCCTTGCACTTTATCGATGTTCTGCAAATCGCTCAGGACATCTTGCCTTAGCGAGTGGAACGTTGTAATGGACTGGTGCAATATAGGTTGAGCC
The DNA here is from genome assembly GCF_002204515.2 of Aedes aegypti. NCBI lineage: Eukaryota > Metazoa > Arthropoda > Insecta > Diptera > Culicidae > Aedes > Aedes aegypti. The sequence continues at coordinate 280,020,184 of NC_035109.1, forward strand.
TTGGACAATATTGCTTTCAGATCTAAACCCAACGCAAGAGCTTTGGCCGGAGTTGGATGGGCGTCAGTCGGTCTAACAAACGTACATCGTCTCTCATCTAGTTTTTTGGCGTAATTTCGTGCGGTGTCCCACCCGGCTGTGTCGTAATTGAACCACAAAGTCAACTTATTATACCGTTCTAAGCCAGGAAGGCACTGTTGAGGTAAGCTTTTCAGATCGTGTGGAAGACATATGGCTGTAACTGAAAATGAGAATAATCGATATGTGAACATAGGTTCGTAAATTCCATGTCGCTCTATTTTCCACGGTGCCAGACCTTTTTTTCAGAATCAAATCTCCACCAAACCTGTGCTACTAGTCGACTTCCACATCCAAACTACATACTTGGGCAAAATTTAGAAAAAGAAATGTAGGGCTTATTGGGAGATACGCAATATTACACTTATTGGAAAAAAAAGTCCCCTCCAGAATCACCCAGACAACCCTCCCCTCACCCCAGAATTTTTGATAATAAAAATAAAAATTTAAATAAAAACATGAAGCTAAATCTTCTGATTCAATGTACATGATTCTTATTATTGACAAAAATCTCTGCAGTAGTTACGTTATTTTATATTTATGTTGTACAACTATAGTGAGAAAACCTCCCTTGTCTTACACAGTATCAGCGTGGCGGTTCTGACTTCGGAGGATCGCGCGATTGTCTTAATCGTCCGGCCATCGATCGAATGGTTATTTGTTAGAACTAGCTTCTTGTTGTATGCGATAAGCGCATTTTTTCGACATCTCCGTTGCAAAAAATACGGTGGTACAAAAAAGCGTCAATATCCTGAAAATTGGATTCCTTAAATTCTTTTTTTTTTCTGAATAATCAATCCAAATAATGCTGTTTCAGCACAAGGCAGCATTTTTACTGCATTCTAATTTCTCATGTTTTTGAAGGATACCCAGCTCGAGGTACCCGGTGATGAATTCACTATAGAAATCCATACAATATAATGTATATGTTATAACTTCAACTCGAATAATGTCCGAAAAAATAATTGAAAAAAATAGACAACATTACTAAAGGTTTTTCTCAGATAGTATAGAACAGGAATTTCTGTCGAAAAATAAGGCTTAACTTTCAAAATTCGGCATCGCTAGGTTTTCTTCAAATCAATGACAGAATCTTAACCTACTGTAAAATAATGTTACAAAATCCATCAGAGTATTTTCGCATGAATAAATTTATTGCTTGAACTATGTTTTTCCAAGAAAACTTATTATTTCATAAATTATTTGATTAATTTCAACCAGATTTGTAGCAGTTTTTTTTTTCAAAAAACTTTTCGATATTCTTTATAAAATTTTAGTACAGTTAACTCTCCCTTACTCGATATTCCGTATCTCGATATCGAGTTAGAGAACCATAGTGAAAGTTGGTTTTCATGGCAAACTCGATGGTCCCTTGGATCGCAGTTGCATTGGTTTTGTGTTCTGTATCTCGATATCTCCCTAAGTCAATATCGAGTAAGGGAGAGATGACTGTATAATGAAATATTGAAGGATGGCTCCAAAACATTTGAAAATCTCATGAAAATTAGTCAAGTAATATTGTGGGACTTGTTCATGTTGGAGGAAGCACAATTTTGTGCAACATCAACGTATCAGTTCCACTGTGTTGCGAAGAGCAATATGGCTGCATAAACGTTGACGGCAACAGCCACGAGCCATAGTCGAGGCGTTGCCATGGGAAACGATCGCAGCAATCTGTTGTTTCTTATGCTATGGAATTTTAAATAAAATTCGTTCTCTTGGCGTGTAGCCTTTCAGTAGTAAAGACGTGTTTTCATTTTCGCTCCCGAACCTGGTTCTGACTCTGCTAGTTCTCGAACAGGTTATCGGCCCAGCAAACGTGACCCGCGGAATTGAGAAGCAGAAGCCGTTCCAGAAAATATAGCTCAGGTGAGAAGTTCCCTGTTTTCCGGAAGCTGTCTGAAGATGGAGTGGGCACGAATCGTGAAGCTGACCAACACGAACTACGAGGCGTGGTGTTTCTCGATGCAAGCACTGCTACGACGCGAGCAAATGTGGAAGTATGTTGACCCCGGTACTCCACCCGACCCGGTGACGGATGCGTGGCGCGAAGGAGATGAAAAAGCGTTGGCCACGATTCAGCTGACGGTGGATGAGAGCCAGTACGGGCTTATTCGAGGGAAAGCGACGGCAAGGGACACGTGGTTAGCAGTGGTGCGCGTGACGCGAACACGTGGGTGGTAGACTCTGGCGCGACGTCGCACATGGCTAACAACCGTAAAGCGTTTTCGAAGTTAGATACGAGTGTTTGCCCGGTTATTTCGACTGCGAGTGGGAGAAAGATACGCACCGGTGGAATAGGGGACTGTACGATTGACTGCGTTGTTCGAAATCAAAAAGTTTCGGTTACGTTGACGGACGTTTTGTATGCCCCTGCGCTGAAGGAGAACTTGGTTTCCGTTTCAAAACTAGCGGCGAAGAAGGTAAAAGCTGAATTCGACGAGAAGCAATGCCAGCTAGTGTTCGGAGGTGAAACTATTGCGATTGCTGATAATGTTGGAGGATTGTATACTTTGAACGTTTTCAAAGAGAGTGCCATGATGGTCGGTGTTGTTGGCTCAGAGGTGATTCAAAAACGGAAGTATCGAGGAAGCAAGATTAAAAAGGAAGGATCTACTACCGTGAAGAAAAAGCCTGCGAGCGATGATGACGAATACGATTCGATCTCTGATGGTCAGTACGATGACGCATCGGAAGACGTATTTTATGATTGCGAGAATACGGAGACAGTTGATGTTGAGGAGGAGTGTTGGAGGAAGCACAATTTTGTGCAACATCAACGTATCAGTTCCACTGTGTTGCGAAGAGCAATATGGCTGCATAAACGTTGACGGCAACAGCCACGAGCCATAGTCGAGGCGTTGCCATGGGAAACGATCGCAGCAATCTGTTTTTTCTTATGCTATGGAATTTTAAATAAAATTCGTTCTCTTGGCGTGTAGCCTTTCAGTAGTAAAGACGTGTTTTCATTTTCGCTCCCGAACCTGGTTCTGACTCTGCTAGTTCTCGAACAGTTCATACTTTCAAAGCAAATTCCTCCTAATGGACATCCATTCCTTCTATTTCTACTTTTTATTAGCAAATTGATTCCGAAAAGTGTTCCCGGATTTACCCAAGCCCTTAAGAAGTATTTTTCCCGGATTTATCACAAGCCCTTAAGAAGTATTTTTAAAATACATAAAAAATGCGTCAAAAATTCTTCTGTTTTTTTTTTTCTAGAAATTTTGCTTCAAATCGGATTATTCATGAATTAAAAAGAAAATTGTTTTTAAATGTCTCTTGCCTTCGAATCTTCAGAAGAAATTTGTTGAAAACCCTCAGGAAAACTTTTGCTTCCAAAATAAGCATAGTGTTAAAGGAATCTGTAGAGAAACATGTAGCAAAATAACAGGGAAGGGAGAAAGGATTTATTAAGATATTCATAAAGTAGTTTGTATTGATCTTCCTTAAAACGCTTCGTAGGAAACAATTTTACTCATTATTGGCAGAATCCATATTCTTGGTTCGAATTTTGTGCGATACGAGGGCGGGGTTTCTAGAGGCTTTTTGGCAGAATTCCAGTAAACCAGAAGTCAAGGAAGGATAGATTTCAAGGACAATTTCTAAGGAAGATTCTGATGGAACTTCTTGAGAAATTTGTTTTAGTTGTGAATTCATTAGAGAGGTTTTAACTATCCCGTAATTTACCTCTAGAGAAAAGGTTATAAATAATCATTGCCCATCTATTGTTCTACTTGCTTCACCATGTTGTTGTTTCTTCTTCCTTTGCATGACGCTTTGAGGAACTTCGTATACAAAAATCTTTCCATACTCAAAAGAGCAACATATCATAGAATCTATAAAAAGGTAAATTATAATAGTTTTTAAAAAATGCAGAATTCTTATGGTTTTGATTTCTGAAACTCCATCAGGAATTCCTCAACAAACTTTCAAAGTAATGCATAAGTTCTCACTAAGATTTAAATTCATTAAAATCCTACATTACGAATTTTACCACAATATATCTTCCGTGATGTTTTAAAAAAATACCGGCAATATTTTCGCATTAAACTTCTACAGTACAGTCGAATTTCGTTCGCTGCACTACGTTTAATTGCACTTCGTTTTAATTGGGCTCCCGTTAAGTGGGCTATAGCCTGTTAAATCGTTTCGCGCGACTCGTTTCTCCTGTGTGTGTTAAACGTGTTGATATAAAAATTGAATGTGGTTCGTTGATGCTCGATTCGGGATGGATTTTAAACTACAGTTCTCGCATAATATTGGATAACGCCCTAAAAGCCATTGATAACCAGGGGTGTAGCTCGTTGTTTCTGAGCAAATGAAATAATAAGCATCCAAACAATCACCACTGGCAGGTAGATAATGATCCTTTCTTTACCAAACGTGTAACTCCATTAAAATGCTCAGAAACAACGAGCTACACACATGGTTACCAATGGCTTTTAGGGCGAGATCATAAGTTATGCTAGAGTTCTTTGTCGACTTTTCGTGCGTTGCGTGCATTTTTATAAGCAGAATTTTACGGCTCACGTTATTGTTCATGAACTAATCTATGATGACGTCACGCTACAATTTCCAGCGGGAAGAAAACCTTTACTGCGGGCCATGTTTACAAAAAATGGATAATTTCGCTGCGCATTCACCCACTCAATGAACCCTGCACGAGTTCACTAATTTGACGTTTGAGCGGTGCCAAGTTCATTCGTTACCATGGGCACATAAATAACACGGCACCGCTCAAACGTCAAATAGTGAGCTTGTGCATTGGTCCATTTGCATCCGGTAAGCATTCCTTCACTGGATGTTGGTCCAGATGTCATTTTATGTAAACACGGCCCGCATTTAGAGCGGAAAAGAAAAAGAAAATCGACAATAAAAGAAGACCGTGGATAAGTCCATTGTTGGAGGAACGGCGGATTGCAGTTTCGGAAAAGGAATTTGATGAGTTTGTTCTGATCAGCAGCGCATGATCAAAATCAACCATTCGTCGGCCACAACGTTTACGAACGTATCCTATGGCACTACCCTTTTCATCAACATTCCGCAACATCCCGTAACACCTATGAGAAGTCCGTAGAGTTCTCTGCATCTCTCTTAAATAGGTGTTCAATCAATCATCCTTTCCCATTCCCCAGCTTTCGCAAGGACGTGGCCAGGACAGCTCTCGTCTATTGGAGGATGCGTCAATCTTGTCTAAGAGTTAGAGGTTAGTCTCAAATTTCTGACTTTGATAACGGACGGGAAGGAGGCAACCTGGTCTAGGACTGTACCACCTACGAATTTGTGCGAAATGCTTAATGCTAATGCTAATTGGGTCCTAAAATGTTTGATAAAATCTTGTTTTTATTCAACAACACGAAAGAGCATGTTATTTCAACTACTTTAGCAATTTTTCCCGGTCAAATAACGGCTATATCATGTTTAAACATTAATTTTGAAATTGGGTCCATATATGAACCTTGACACTTGAGATCATGTTTGACGTTCGCTTAGTCGACAAAAACACCACAGGGGTTTTAGTTTTAACACTGGGGTTGTTCCTATCTGACATTTCGGAAGGGACACGGAAAACAAAATTCACCCAAAATTTGAGTTTAAGCCAAGGGATGTGACAAAATCTAAAAAAAAACATAAAAAAATGTTTTTCGGACTTAAACCAACGGAAAATATTGGAAAATTGAGTAAACATGGGGTAGTGCTTCGTGAAGCCCAAGCAGGACAGTTTTTACATTCAGAAATAGTGAAAAGTGAAAAATGAAAAAGTGATTTGTTTGATTTGTGTCCTTTTTGGCTGCCCTAAGTTCACCGAACCATCAGGAAGTGACAGGCAGCACATAAATTTAGAGAATCAATCCGGTGAGTTTGTTCCAGTATGATACTTTTTCTTTTGTGAGCCTTCCAAATCGTTTTTGTCCGCGTCATGGAACTTCTGATCGTTTCTTGAACGGAAAATGTTATTTTCGGAGTTTGATAATTATGTTCAGATTGCGCATTCTGTCCGGGCGGGTGTTACGCAACTAACAATCGGTTGTGGATGCTTTTTAACCGTTCGATGACCCTGGAGGGATCGATTCTGCTTTTCGTATAATTTGAGCAGAAAAAACGACTGTGTTATCCTAGGGTGTTTAGTTCGAACGCGCTTCCTTTCGTTTTTCGATTATCTAAAAATACAGTACAGTACTGTTTTTCAAAAGGCGTGATTTTTTTTTACGCGTATCGTTATTTTATACAATCCGATGACCCTGGAGGGATCGGTTTTGCTTTTTACTGGTTATTAAGCAAAAATATTACTGCACAATCGACAAGCATTTCGCGAAATACTATTTATACTATAAATAAGCTATTGTTTTCTCTTTTGATTGCCGGCATTCAAAAGATTAATTTGAAAACGCTTAAACAACAAATATTTATGGTCTATCGCCAGCTTTCTAGGCGAATCCTGACAATATACCTTCCCCAACCTCCAACTCCGTAGCACTTATGAGGGTGTCGCTGAGTCGGTGGCCTCTCATTAAGTAAGTGCTACATCAACATTTCCTTCCTCTATCCCAAGTTACGGTAAAGATGGGCGTGGCCGGGAATAGCGATATTCATGCTTTTAGTATTCTTGTTTATGATTTGAACAATGTATACTCCCCTGCCTTGTTCTTGAAAGTAGTCAGGATGAGATTATTAAAAAGAAACATGAATGTTGCTAGTATCCAATCTACGAAGTATACCGTAACTACGCTAACGCTAACGCTAACGCTAACCAACGGAAAATATTGGAAAATTGAGTAAACATGTGTTTTTAGCCTAAACTTAAGCGTTTGGCACTAAAATCGGGACAGGGCTTTAGGACCCTATTGGATTCTTCTGGTGAGATCAGAAAGTCTGGGAATGATTTTTCGTGGGAATCCCAGAACGAACTCAGTGAAAACTGGTAAATGAGTTCTTGAAGAAAGCACTGAAAACTACGCAAATAATTCATGAAGAAATCCTCATAGGAATTATCAGAGCAATCTCTTCAAAGCACGTGTTTGAATACCTGAAAAGTTCGTGGAAGAATCACAAAGGACATTCATTGTAAGTTTTTTTTTCTTGAAGGAATTTCTACTGGATTACAAAAAGAATGAATCTTTTCCGTAGTAAAAATTGATATACAGTCAACTTTCGTTCGTAGCACTAAGCCCGTGGCCCATCTAGTGAAAGACTTTCATTAATCGGGCTAAGTTTTGAGCTGCCAAAAAAAAACCGATTACAATAGAAATTCAGGACTACCAATATTGACAAATTGCAGTTTATTTCAGAAAGTGACGCTTGCCTTCGTTATAAGTGGGCTATAGCCCACTTAACGGGAGCCCAATTAAAACGAAGTGCAATTAAATGTAGTGCAACGAACGAAATTCGACTGTATTGATAAATTGATGAATAACACTGATGTGCCGCGAAATGAAACAAAATAACAAATAAATAAAATCAATACAAATCTGTTAAAATGACTAAATTTGTGAAAATCGTGAATATTGCAAAACGGATCTCGATATTTGGACATTTGGTTTAATTGATGATACATACAAGAAGCATGTTCTTCTCCCATGTCTAGTTTGAGCTTCATCCATGTTTTTCTTCTGGTTGTCATTTGTCATTTGGTCGAAGTATCATAACTTGCAAAAAGCATATTCTTGAAGCAACGATGAGGTTATTTCATGAACTTTGAACGTAGCAGACGTAGGACTAGTTTTACCTATTATTTATGTTTGTCTCTTGGTCCACCAGAAGGGACCTCAAAATCCGCTCGTTATCTGGTCATCTGGCCGTAGTATCAAGTATCACCATATGGTCGAAGTAGGCATGTTCTTACAGCTACGCTGAAATGTCCATATAGGCAAAAAGCATGTTTTTACAGCAACGCTGAGGTTATTTCATGCAGTTAGAGTAGTCACATGCCTAGTGTTGAGCTTCGTCAATGTTTGTCTTGTGGTTGGTCACCGGAAGTGACCTCAGACTCCGCTCATTGTCTGCTCATCAGGCCGAAGTATCAATACATGGAAAAATCATGATTATGCTGCAGCAAGGCACCCGTTAAAACGTAGAACGATACAAGCAGAAGCGAAGACAGCAAACCCATCTATTCCGGAATAAAAAGCGCCGCCTGGAAGAATTGGAGAGCAAAGAGATGGAGCAGCTGTATCGTTCTCAAGAAACGCGTAAGTTCTACAAGAAACTCAATGCATCCCGCAAAGGCTTTGTGCCGTGAGCCGAAATGTGCCGGGATAAGAATGGAGGTATCGAAAGGTGGAAGCAGCACTACGATGAACACCTGACTGGCGCAGAGTAAGGAGACCAAAGCAGCAGGAGGAATGGCTTCATCAGTACGGCGGATGAGGGAGACATGCCAACTCCCACAATAAGTGTAGTTAAAAATGCTATCAAATAGCTCAAGAACAATAAAGCAATGGGCACGGACAGGTTGGCTACTGTCTGCACCGATTGACAGCCAGGATTTAAGTCACAGAACAGCTACCGGAGGAGTGGAAGGAGGGAGTAATATATCCAATATATAAAAAGGGTGACAAGTTAGAATGTGAGAACTATCGAGCAATCACCATTCTTAACGCAGTCTATAAAGTACTTTCCCAGATAATCTTCCGCTGTCTATCGCCACTGGCAAGCAGATTTGTGGGAAGTTATTAAGCCGGTTTTGTGGACGGACGATCGATATCGGACCATTTTTTTATGTTGCGGCAGATCCTCCACAAGTGTCGCGAATATGCAGTCCCTATGCACCACCTATTCATCGATTTCGAAGCGGCCTATGATACCATCGACCGCTTCCCGGGAAACTGACACAGAAGACTACGGTAGCACTATCTATGCATTTCATAGCGTGGACTTATACCATCAAAAGGGGATATCTCGATAATGGAACCTACGAGTTTTTTTTTTTCTCAGACGTGAAATTTAGCTACGGAAATCGACCGGTGAGCACAGATTGGAAGATTTTTTTCTTATAATAACGGTCTTGGGAGCACCGTGTCGACTTACCATTTAATTTCGCCGCACTCAACGCAAGTAGATCCAGAACGTTGAGCACTAGAACAGCAGTAGATTGATCTTTGGCAGAGGCTTTAGTTGCCGTTCCCGATGAACACTTCAAATGCACCAAACCGGAACAATTCGCTTCGGGAATGGTTCGTTCTATCACCATGTCTTCGCCAGTCTGATTCGTTTTACTAAGTACTTTATAGCCAACTATCCTAGATTCTACATCAGTTAGAGGAACATATAAATGGCATTTTTCATCGTCCCATCGGGATCCTATGGCAACTAGACTTGATACTGGAATTCCCTGCAGAATAGAGAAACGATGAGTGTAACAGTTACATAGCTGGTAACGACTGACTGACTTAAAATTGAAACTTTAGAGACCTCATGCCTAAAAAAAGACCAGACAGAAATTAGAAAGAGCACAAACAGGAACCAAAAAAAAAAAACAAAAACCAGAAGGTAAAAATGTCTATTTATATAATCAGACATTTTTAATGACATTTATCACATTTATGGTATTTTTTGAAAATCCCTCGTGACATTACGACAACAATAACTGCTCGCTTTACTTTATGCATTTGTTAATGGTTTTCTCGTGGAATTTCATCAGGAATAAGATGAAGATGAATCGAAGCCAAACCTCGAATTATCAAGAGCACAAATCTAGAGAACCAAACACCCGTTTGAGCTAAAAACTGGATCAATTGACATCACTAGCTACTGACAAATCGATCAAGTTTTCAGCTCAAACTGATGTTTGGTTCTCCAGATATATGTTCTTGAAAATATGAGATTTCAGGTACATGTCCTATGTTTTTTAGATATTACTACGAAAATGTCTTCAGGAGTTAACAAAGTGTTTGTTGTACGGACTTCCTTGGAAATTTCTCTAAGGATTTTGTTCATGTTATACGTACAAGAAATTAATTTGAATTATTTTTTCCAAGGATCATCCCAGGAATCAGTCCTGAAACTCCTGTACAAACTTGAAAAATAACTGGAGAAAATTCTGGGAATTTTACAAGAGTATGCCCCATTGAATTTACTAATGGAAGCATCAGAAGAGAATTTTATTTGTAGAAAATTCCTTTTGGCATCCCTTGAGAAATTGTTGGAGGGATTTCTGGACGAATTATTTAGATAATTGAGGGAAAAACCCTTTGAAATATTGCTAGAAAGATCGCTGGAAGAGTTCCTGAAAGTATTCTAGAAGAAACCTCTGGAAAAACATTTGCCGTAATGCGTGAAGAAATAATTGAAGAACCTGTAAGATTGTCTGGAAGTATTGTTTTGGCCTCTAGTATTTAGCACGAAGAATGTTTTACAAGAAAAAAGGACAAAAGTGACTTTATAGACCATTTCGGTGAAAAAAGTGATTTTCCATAAAAAAAATAAAGACTTTCTGTAGACATTCAAATAAGGATCACATTTCTACCTGCTACCAGCACTGCAGTTACTAAATATACAACGGATGAATAACTCACCTCCAATCCCAATGTCCTACTGATGTATTCTACGAGCATTTCATCGACCGCTACTGTCCCACTAGGAACCTCAATGGACTTTTTCAGATCCGCCTTCTTGCCGTCCAGAAACACATCCCTCAGCTTACGCAATTCCTGAACCGTCCGAGCACTTTTGCTATGAGGCATGAAAAACTTCTCTATGTGGTCCCAACGGCCCAAATGCTGACAAGAGGAACAGGTAAAGTGGCCGGTGGTTTTATTCACGTATATTGTTTCCCCTTTCGCCTGGGAGCTTTCCAATTGGCCGGGAACGACATTGCAAACTGGACACACGGTACGAATGCAAGTGTAGCCCTCCGTACACTCGTAGGGGGAGGATTTGATCGCTTTCTTGACATTGGATATGGACGGTCCCGGCAGCGATGGATCATCTTTGATGTCGAAACTGCTGGAGGCGTAACGGACTTGCCACAAACACGGTGCAACAAATGCCGGTGATGGCGTAAATCCGCCTTGGGCGACGACTTTCACTGGACGCACTTTATAACGTAGCTGACTATTTATTCTGGAACCAGACGACAACAGTTGCTTGAATATCATTATTGAACATGCACACAAAATAAATCTTTCTAGCAGAATCAGGCACAATTTACAATTTTGTAAAACTATTCACTGAATTAAACCAAAACCGCGTTGAACTGGACCGAATACAAAATATTGCGCGCATTGATTTGTTTACATCGGAATCCAGCCGCAAGCACGGCGAGCACTGAATGAAATTTGGTTATGTACTCCGTTATATACTGAAGTACATGGGTTGTTTACATCCAGAACAGTGTTGCTAAATTTGTAAATTCAAAGTGCTATCTATGTGGCTGCGTACTTTTTTAGCTGCGTGATCACACTAGTAAGGTAACCAATATAATTTGGACTGCTACATGTTCTTTCCGAAAAAAAATGAATTAACTTTCACGCTGTTGTGCATCCGGCTAACTAGACCCCCTACTCTCAGGCAAATGGACTATCGAAATACATAGGAACCACTTATGAAAATTAGCCACAACAAATCGGGTTGAAATTCATAGCTTTGCCTTATGAAACAATGCCTTTTATTAAGTGTTAAAAATCGATATTACCAATATAAGGGAGGGGGGAGCCCCTGATAAAAAAAAACTGGCTACGCCCATGTTCATCGCCCTCTTAAAAGTCTATGTAATCATGTAACACATAAAAATTTGAAAAACAGGAACAAAATAAAATGACCCGATTTTGTCAGGTTCCCCATTTTGTCAGCCCAAAATTCATCGAGGGGCTGACAAAATCGGATCTTTACTGTATATGGATGAGAAAATATCTAATTGTATTGTTACGTTTGTTCCTTCTCAATCCAACCGCGGCGATAGCCGAGCGGCTAGCGTTCGCGCTTGACAATCGCCAGATCCTCGGTTCGATTCTGGTCTGCTGCAAGTTTTTGACCATGCTATAGTAATTTTTACTATACAAATGGTACCATGGTAAAATTGAATGCACAAAATATTCTAATTAAATTGCGAATTTAGTCTGCACAAATCAAGTGGCGTTGTGTATTTAATTTAACCCTCTGATATAGTATTTTGAACCGCAACGCTGTTCTCAGTGTAATTGTATTGTTACGATACTTAACAACCCATACATTATATGCCAAAACTACATATAGCACACAGTGAACTGTTCATAACAATATATTCTACCCTGGATTTACTACACATTTTCGAAATTTCTTGGCCAAAGGCTTTGTAATCTTGCTATCAAAATTCACCGCTACTCTTTTTAAATTCTCTTTTTCGGCAGTAAGTGTTATCATCAGTGGCGCGGGAAGTGGGTAGGACAGGTAGGACATGTACTACGCACGAAAACACCTGGGTAGGACAATCAATGGGTTGTCCTTCCCACGATTCAACCAAAAAAGGAGAATAGCTTGAAAAATAAATGAAACTATACATCATTTGTTCAAACTCGATCAACGTCGTAATAATGTTATGGAGGATGGAAACACGATAAGGTCATTTTTATGCCTAGTAGAGCGTGACATGGCTTGTGCATGACCTCCGAAACTTCTGGCTCACGAGAAGAATGATCGAGAATATTTATAAAGATGATCATGGGAAACTGACTCTAAGAATTATTAAATCGAACTTCTTAATTATGAATCAATGGATAGTCTTTGAAAAAAAAAAACTACGGACAATCCTTTATATGGTCTGGGACAAAATGCCGTGAACATTCCTGGAAGCAATTCCTGGAACATCCATAGAGACTTATCAGAAGATTAAGAGAACTCCCACAGCACACTCTCTAGAAGTCCCTGGTTGATACAGAATCGCCGTAGAGAATGTTCGAAGTAGTTCTTAGTTAATTCTTGCAAAATAATTTGATCAGTTTCTGCGCGACAAAATGTTGTTCAAGCATCTTTAGTTTTTCTTGAACACTTTTGAGAAAAGAAAAACTGCATAAATTCACAAAATTCTTCTGAACGGAGACGAACCAGCCACTGGCTCAAAGTCTCCTTAATAAAGATAAAATAAAAAAAATAACACAAAATTCTTGCCATTTAAAAATCTAATATCTAGAAATAGATAAATAAACTAGAACAACCTCATACCATGAGCCATTGACTGTTAAGGCAACCAAATTACTCTATTTTTGTCAAAATTGATTAATAACATTGATTTAAATAGAATAAAATCATATAAAGGATATTCATATTTTTAAATATGAATGATAACAAAAGTTGATCCAATGAATGATGTTAAACACCGGATTTTTTTTTGATAAGGTACCGCGGGGCAAGTGGGTAAATGGGGTAAGTGAAAACAATTGATATATTTTACTGAATATGTGAATTAACGTTTTTAACTCATGCGTAAACCTTTGAGTCCATTGAGAACATTACGATAGGTAAGGGATTTCTGAGATTTTTCAGCCATTATTGCATAATAGAGCGAAAAATTGTTAACCTGTCAACTGTTACTCCGTAACAAGTTGGCGGCGTACAATCTTATTTTAATATTTTCAGTGGAAAAAAGTTGCGGAAAATAATTTCCTGTACCACTTCTTAGTTGTCCTTTGTGACAGTTTCAAACTGCAATAAAAAAAGTTTTAGAATTAATTCGACGTAGACCTAAAAATAACTAAATTTAAACACCGTCAATTTTCTTATCAGGTGGGGCAAGTGAAAAGTTTATCATTAGAGATTGAATTTGTGTTTTCTCTTTAAGTAGCCATAAGTAAACATGGTTCGCAATTATCATAGAAAAACATAACGTGCTAATAATTCAAGAAACACTATACTCAAGCGTTAAAAGCTTTTAAAAATCATGGAACTTCTCTAAAAGATGTTGTCAAACATTACAATATTAATATGTCTACTTCGGGCAGCCAATTAAAAGGAAGACGTTGACTGAAAAGTTGCAATATTAGAGCACACACGGAAATCTCGTGGAATGTCTATGTAAAGCTAGTTCAAAACATAAAAATGGATTGCTGTCCTATAATGTAAGAACATTGGAAATGTTGCAGTTATAATGTTGTCGAATCATTTCAACTAACATAACTGAACAGAAGAAAATTCAAGTGAAAAGAATAACATTTTCTTTGTTTACATGTTACTTATGTTATTGTTCATTGGGAAGCCTTAACAAATGTTAAAGCTAATGGAAATCGTGAATATAACTGTTTGTTTTTGAATTTATTGTTTAAAACGGTAAACTTTTCACTTGCCCCACTTTTGGGGAAAGCGAAAAGTAAGGAGACATTTTTTAAAAACTTTTTCTGTATTTTTTTCTTCAATTTTTCATAAAAATCAATTTTAGCATACTGCTTATATTTGGTGGGAGTCAAGCTAAAAAATATACACGACCTCGTTTGTTTCAATTCAAAGTCTCTAGAATTTAAAGAATCTCAACTATGCGAATTTCATTACCCACTTGCCCCACGGTACCTTAGTCCCTTTTTCCTTATTCTGCAAATCTTATTTAAATTCTTGAGGTATCATAATCATAATTGAGAGGTTATAAACAAAGGGATGTCAGTGACAAAAACCTAGCATTGGGAGTTAATTTTTTTCTTAGCTTTATTGTGCACAAAATATTTGCCGACGTTTGTCCTACCCATGGTTTCGAACGTGGACACGCCTCTGGTTATCATACTTTGTCTATATTTTTCCCTTGCTCCCTTATCTATCACTGCTTGTATTGTACTATTCCTATATCCGTTAAGCCTAGCCGTCTCAAAGTTATAATCCAGTTCTTTCGATTTTCCCGTTTCACTTAAGGTGAAACATCTCGGAATCCAAAGATGGCCGGCACAATGGCCGACTTCTCCCCCTACTCACGTTTTCAAAGGCACAAAACTGGAGAAATAGTTGGCAAACTTTCCTGATCTTCTTATTTTAAGCTTTCTGCTAGTGCACAAATCCAAAATAAAAAGCGCACTGTTGTGGGATGCTTTCTTCGCGAGATTTGTGCCTTTGAAGTTTTAGTGCAATCTTAGAAGTTGATTCCAAATCGTTTCACCTTAAAATAAGGATTTGCATTATATGTATCATATGATGAAAAGACGCCATTTTATGTTGATAAGTGTGGTTGCAAGCACTCGGAATAACTCGCATAGTATTAGTTGTTTCCGGTAATTTTAAAATTCAAAGCGAAACAATTCCCCTGTAATTAGCAAATCCAGAAAAGGTAGTTTATTATCATTTTCCTCTTCATGAGTAAATTTTATATCTTGATGGATACTGTTGATTGCTTCAACAATTTTTAAAACTCATTGATAACATATTTCTATGTTGAGTTTATTTACGCAAAACAGTATCTAAAACCTTCCAGATGGTTTCCATATAAATAAAAAGAAAAAAATGCGTATTTTAGTCTAGAATAACAATTTTATCTCTTCTTTATATTCTGTTTTTCAATTTCTTGCAGTTTACTAATAAGTAACAACGAATCTGAATCAGTTCAACTTAGTTTTTATTCAAGAAAATTTAATCCAAAGAAATGATTTTTCAAGTTCATGTTGTACCTACGATAACCAATCGTTTTTTACATTACTGTTGCTTCGGGTAGAATTTTACAAAAATCTGAGACATTGCGTAAAAAATCTTGTTCTTTTGTGTTTCTATTTTTACTACTGAGTCTTCGTCAACACCAAGAATTACTGACTGTTTTCCGTTTGTTGGTTGCAACAAACGGAAAACACGCCAGTACTTGATGTTGAGATTCTTATTTAGTTTTGAAATTAATTGCAATATTGTTTCCAGTGGATTTTTCCCAAGTTTGAGTATCAGTGGTATTGAATTGAATCATTCTATGGAGTGGTTCAGGTGCTGACTGAGCGAGTATCACAAAGGGGGCACTATTTTGTTAAGCGAAATTGCCGCCAAGGTTGCTTTCAACCAGTCATAATTGAATTGATCTTTGGCGGTGAACCAAACTACTCCAAAGGAGATGCCAGAACCGAGAAACACTGGTTGCTGTTGGTCTAGAGATATCGCTACTTATCGCGTCACTAACTCAGACATTAGCTTATCATGAAAATCCACATCGTTCTCTGGTCTTTTAACTACCAGCCTCATACCATTGGGATCCTCCGTACGCCCTTTCTTGTTGGTGTTAGCAGCTGGAGATGCCGCCGTACGCTTCGTTGTAGATATAGAAGGCGTCTGCGGAACATCTACCACCGGTGACAGCAAAAGGTTTTCTTCAAGATCCATCATCCTTAAACCAATGAATTTAAATATATTATAGAGTAGACGACATCAAGCTGTAAAAAAATAACATAGGAGGACTAGGGGAATAATGAGAACACGGGGCGACCCTGGACACCCCCTTATTCTCTGAGAATATACATATTTCATTAAAAAAAAAATACACTGTATGAAACCTGCATCGCATACGAACTGTTTGTCAGTATAAATGTTTATGGTTTGCTTCAATTATCCTCTAAAATTTGACATTATTTTTTTTTCTCAGCTTCAAATTGGTTTATAAGCAAGGTGATGAAAAAATCTATTTTTTGAGCAAAGTAACTAAGTTGTACTGATCACGAACTTGAAAACCAGCCGAGGGTAACTGAAAAAGATTGCCATTTTATGGTCCTAAAATAAGCATTTGCTTAATGTGTCCATTATGCCCCTAATCCCCCTACAAATGATTTAAATATACTCATCAGAGGATTATTTTTATAATGCATAAAAGGTAGATAATTAAAATATTTAACTAATTAAAAATATATTTTTTGTAATAGGGTAGATGTACCAATAGTGGAAGTATTAAGCACGATTGAACTTCATTTAACCGCCTAAATTCATGAAGCGAAATTAATGTACATGTTAATGTTGTAACGGAAAGTAACGAGCATTGACTTAATGAGAAAAATGATTTCATCGCAGTAATCCACAGCATGTCAGTGAAAAATAATACCTCCACTATTGGTACACTGTTCCTTTAGTTGCGGTATATTTTTAATTTGTGTTCCTATAGTTGCGGTATCCGTTGTTTTATTATGGGATCCTCCACTATAGGGACACTTTACCGCAACTATTGGTACAAGTAAGAAAAGTTTTGACAATTTGAGTGATATTTCATCAGTTTTAAAGCAATTTGAACGGTGTTTTCAGCTATTCCGTGTATCAACAAGCTAATACGTCGGTTGGCAGTGTCGGTTCTGTGAATAGTGTAATAAAATCAGTGAAAACGGTACTACCGCAACTATAGGAACACCCACAACTAAGGGAACGCTTACCCTAAATCAATTTTAATATAGTTCATTGAACAGTTAAATTAAAATTTCAACAAATTAAAACTTATCATGAAATTTGATTATTTTGTACTGTTTTTACTTGGTGTGAATAAACATTATTTTTGACCAGCAATGACATAAATTTTCTCACTGTACGCTAAATATTCAGCTTGGATCTGTCCTGACCAGTGTTGCCACATTTTTTCCGAACCTCATCTGTGTTTTCGGCCGAAAAAATCTTTTTTATCTTAGGTCAACCTCCACAAATCTTGGTAAAAATCTGTGTTGTGCAAAAATCTAAAATTTATTTTTTCAAGGTGAAAAAGAACCTCTGCAATCGTATTGTATAGCTGTATTTTGGCATGTTTATTCGAACTAATTTTACTAAAATTAAGTTTAAGTAAGCATAATTGTTTCTAAAAATTAAATTTTGAGAAAAACTCAACAGAGTAATGGCAGTTCTGCTTTATATTTACCAAAACTGTGACCACAACACGTGAAATATCCTTAAATTTTAAAAATCTGTTTTATCAAAAAAATCTGTGATCTGTGATCACAGATATCTGTATGGGGCAAGTTGATCGGGTTCCTTTTTTCGGCACGTACGGCGTTTCGTAAAACCGTACAACACGCTCGTGAAGTGCCTGCTGTTTCGACGCCATCTTCGAATGAACTGCCAGCACCCGAGCGAAAAGCGTTTACGTAATAAATGGACGCGGTCAAAGATCCTAACTGAACTGCCCAACAAGCGTTTCGATAACGGCGCAACCGAAATTTTTTTGGCTGGTTTTGACGCCAAAATTATAATGTTATGAACATTTTCAATCATCAAAGAAATTTCTATTATCGAAGTTCCCTGAGAATTACAGGGTTTTCCAAGGTTCAATAAAAGTCCCTGATAACACCAGGTCATCCAGGTAGTAGACACCCTGAATGAAGAAAACAAAAAGAATCCTTACAGCAACGAGGAGATAAGTGTTTTATTCCTATAAGAATCTTGCGAAAAAAAATTCTATAAGGATAATTTTAAGATAGTTTTTAATAATTCAATTACTGTATGTATAATGGGTATGGGTATTTGCTCAAAGTTTGCTTCAGATAACAAAACACAGAAATCCTTCCAAGAGTTTCGTTTTAGATATTTTCAAGAATTGTTCTAATGATAACCACATAAGTTCACATTAGAGATTCCATAAGGAATTTCTTCAAAAGATTTTTTAAGATTTTTTTTCCAGGAAAGAGTTATAAGTCTTCCGGGAATGTTTCGAGTGATTATACCATTTCTCAAGACTTCCACCAAGATTCCAATTTAGAACATCTCCAAGAATTAAATATACATATATTCATCATGGATCCTGTAGGATTTGTTTAAGATTTCAACCAGAAATTTCTCTAAGAATATCTTAAGAAATTACTCGTAAGATCCTACCAAAGATTTTTTTAGGAATTATTCCGGAAATTCATTTGAGAAATTTTCCTAGGAAGTCTTCAAAGAATTTTTTTAATCATTTTTTCAGGGATCTCTCCAGGAATATGTAAAGGATTTTTTTTTTCAGAAATTACTATTGAATCTGTGAGGTATCTGTGATTCCAGAAGTAACATCTGATGAAACTTGATTATGTCCTAAACTATCCCTTGATCAACACCCACAAAGCTATATGAAAGAACTCATGAACTCTTGCGGAAGTCTTGAAGGATTTCGAAGATAAATTTCTAAGATAATGGAAAACTTTGGATAACAAACTGAAAGATTCCCTTACAAATTATCAAACGAAATCTCTGAAAAACTACGATTAGTGAAATTCCTGAATAATTACTGTTGTATTACCTGGTATAAAACTTTAAATTAACTTTTGAAGAAGACATTCAAATATATATACTTGAGAAATCACTCGAGAGATTGTTTGGAAGAACTGGAGAAGTAATCCTTGGATGAAATGTTGGCGAATTTCCTAGATATTTTTTTGAAGAAACTTCATGAGGAATGCCAGGTTGAATTTATTGAGAAATCCCTGGAAGTTTGTTAAGAGTGTTCCCTCCAATCATTCCTGAAGGATTTTTAGAGCAATGCCGGAAGTAAATGTGGATGAATTTTTGGAGGAACCCATAAGAAAATGTCTGGTATGACACATGGAGAGAATGGCGTACTTGTAGATTTAATTGGAAAAATCCCTAAACGAATTTCATAAAATAAAAACTTTGGAATGAATATTTGTGGATTTCCTAGAAGAACTCCTGTTGGAATCTTTGGAAGATCTACTGTAGTAACAACTGGAGAAATTAGAGGAAGAATTAGCCAAAGAAAACATATTTGGAGGAACCCTTATGCTTTTGGGAATATCCCCATAGCAATTCTTGTGGAAATTACAGGAGGTACAATCGTTGGAGGCACAAGAATTGCCAGGAGCAAATTCTGAAGAAATACCTCTAAGTCTCTGTTGGAACAACACTGGAAAATGTTCTGGGAGACTAGGTGGAAGAATCAGTAGAGGAATTTCTAGAAGAATCTCTGTATGAGTTCCTGGAAGTAAAGCCAGACGAAATTTTGTAGAAATCGGTAGAAGAATTCTTGAAACATGTTCTCGAGGAATCTGAGAAAGAATTCCAGAAGATTCTGTGAAGTAGTTGTGTGATATTTTCTGAAGCATACAAGCAGAATAATGGCAATAGTGACTTTAGAGACCATTTTAATTAAAATAGAGAATTTAGAGACTTTCCGTTAGAAATAGATTTTTAACATATTTGCATTAAGATAGAGACCAAGTCTCAAAAATGATACCTGCTCCAGCCTGTTAACTTGCTAAAATGATGGAAATTCATATCAAACTGATAAGACAGTTATAGGCAGCCAAATCGGCTGACATCCATCGCTTGGCTGTGATACACACCACTCAACCTTTTAACAGAAAACGTGTATTTATCATAATGTATTTCCAGTAGTTTGTTTAAATCGATGTAGATAAAATAATTGGATACTATAGATTTTTCTTTTCTTATTTAAATTGTTTTATAGCATGTATTAGCAAACTTCCTAACATAATTCGCAAAGTGGCCAACATGCATGCCATGAAGTTCTACTTCCCTTTTAAATGACGATGAATCGAATGGTCATCGCTATGTGTACTAAATCATCAACCTAATATATTCAATCATACTCTAACAAATGTACGGTTCAAATAGCAATTATAAAAGAGTGGGGGCCGTGGGACAAAGGAGCTGCATCATCATAAAATATATACGTTTTGTTAATGCCGCAAGGAAAGTACCGACGAATGTTAAGGCTAAACCAAAAGAATAGCTCCCGGGAACGCAACAGAAGACCACCGAAATGGAGCCCAGAGTCAAGTTACACGATCTCATACTTATCCGGGTAGAACGTAGTTTCAGTGGAATACTTAACGTCCGATTCGTCATCTACCAGCTGAACCTTAACCGCCCGCAGATCGGCGTAGGGGATTTTCGACGAGAACGTTACCTATCGGAATGGAAGAGATGATGAGTGAATGAGAATGGAGTTTGATGTGTGAGGTACTTACGTCTAGTGGGAAGAAATCACCGGGGATCGAATTGGGCACGCTGAACTCCATCGATCCCTGCTTGCTGGATGCATCGATGACTGGTAGATTCCACTGTAGGATGTTCTTCCGAGAATCGTGATTATACTCGCCGTCACATTCCGCGATCGAAGGGCTGATTCCCATGCTGATAAAGATTGGAATGTATCATTAGAATAAGATGTACATTCATGTATATGAACAAGGTACTTACGGCAATGGAATGCTAATGCAGACATCTTGAAGCTCTAGTCGGGTATGTTCCAGCTCGTACTCGATATTGACATCGCAACCGCCTTCAGCATTCTCAGAGGGCCAACAGTTAACTGTAAAATGAATCAAATCAATGATATTCACAGTTTGAATTCCGATTCTTATAGTCGTAAATACTTACTCGTAAGAGGAATAGCCGATTCATCCTGCGTTTGGTAGCGCCACTTCAACACACCGACATCCGTGTTCATTGGGAACGGCTTGGCCGGGTTTTTCAAACCGATTTGACCCTTGCTCTTGAACAGCTCCTTGTCGACGTTGGGATGGGTTTGCAATTGGATACCTCGTTGATCAGAATTTTGCAACTGCACCTTAATTCGGCCGTATTTTTCGTCTGATATGCGCAACGTCAACAGTCCGGACAGTTCGAACGCTTGGAGGCCACCGTCCCGTCCTATGCGGACCACGATCTTGTCTTCCATGCGAAGGTGCACTCTGTAATGCGAAATGGAAAAGCACATCGTTATGATTTAAGGGCGCTAGGCGTCTACATCGCTATCCTTTCTAAGAGTCTAAAAAAGCTAAGATACCGTGGGACAAGTAGGTAAAGGAAATCGTATAATTAAGGCTTTTGAAGTCATGAAGGCGTTAAATTAAAAAGAAAAAGGCCATGTATAATGTTTTATTGGCTCCCACCAAACCCAAGTTTGGAATTTAAGTTTACATATTCATTAAAATATATACTGCTCCGCGTCGAAAAATGGGTTAACCAACGTGCGAAGTTTGATTTTTGATCAACTACGCCGAGTCACAACTCGATTCTCAATAGCGCGCATAATGCACACGGTGGATGACATAGCGATGTGACTCCCCAAGTAACCATATGCATTATATCATTGCCCCAATTTGATTGTAAATTAGCATCTGTACTACAAAGTTGCTTTTTATTAGCATATGTTTAGCAATGATGCATTAAATCTACATTACAAAAGTGTCAAATCGTTGCATGTTTTTTAGTTGCATTAACATTGCATGATGGCATTAATGCCTCATTGCCCTAAAATTAGCATGCATTTATTGCACTATAAAACCCATAGCTAATGCTTTCAATGTTTATGTTTAGCATAATAAAAAAATGGGGGAAATAAATAAAAATTATGATCATGTTAAAAAAAACGCTGATAAACAGTTGCTTATACTAATATGACATTTAACATTATTGGTACAACCACTTCTAACGAACGAACTTGATCGATCGAATCCTATTCCCTATTCGTTCGAATCCATGGCCCATTTGATTTTGCTGGCGTAAACGGGATTGCAAAATGGTTTGGCGATTTGGTATCGTGATTTTTCTGAAACATTGCAGATCGTAACAGGCTTAAACGATTACTGGATTACTTTGACCTATCCTTCCCGCCAGGAGCACCACTGTTGCCTGCCGAACAGTTGCTGAAGCATGCTACATGCAAACCCACTTTATGATTATGAATAACAATTTATCCAGACGTCCAATCAAAAAGTGGTCTTCGGCAAAATTGTAGCTGGGAGGATTTCACATAAGATGAGTGTATTCACTTTTTCATGAAATTTTATGACGAAGAGATAGAGGGCTGAACACAAAAGATTGGCGTTTTTCATAGTAATCTCCATATAAACTTCAAATGGCGTGTGCACAGTCAAATTTCTTCCGAGTCGTTTCAAACTTTGGTAAGAAGCTATTTACCATAATTAAAACCGTTAAAGCATAGGGGAGCTAAAATTTCAAAATTTGCATCACTCTAATGAGCATGCAAAAATGTGCTAAATGCACCACTATATTTTCCCAATTAATTCGATACAATCTTCAGAACCTCCTCTCAGATGGCAAACGCTCACCGCTGTCTTTGCAGGCTTCGATAAGTTTTACAAAAAAATAATACCGTGAACACATTGCATTTCTTCTCTTGCCCTGGTAGCTCTTCATCGGTGAAATTATGTATTTTTATTTACTTCAAGCCGTTTTTTTTTTTTGCAAAAAACATGAGCTTACGATTGGCAACCGCAACGAATTTCAGCTTATATTAAGCTTCAGACTATAAAACAAAACACGGCTCTTCCACGAGATATTATTAGCTAGTGCCCATCTACAATACACGAAAATCCGCTTCTTACGTGCAAAATTAATTGCAACTTTCTTGCATCAGCTGTACTTGTCCGTTTGCGGTTTAAATAGATTTCGAACAAACAGCACTACGAATAATCTAGAAAAAAATAGCTCACAAAAAACCGTTTGCTCGGTATTTTCCGACGGCCATGACAAAAATCTGATTCCGGTCAAATCAATACTGTTAAAATGGAACAAACTCACCAGATGCCAGCCTCCTGATATTGTATTCCAGCACAGTATTATACCGGAAAGGAAGTAAAACACTCAAGATCTTTACGGTTCATCACTACCGTAAGAACTTGTGGAAATTTGTAGATCGCCATTCACTTTTAGAAAAACGAGGCATCCGAAACCGGTTTTTCATCTTCTTATAGGTTTTCCACTAAACAGCTCGAAGATTTATAATCTCCTTGAATTAGTTCTACATTAATATTTTCCTTTGTGAACCTTCTGCTGAGCATAATCTAGGGCAGCTCATAATATGAAGGCTTCAGTCTGATGGAATACTTAAGTAGTACAGATCATGGATTACGTAATATAAGCAATCGCTCAACCTTTTATGCTATCTACTAGAGAAAAAGTGTTAGACATACTGCTCGAACAGAATCAATCATGAGTTGACGGAATGGCATGCATCAGATAAAAAAAATATTAACCCTCTAACACCCAACCCCGCCTTTAGACGGGGTACACTTTGGAATTTTGTGTATTTTTTCGTAGCTCGGAAATCAAAATGATTTTATTTTTGGCTAAAACCTTGACTCATAACACGCATATAAGAAAAGTTTTTTATGACTTTTGAAACTTTTTTGTATTTTTGAAAATTGTTTGAAAAATTGTATTCTTATATAACCTACAAATACCCGGGGTTTATTTAACGTGTGATATAAAAAATTGTACCTTTTATATTTTTCTACCTATCACAAAAGAAGAGCTTGGTGGTATTCAAATAATTTTAAGCCTGTTTTTTCCGATAAATACACGGAAAATAAAAATAGTTCCAGAAAAATATTAAAAATTTATTATTTTTAAAACTAGCGTAAAAATTTGAATTTTTATTATCGCCAAAAATCAGTAACTAGAAGAAGCTTCAAGAAAAAATGAAAAAGTGTAGGAATGTTCAAAAATAAAAATTATAAAAATCAAAAACCGAAATCCATAGATTTGCGAATAAAAATAAATCATTGCCCAAAAAGGTTTTTAGAACGATTTTTTAGATTTAGATTTAGATAACTAAAAATGATATTTAGATCGAAAATAAAAATTTGGGTATCAGAGGGTTAATAGGTGTTGATAACTTTTATTGCAAAAATTTGATCAGCTTGCTCAAAATAAATCAATGAGCGGTGAATGGTGTCCTTATGGTATAATGATTAAATTCACTATAAACACTCGAAATACGCACAAACAATAAAATATCTTGATAAATGGCGTACAAGTCGAAAAAAATCATAGTACTTGACTGATTTTTAAATATCTTGTCTAGTTTGAAGAAAATAACCAATGCTATAGCATTCCTATAGGTATCCAATCTATTGCAGTACGTTTATAATGTTGATAAAATGAACAAAAATCATACTAGTATATTTGAGATACTTGAACATTTGCCATATTTTCTCACTTTCATCCAGGGGAGCGTCGAAAAGCATGCACTATGACAGCCGTGTCATTCCTCTGCTTCAACAGTAGCAAGGAAGTTGCCAGTTATTCTCGGTCATAAACCATAATGAAGGACTTTCCCAGTAGTAAACGAAAATTTCTGTATATTGCTCCCGGTGCACAGTGCGTTGCTTCATAGACAAAAATCAAATTTCAAGTTATTTTTTCCGGCGATAATAAGTATTCACAAGTGTTTATAGATACCATCCGTTATCGAAACAAGTATTTATAAGCTTTACGAAGCACTAAAACATCTACAACAAGCGTCGGAAGAGACAGTTTTCGAAGTAACAGAAAAACCAAATTTTGTCGCATGTTTTCAGCATTCCTTTCAACTAGCACGGAGAGTGTCGTAATCAATCTATTCAATCAAAATCTAAAAGAGAACATGACTGAAGGTTGGTAAAGTATATTTGATGTGATAAGAACACCAATTTTAACTTTGAATATGAGAAATTGGCACGTTGAGGTGGCTATAAAATCCAACTTATGAAATACTTACATGTAACTTTGATTATCGATTCAAAAAAAGTTCCACCGAGTTCCAAACTACATCACTCACAGATACGTTTCTTAGAGTGTCCTCTAGGAGGTCTGAAAGATACAGCTGCAACTCCCTACCTCTTCGAGATTTTTGACTATTTTTAGGTATACTTCTTAACCAGCAAAAGTATGAAAATGAGTTGTTTGTGATGAAAAATCCGAAAATCTTGCGACGCAATGTAGGCATGGCTCAACCAGACATTACACCAGAGCAAGTTCATGCTTAAAATAATATATTTTAAATGTAGTTTCCAAGGTTTTATTCAAATTTCATATTAAAAACCGAAAAATTAAAAAAAAAAAAAGCGATTTCTGTTTGCATTTTTGTTGCATAAAGGCGTATAAGTCACTTTTGCAGCTACGAGTGAGAAGAGACATACTTGCAAATAACTTCTTACATCATTATAAGCAATAAAAGTACGAATTTGGGCCTGTTCATAAATTTCATAACGCTGAAAGGGGTGGGTGGGTGTCCTTAAAATGTTACAGCCCTTACAAAACTTGTAAAATATCTATACAAAAAGCGTTACAAGGGGGTGGGTGGGTAATAAAAATGGCAATTTTTGGCGTCATGAAATTTGTGAATGAACCCTTGCAAGACTTTTCTTGACAAATAATGAAATTGGCGCTTGGGACAGTTTTGCGATTATGCGTCTAGTATATGTCATTTATGCAAATTGTTGCTCTTTTGATCAGAAACAACTTTCCCTTCTATACCAAGGTGCTCAAATGGCTTGATCTTCAAGTTTTGATTTTTGTCCCGCATCTCCATACGTTCAACGCACTGTGCGGTGATGCAAAATGCCCGGTTTTTCCAAATTTCCGGTTCGCTGAACACCCTGGTTAGCTGTTTGAATTTTCAGGTCCAAAACATCCATAAGTCCCAATTCGTATTTTTTATGAGACCTCTTTAAGTGGTCATTCAAATTTTTTGTTCTTGTGGAGGTAAAGTTTTCCAACAACAAAAATGTTCAGATAATTTTACATCGCTGGGTTATTCCCAGGGTTGGGGCGAACAAGGTCTAAAGGCAATCTACTTAGGTTAATGTGTACTTACTCATCCATCGGAACGTCGGAAACGGGCTTAACCTTAGCGACCGAAGAAACAGCGGCCGGTGTAGGGTTGGCCACAACCTTCTCTCCTTCGCTCTTCAGTTGATCGACAAACGTATCGGCATCGCGATTCTTTCCACCCAGCTTGAGAGCGTTCCTCGCAGCGGCCGGTTTCCTACATAAAAGCATAAACTTATCAGCGTTATTATCATCATTGATGCATTTTTCGGGAGCGGGCCATTTGGCATAATGGTCATTTGGACCAAACGCCAAATGTCCCAAACCGCCTTAAAGTCAACTTACGCAGCAGGAGCGGCCGGTTTGATCTCGCCGATGCCAATCGACGGTGCCGAGATTGACGAGTGGTTGGAGATGCCCCCTCCACTGGAGCTACTTCCGAATCCTTCGGAACTGCCCCCGCCGTAGGGTCGCCCGCTGCCGCCCATTTTCTTCTGCTCCATCCGTTGCCGCTGCAGTTCCTTTGCTCGCTCGCGACTCTTCTGCTTGGCTTCCCGCTCTTGTGTCTGGCGTACCGCCTGGTAAACCTTCTCCTCGTGCGAATCCATTTCTACGAAGGTCTTAATCTGGGCCAGATTGACGCTTTCCCGGTAGCCCAGCGCAACGATTTCGTCGAATGCAAAGATCAAATCGAAAGCATTCTCGATGATCTCCTTCTCCTCCAAGGATCGACAGTACTCCGGAATCTGAAACATCGAGGAATATCAATTCCAGAGGTGCGACCACATCCAAAACCATGGACAAACTTTTTCGAAGGTCAAGAATTCGAATATTAAATATAATATTATTACCAATGGAGTTGCACAGAGATTTAATGAATGGGGCTTAGAAATAGCTAACCATTCTCAATGTGCACTAATCGAGAGCTCAAATTTTAAAAGTCCACTTTTCCTACACATATCTCTTGCCAATCTAAACAGAATTCAAACTAACATTAGGGAAACTTACCACTTTGGAGAACAGGCGCAAGGTTTCCAAATCCTCCAGGATGTTACTGGCCTTGGTTGTAATGAGCAGCATGTACAGCTTCTCCAACGGCTGATAGACATACCGCACGGAATCTGTCTCCACAAACGTGTGCTGCTTTCCGGCGGTCATCAGCTTCGGGAAAGCGGCCAGCAATCCCTCGATACGGGCCTTGGTCATTTCGACAAACTGTCGGGAAACGATTGCTAGAAACAAATTCATACAATGGATAAAGAAGTTTTTTTATGTAACAATTTAAAGGATGAACTTACTTTTCCCTGCTTTGGTGCAGACGGCGGCCGCTATCAGGACCATTTTGATCCAATTTCCTCTGGACTTCAAGAATCAACACACAAAACCTGATCGCGTTCCGAAAGCTTGCAGCAAGATTCCGGCTGACGTGTGAAGTTGTGACGTTTGCCCTTTGACTGGTGGAGGACCAATGTTTTGCTTCCGAAATCCTCGCTGAATCACTACAAAATCGAGCGCAATTATGAAACCTGCACTTCAGCCTCACAGCAGAGCATATTCCGTACGATGTGAAACTAATATGAAGCAAAATTATGGATGTTTTTCGAAACTTTTCAGCAAATTAAACTTGCACTAGCTGGCGACACACACTCTTTTTTGATCACTTTGCTGTCTTTTTTCTTTTGCCTTTGAAAGGCTGTCAAACGATGACAGCTGACCGACCTGTTGGGAGACGCACTTTCTGGTAGGGTTGTCTATTTTGTTTAAAAAAACTTAGACTTTTGTAAGGTTCTTCCGTGAAAACACAACAGCAAGGTATGTCGAAGGGAGGTAGTCCAATATATTGTCGCGCGCCCACCAAATCGGAACGACGTGTGACTCGTTCCCGACATAACTGTCATAATGACATGTGTGGCGCTTCATTCTTACGATGTTTATTAACACAGCGCACTATTGAAATATTAGTCGCGACGCTTGTAGATTGAGAAAAAATATATTTAAAATAAAATGTTTGTCCTTATTTCTGTCGGATTTATAATATCAGATGTTCTTCTTTCTTTCACGGTTGTTTGCAAAAACCCAAAGTAAAAATTACTCATTTTTTAAAAACATAGAGTCAGCATCTGACAAAACATGAGTAAATTCAGAAATACAAAACGAATAAAAAAACCATTATAATAAAGCTACTGTCGATAAAAAATGGGTATTTTATAACCTAAAAAATAGATGGGAATAATTTAACAGTCTGCAGCTGTACTCTGTGCGCGGTCCGGAACCTATATTGTATATTTTGCACCTTGTCGAACGCGACGGTTTGTAATCGTCGCCGGTGAAACCGTCGCCAAAATCGTTGCCAGCCAACCAGCCGCTGCAACATTTGACGTTTCGCAGCACCAATCTGGAGTTCACCGGTTGGACTTCCGAAGCGATGTTTTGAACGAACTAACTGTCATTGCTCTGCCGGCTCGGCTTTTATCTCGACTGTTTTTGAAAACAGTCCTACATCACGTCGACGAAAGAAGTTTTACCACAACGGAGGATTTGTCAGTTCGAGCGCGCCAGAATCCTTCCGATTGAAAATGTGTTGGCGGTGCTTAAGGTGCAACTGTTTGCTATCCATAAATGATGATCAATTTTGTAGTTTTGGGGATGTGATATCGGTTCTACCAGACAGAGATGAACTGAAAGTGTATCAACATGCCTGTTGTTAGCAAGCATATGATCCGATAGATTACCGAATGACCGATATGATATAAAACAGAAATATTTTCTTTTCAACGATAGTGTTCATGGATACCACGATGAGTCTATCGTGTGTTACTTTAAGTTCGTTGATAAAGGAGAGGAAATTGAGCGAAGTTTTCTTTATGAATTTTATCGGAATGCACAATAACGGCGCATCACCCGGATAAAAAATACAATACAAAAACAATATAACGTATTGAAACAGTACTATTCAATATATTGGAAATACAATACAGTTTATTGTAAAATGACAATATAATTACAGTACAATATATTGTTCACAGTTCACTGTATGGTATATGAGATTTTCGCAATTCACTGTATGTTATATGCAGTTCACTGTATGGTATATGAGATTTTCGCAATATAATGTATGGGTGGTTAAGTATCGTAACAATACAAATATAGATATTTTCTCATACAAACATTTTAAAAACACAATATGGTATATTGTTCATGTATTGTCTTGATAAGCAATTCGTGTATTGTTGTACAATACAAAAACAATTCAACAAACTGTATCATGGTTGCATGTCAGCTAATGTCAAAAGACTTCTAAAAAACTACTTATTTTGACTTTTCGAATATTTTCCACCCAACATTTCTTGCTTTTTGAACATGTTTTGTTTATTTCTTTCAGCAAAACTACATAGAAAAAAGAAACAGTTGTTTTACGCAAAAATAGGAATTTGACCAAAATTGTAAGGTATAAAACCAATTAAAAACAATACAATGTTCTGTTACAATATATTATATTGTTTTTGAATTGTATATCCAAATATGAATAATATTGCTTCGACATTCAATTACAATACGCTGTATTGTAACTAATACGTTATATTGTACATTAATGGTTTATTCCATTCACTGAATGATACGTTTTTATCCGGGCACCTGCTTTGATTTGTTTGCTGGCGATGATTTGGTTGGTCTGTTCGAAAGTTGGCGGCGCGTTTTGTTGCCCATGAAACAGACATAATATTCACGGGAAAAAAAATCTCTCTCTTCGTCATAATATTTCATGAAAATGTGAACATACTTTTCTCATGTGAAAACTTCTCAGCTACAACTTTGCCGAAGACCACGTTTTGATGGGACGTAAGGATAATTTGTTATTATTGATAAAAAAAAGTCTGTATGATGCTGAGATGATTATCCAATTAATTTACGAGCAACACCAGGGCAACACTGCTTTTTTGCTGTAGAACATAGCAGCTTGGATTACTTTGATCTATTCTTCCTGCCAGGAGCACCACTGTTGCCTGCCGAACTGTTGGTGAAGCATGTAAATTGCAAATCCACTTTATAATTGTGAATAACAATTTATCCTGACGTCCAAAAAAAAAATGTGATTTTCGGCAAAGTTGTAGCTGGAAGGATTTCACATGAGAAGAGTTTGTTCACTTTTTTTTATAAAATGTTATGACGAAAAAACAGAGGGCTGAACACGTTTTTAATCCAGCTTTTTACGCTGGCTATAAAACAGCAAGGGGTAATTTGACTTTGACATGTCTTGGCAACGTTTTTATAGTAAAGTCTTGGTAGGCCATGATCTGAGTTTGTTTATTGGATTGTCAAAAATTTTCTCAATATTTGTTATGATTCTCTCCGTATTAGTACTTAACAATTAGGTTTATTTTTTACTATTTCAAGAACTTTATATCTATTTTTTATGTTTTAGGTGTCCAGATGGTGTACTATCTTCGGCAGAGGTTGAAAAATTTACGAAAATGGGATACTTGCCGCATTAAAAGTTGAATGATTATCTGAAAT
This sequence comes from Aedes aegypti, assembly GCF_002204515.2. Taxonomy (NCBI): domain Eukaryota; kingdom Metazoa; phylum Arthropoda; class Insecta; order Diptera; family Culicidae; genus Aedes; species Aedes aegypti. The sequence goes on from NC_035109.1 coordinate 280,051,180, forward strand.
GGGGCGACAATTCTAGAAGACTCATATAAGCTGAATTTGTCGGAGCATCCCTTTTAACTCTTATAAACCTTTCCAACAAGGATTATACAGTCTACAAATTCTTAGTGCCAGTCATATGTTGCGATGCTATTGACAAAAGATCATACATAATTTGAGTAAGTTTGTCTCGCGACCAAATAGTATAGACTTTGAATTATAGAGAGAAATTATTTTTTAGACAAAATAACGTTACAACTCTGTGTTCATTTCTGTGGATGCCTAATGATTTATTGAACATTTTATCCTTTGGATCACCTACCGAATCCTTAAGGAGCTGTGGATTTTTGGGAGGTCTGAGATAATCAGACCTAACATACTTTAAGCATCTGAGAGATTAGAAAAATGATTATGCCAGGAACAATAACTGACAAGTGAATATAACTTGTTCGCTATCGATTTTGGCCCGACGATACGCTCTATATCCTTCAGATCTTTTTCATAATTATCGGAATGTTGAAATAAGATTAACGGTTTGCGTTCCAGTCCGCATAATTGGTGATTTAAAAGACGTTTGAGCGTATAGTTTTAAGCTCTTGTTACTAGCAGCTCCTGGTCCGAAGCTAAAATATACAGAAAAAAATTATAAAATTGATAATAGTTCAACCGTTCAACTATTTCGATTACATGAGAACACGAATGGAAAATTCTGACATCGAATCGTCAACAACAAAAAACTTTCTTCATTACAAAGCTTGCTTTGATTTAACTATAAAAATTATAGTGTTGGCAATAAATGTCGAAAAGGGGTGATTCGCAATTTATGGCAAGCTAAGCGTAAAAATCTGGATACACGCAAAAAAATGTGCTTTAAAAACTACCATTTTAGGGGGTTAACTTAAGCGCTCGCATCGGCAATTTTCAGCAGACCAGAAATACGCTTGAATTTACCATGTCTGTTGTCGAAATCAGATTGTTGTAAATTATTTCTGTCAAATGTACCAGTAATGTGGTGGCATGTAACGTAAAAATCGTAAATAGGGTCCTAAAATGTTGAATGAAATCTTGTTTTTATTTAATAACACGGTCCATAAATGAACTTTGACACTTGAGATCATGTTTGACGTTCGCTCAGTCGACAAAAACACCACAGGGGTTATAGTTTTTTCACTGGGGTTGTTCCTATCTGACATTTCGAAAGGGACACGGAAAACAAAATACACCCAAAATTTGAGTTTAAGCCAAGAGGTGTGACAAAAACTAATAAAAAACATAAAAAATGTTTTGTGGACTTAAACAAACGGAAAACATTAAAAAAATTGAGTAAACAAGTGTTTATGGCCTAAACTTAAGCGTTTGGCACTAAAATTGGGACAGGGCTTTAGGACCCAATTGGTCTGAAATTCCATGGTAGTTTCAAAAATGGGCGTAGTCAGCTAAAATAGTAATTTTTACCACAGAATTATTTCCCGTGTAGTAATTTACATATAAACTTCAAATGGCGTGTGCACTGCATAGTCAAATTTCTTCCGAATCACCTCAAACTTTGGCAGGATGCCATTTACCATAATATAAGTCGTTTAAGCTTAGAGTAGCCCAGATTTCAAAATTCGCATCACTCCTTGCATAGCAAATTACGGTTTGACTAGTATTTCAAACAATGAATTTCCTATTACTGGTAATGTTAATGTACCACAAACTGTTGTTTTTATGTAGTACTATATAAGCTCTTTAGTTTGAAACAATAAAAGACGGCTCATACAAAATTTGTAGAACATTCATACAAAAAGTGTTACGAAGGGGTGGGTGGGTGTAAAAGATGGTCATTTTCAGCGTTAAGCTAAGTATGCTGTTCCGCTCAAGAAAAGTAAAAATTTCTGCTCAAGAAATGGTCAAGAAATTTCCTACAGTAAGCTCCATTTGGAATGACATTTCTTTTCGACTGCATACTGCGATCAAAGGAAAATGCTTTTCTTGAGCATTTCTTGCAAGAAATTTTCCACGCATCGAGATAGGCGATTACTTTTCTGTTGAAGTGCATACTTCGCTTAATGAAATAAATGAATTAGCCCTAATATAATGAATGACCTATTTGGGAAACAGTAAAAAAAAATAAAATTGAAAGTTAAAATTAAAACAAATTACAGACTAAATTACGCCATTTATATAGAAAACATAAATGAGTTTTTAATCTTCGAAATGAAAACATTTTCACCTTCAAAATTAAAACATTTTGAAACATCTGAATTAAATTTTCTGTGTCTAGGTAGATGTTTTTTTAGAGTGTATTGTTTTCAGTGGCTAGCCGGGAGGTTGAAAACATTATCCTGCGGTAAGTTTTTTTTTCTTTTTTAAGCCTGATTCGCTGCTGAAGCTAAGTATTTATGCTGTTTCGCTCAAGAAAAGTAAAGAAATTCCTTGATTGAAAGGGTCAAGAAATTTCCTACAGATAGCCCCCTTTGAAGTGACATTTCTTCTCAACTGCGTACTGCGATCAGAAAAATGTGATTTTCTTGACCATTTCTTGGGAGAAATTTTCCACGCATCGAGATAGGCGATTCCTTTTCTTGTCAGTAGCAAACCGGCCTTGACAAGTAATTTCTTGACCTATCTTGATGCATGGGAAATTCCTGCAAGGAATCGATCAAGAAAGCGCTTTTTTCTGATCACAGTACGCAGTTGAAAAGAACTGTCAGTTCAAACAGGAGTCGCTGTAGAAAATTTCTGCAAGGAATCTTCTCTATATAAACAAATTCTCTGGTATAATTAACAACCAACAGTGGTTTCTGCGCTCGTGTACATACACGTTATATGTCACCAACACTACTTCAAGAATGCTGGTTGAAAATATAAACAAAGATCAGCTGTTCCCAGCAAAATTAAACGGCATTATTTTCAACCAGCAAATTTAAGCACGTGTTCGTGACACCGCTCGGCGAGAGCTCAACTGCCCTCTAGAGGTCTCCAAGCAAACTGCCAGGAATACCAACGCACAATCAATCTTACATAGGGGAATGTGGGGCAAGATGAGCACCCGGGGCAAGATGGGCACCCCTAGTTTGTGTCGTTCCTACCGATTTTTTTCAATAAATTATTTGGGGTTCTGATGAATATTATTAAATTGATATGATGGCCATAATTTTCAGCTAAAAAATCAACAGCACAACTTAAATATTGTCAAAAATACATAGAAGTCCAAAAATTTTCCTTTTCATATAAGATTTGTTCATTTAAAAGTGATATTTTTGTTGCGTAAACAAATTAATTAATACGTGTTTGGCCGTATAGTTATAGAATAATCTTCTGTATATAATCAGGAGCAAAACTTTTATCAAATTTGAAAAATATTTCAATTGTTTTGATTATATTAATAAATTTACACCCTTGGGGCAAGATGAGCACCATGTTCAAAATTAAGTAAAAGTGTGAAATTATAAAACCACATTTAGCTGTGGGCTTGACTTACGGTATCCTCTTTGCACAAAACAATGTTTCTAAAAAATATATGGACAAACAACAAATTTAATCGTTTTTTAAGTAAAATTTATGAAAAGTTATTTATTTTTTGATAAAAGTTTTAAAAACTAAGCTAGTTAAAGATAAATACTATCAGATATTACGGTTGTTAAGAAAATTTTCCGGTTTGCGGTAGCCGCAGAGTTCTACCGCAGCTGTCAAAGTTCTACCGCAGGCTTTGAAATCATTCCATCATTGAAGCAAACAATTTAATCATAGTATGCTTGAAAGAGAAAACGCTATGAAAAATAGCAACAAACAACGATCATCAAGACGGTATCCAAGGTATCATTGAAGCCTACCGATGATTTACCAGTGCAAATCAGTGATGTGACAGCTGCGGTAGCTTTTCGTTGAACCGTAAAACGGAAAGTTTTCCCTAAAATTGCAATATTGAAGATAATATTTTGGGATATTGCAAACATTGAAAAATAATAGTTCTCTTTAGTGAATTGCATCTTTTTATGGGGGTGCCCATCTTGCCCCGCAGTTTTTTTTTACCGATGATATAAAAGCTTTTTTTTAACGTGTTGTTTGGAAAACTATTTATCACTTTTTTAAACTTTTAATGGTTGGAGGTCAAAGTAATAATGTAAAAGATAAGGATGGTTACCAAGTTTACCAAAATAAGAACGTTTAAGTAGGCTTAAATCGCTCTTATCCTTAGGGTGCTCATCTTGCCCCGCCTGACCCTAAGTCGATTTCCTCAGAATGAAAACGTATCGATGTTTGTTTGACGTCAGAGAACATTCGGTCAACGTCAGTCCAACAAGGAAGTGGATGTTTTGCAGCAATTCTGTTTATATTTGCATTCTCACAGCAAACAAAAGCAATGTTGTGACAGTTTTCACAGCAAACAAAGAAAATTTTGTCAACATTGCACTACTACCAGGGATGCCAGGTTGGAAGACATGTCTTCCATTGGAAGACATTTGAGTAGTGTGGAAGACATTTGGATGACGGAAGATTTTTGGAAGACTTTTCACAATTTGTGAAGACATTTGGAAGACAATTTTAAGTTATTGGCATTTTAACAATTCCTAGATTAAAAAAAATATGTGAGGTTGAATTATTACAGAGATGCTCTATCTTTAGCTATCCCTCTCCGAATTCCATTGATTCCTTTGATATTTATCTGACAATTCGGTCAAGGATTCTTCCAGAATTTCTTCTATTAACTCTTGCAGAGATTTGTAAAAACATTTTTGTAATGCATTTAAATATTATTCCAGAGGTTCATCAAAGGTATTCAGGGATTCCTACAATCATTTTTTCTATGATCTGTTTCAGTGATTCTCGTGTATTTTTTTTTTCAAATTCATAATATGATTTTTTTTTCTGAGATTGCTACAATCGTTGCTTCTAAAATTATCCCAAGGACTTTCGGGATAACTGTCAAGATTTTTTCCACTGGTTTTTTCGGAAACTCCTTAAGAATTCCTTCACCAATTGTTTCACAATATTTCAAAAAATATCTGCAAAAATATCCTTAATAAATTTCCATGATATTATTTCAGATTTGTTTGGGAATACTCTTAGGTATGTTTCAAAGGAATCTGTGGAGTACTTTTTTTAAAGAATTAATCCGGAGATTTCCTCCAGAAATTCCTCTGGAGATTTGCACCTCCGGAGACGTCTTCAGAATTTCTTCGTAGTTTCTTCAAAATTAACTTCGCAGTTTCTCTAGGAAAGAGCCCTCAGGATTTCAGGAGCTCTTTCAGGATTTCCTTCAGAGATCCTCCAGGGTATTTTTCAGAGTTTTTCCGAGATTATCTCCATAGTTCCTTTAGGAATTTTTCGAAGTTTTTCTATATGCGGAATATTTCACAGTTCCTCCAGAAATTGCTTCGAAGTCTCTGCAGGAATTTCTTTGGAGGCCCTCCAGAAATTTCTTCAGAATTCCTCATGGATTTTTTTTTCGGAGTTCTTTATTGGATTTCTTTGAAGCTCCTCCGGGAGTTCCTACAGATTTCATTCGGGAATTCTTTTGAAACGGGAATTTCTTCGGATTTCCTCTGTATTTCTTCCTAGATTATTTTTTCGGAACTCTACAGGAATTATTTAAAGTTCCTCTAGTAGTCCACTTCGAACTATCCTGAAGTTACTTCAGAAAATTCTCTACATTGCCTCCGGGAAATCCTCCAGAGTTCTTCAAAAAAATTTCAAAAGTTTCTTCGTGGATTCTCTGGGGATTTCATTATGAAATTCTTGCAGAAATTCCTTAGAGGATTTTAGGAGAATTTAGGCGGACATTTCCACCAGGAATTTCTCCGGGGATTTTCTCCAGAAATTGCTACCAAGATTTCCACCGGGTATCATCAAGATCTGCTCCGGGTATGTTCTCCAGGAATTCTTCAGGAGATTTCCAATAACAATTCCTTCGGGGATTTTGTCCAGCAATTCATTAATAAATTCCTCCGAAGATTATCTATAAAAAATCCTTCTGCGATTTTTTCAGAAGATTTATCCGGAGATTTCCTCCAGTTATTTCTCTGGGGATTTGCACCAAGAATTTCTCCGGAAATTTCCTCCAGGAATTCCTCCTCGGATTTTCTCCAGGGATTTCCTCGATTGCCTCTAGGGATTCCTTCGGGGATATAGCCCTAGAGCTCCTCAGTGGATTTTCAATAGCATTTTCTCCGAGGATTTCGTCCAATATTTCCTCTTAGGATTTTTCAATGAAATTCTCCGGTGTTTCCTCCAAGAACTTCTCCGAGGATTTCCTCCAGGAATTCCTTCGGTTATTTTCTCCAGGAATACCTTCGGGGATATTTTCCAACAATTCATCCAGGAATTTCCCACAGAAAACCTTCGGGGATTCTCTCCAAGAATTCCTCTGGGGATTTTGCCCAGAAATTCTTTCGGGGATTTCATTGAGAAATTCCTTCGGGAAATTCCGCTGGGGATGTACACTAGGAATTTCTCCAGAGATTTCCTCCAAGAATTTCTCTGGATGTTTCAACAATTCCTCCGGGAAAATCCTCAAGCACTTCTCCGGGGATTTTCGCCAGGAATTCCTCAGGGGAATTCCCATAGCAATTCCTTCGGGGATTTCGTCCAGGAATTCTTCCGGAGGTTTCAAAAATTTCTCTGGAGATATCTCCAAGAACTCCTCCGGTGACTTTCTCTAGGAATTTCTCAGGGGCTTTCCAACAGCAATACATTCGAGGATTTTGTCCAGAAATTCGTCTGCAAATTTTATTAAGAAATTTATTCGGCATTTCCTCCAGGAATTCTTCCGGGGATTTCCCTCGGGAATTTCCCCCGGAAATTTCGCCCGGGAATTTCACCCATGAATTTTTCCCCCGAGATGTTCAAAGATTCCTCCGAAGATGTCCCTCAAGAACTCCTCCGGGTATTTTATCCATTAATTCCTCAGGGGAATTCCAATAGCAATCAGTGAAGCGTATAATACATTTTTGATGCTATTGTCGCATTGCTGTTACATTCACATGCAAGAGGTTTCAAAACATTCATTTGTGACATTCAGGTTGCTACTGATACATTCTTACTGCAGCCATGAATGTATTACCTGACATGGATAAGAGTAGCGTGCCATTATTTTCAGCCTCCCATGAACGTTATGCTGTCGTGGATGACGGGAATGCGAAATGAATGTAAAAAACAATCACGACGCAGCTGCGATCGTAGCGACAACTTTTCATTCTTTTGCTTCTGAACCAAATCGCCACTTCATCACAGCTCTGAAATGTCAAATGCGCCTTTATGGCGTTATCTTGCAGTGTTTTGTACAATATGCGTTTTCACTGCTGCACAATGGACCGATGTACGAGTTCACTATTTGACGTTTGAGCGGTGCCGTGTTTTTTACGTGACCATGGCACCGAGTGAATTCGGGACCGCTCAAACGTCAAATTAGTGAACTTGTGCATTGGTCCTTGGACCTTTGCACGAGTTCACTAATTTGACATTTGGGCGGTGCCGTATTCACTAGCTACCATGGTAACGTAAATAACATGGCACCGCTCAAACGTCAACGACTGAACTCGTGCATTGGTTCATTGGAGGAGAGGGCGTTCATTGGAAGCAACAAAAAAGGGGCACAAACGGAGCACCAGGTTTCTTTTTTAGGTTTGCTTCTACCCTCTTTATTCGTAGGTTTCTGCTTCGAGCCGTTCTCGCACAAGGTGCTGTCCATAAACAACGTGTTCATCAATGGAAGGAGAAGGGCGGGGGTAGTTTGTTTGACCAAAGATCACGATCGACACATTTTTTGTATAGACGGAAAACCGACCGACGAAGGAAGAGGAGTCTAAAAATAGAAAAATAACCCGTGGGTTATGGACAGCCCTCAAGCTGGTGCGGCTGGTTGATACAAGAATGAAAAGAAAAACATATTTCAATCGGTGCACATTGTGAGTGGCACATTATGATAATACAGATTAACGTCTACTACAGTAATTCATTACAACCATGATACATTTATTGCTGACCAAAAAAAAGTCACAGTCGCGCATGACTTTTATTTTCAGTATCACATGAACGTTTTTGTTGCATGAAAGTCATGGTAGTCTATGCGTGATTGTCACGCTCACTACAGTTTTTGACGGTACATTTTGGTTCACTGATAGCAATAGCTCCTGGGATTTCGTTCAGAACTCCGCCTGGAATTCCTTCGGAGCTAGGAATTTCGCTTCTTCCAAGCATCACCAACATGTTTGTTTTTGTGATCACGCTTGAAATTGATCAGGGCTGGTTTGGTTTATGTTTACTGGTCTAATTAATTTTGACGTATTTGGAATAAATTGGGACCAAAAAATGGACCACCGTTTAAGTTGCCCTTAAGTTACCATGATAATTGAAAAGTTTAAAGTGGAAGACATTGGAAGACATTTTCCGTGCAATTGGAAGACATTGGAAAAAATCACCTGGCATCCCTGACTACTACGCAGGCAACTGGATTGGTCTTAAAGCCTGATTCGCTGCTGACAAGTAATTTCTCGGCCTATAGAGCTTAGTGACATTTGAACACACGTAGACTAGCATACGCTCGTCATACACAGTTTGTTTTTGTTTTCCTCAAAGAAACTTGCACACACTTTCCAGACTCATCAAAATGCATATGGAAATATTACCCAATTTGAAATATTTATACCCGGTTTCTGGGTGTTTTTCTAGACTGAGTGCATATTGTTTTCCTCTAAGGTTCACAACTACATCTACAATAGGGCACTCATACCATTGGGCGTGATAACCACTATAGAAGAGTGCATGGTGACGTCACGAAAAATTCTCCTTCTCTGTCCCTCTTTCATCACGCTCAATTGACTGTCCTGCTCTTTGACACTCACTGCTGGAATTGTTTAGATTTTTTTTTATATGGAGTTGACATTCACTGCTGGAATTGTTGACATTTTTTTTATATGGAGTTTCGAGGTTAGGTCAAGCGTGCAACGATCTATCTTGATGCATGGGAAATTTCTGCAAGGAATCGATCAAGAATGCGCCTTTTTCTGATCGCAGTACGCAGTTGAAAAGAACTGTCAGTTCAATTCAAATGGGAGTCGCTGTAGAAAATTTCTGCAAGGAATCGGCGAGAAATTTCTTTAGTGATTCCTGTTCAGCAGCAAATCAGGCTTTAGCTGCGACTCACGGGGCCCGAGAAAACAATAATTATAAATAAATGTTGGTCTTGATTTCTACCGGATACATAATAGTATTTTCTGATGGAATATGCAATGCTGTTTCCTCTCCGTGCTGATTGATCCGGAAATTGTAATGTTCCTTCAATTGAAAAAAAAAAAGCACGTCTCTAGATTTTTTCCCACCGTGTCATCCTTCTTGGCTGTCACTTTTGCTGCAGCTCACTCAAAATCGGTTTTTGTTTGTCATCATTTCGCTAAAAAGTTTCTTGTAGCCGTCGGTTTTTCTTCAATTTCAAGTAAAAATGGCCCTTGCTGATGTGTGTGGTCTTCCCACGGGAAGCCTAATGTCTGGTGCCCCGATGGACCATCAATTCTTCCAGCGGGATCTTGCCCTTAACAGTCAAAATCTCCACAACAGTTTCTCCCTTGCGGTTCCACCGTTCCAAGAGGTAAGATTGGGGAAGAAGGTTATGTTCCTATGGAAGTTTTACAACCGAGTCATTGTCTCGTTCCGAACAGCCGGCGGAGAATCTGGCCAAACTCCAGGCCCATGGCGAATCTAGTGGAATCAAGATGGAGTTCGACCACGGTACCACAACGCTCGGTTTCCGGTTCCAGGGTGGGGTCATCCTGGCCGTAGATTCCCGTGCCACCGGAGGCCAATTCATCGGATCGCAAACAATGAAGAAGATTGTGGAAATCAACGACTACCTGCTGGGGACGCTGGCCGGAGGTGCTGCCGATTGTGTGTACTGGGATCGGGTACTGGCTAAGGAGTGTCGCATTTACGAACTGAGGAACAAGGAACGGATTTCGGTGGCCGCCGCCAGCAAGATCATGTCCAACATCGTGTACTACTACAAGGGCATGGGCCTGAGTATGGGAATGATGCTGGCCGGATACGATAAGAGGGTAAGTCGCGGATTTTCTTTTTTGATTGGATGCAGTGGCGTACCCACGGGAGGATGGGTTTCAGGACTCAGGACAGTAGGTCTCCGGCTACAAAGCAAAGCCATGTTGAAGGTGTCTGTGTTCGATTCCCGGTCGGTCCAGGATCTTTTCGTAATGGAAATTTCCTTGACTTCCCTGGGCATAGAGTATCATCCAACCTGCTACACGATATACGAATGCGAAAATGGCAACTTTGGCAAAGAAAGCAGTTAATAACTGTGGAAGTGCTCATTGAACACTAAGCTGAGAAGCAGGCTTTGTCCCAGTGAGGACGTAATGCCAAGAAGAAGAACAGTAGGTCTCATAGCATGCTGCACAGGCTCGATTATTTTTGTGCGCTCATGGCAAGATATCTCAAGCTCTTGATATGAAGCGCGTATTATACATGATTGCTGTCCTCCCGGCAGAGAATTATTCACTTAGTGATTCTTCACGATTTTTTCTACTGCACGGGGATACATATCTTGAAACTGATTTCTTCCCAAGTAAAACTTTCAAGTACTAAAACTTTCATCTATCCCACAGGGCCCCCAACTTTACTACATCGATTCCGAAGGCACGCGTACCCCGGGCAAGGTGTTCTCGGTTGGCAGCGGTTCCATCTACGCGTACGGCGTTCTGGACTCCGGCTACAAGTGGGACTTGACAGACGAGGAAGCCCAGGATTTGGGCCGCCGAGCGATCTACCACGCAACTCACCGCGATGCATATTCTGGCGGTATCGTCCGAGTGTATCACATCAAACCGACCGGATGGGTTAACATTTCCAACCAAGACTGTATGGATCTGCACTTCAAGTACCAGGATGAGAAACAGCAGAAGTTTGGATCTTAATTGCGTTCTCCTAGTTCGATGATTAACTGATAATATTAATGCTTGGTATTGTAGCTGTGAATGCAGCCGGAAAATACATACATTTGGTAATTACTACACATTTGTTTCCTTTTTTGAAGACCTCTATATTTTTCAGTCTTAGTCCACAGAGTTGTTGACCTGCCTCATCAGTCAGGCTAAGGCGTGTGTGGCCTCTGCTGTACTTAGGAGACGTCTCCATTCGACTCGGTCTATGGCTGCCCCGCATTCTGCGAAGGGTCCGTAGATCGTCCTCAATCTTGCTCGCAGCGCACCACGTCGTCTAGTGCCGGTCGGATTGTTTTCGAGAACCATTTTCACCGGGTTGTTATCAATACTAGTAACATGCCCGGCCCACCGCAACCGCCCATTTTTTGCGAGGTGGACGATGGTTAGTTCTCGCAGCAGCTGGTGCAATTCATGATTCATTCGACTTCTCCACGTTCTTGTAGATGGTTAACTTTGTGCGATGGCGAGCTTTGCTTGATCGGAGCGTTCTGCGGAGTCCAAATTAGGCACGATTTTCAGCAACGAATGGACTTTTTTTTCATTTTTCATATGGGTTTTATGGGAAATTTATCCACGATTACTTTCAGAAAATGCTCAAAAAATACCTTCAGGCAAAATTTTACAAACTTTTCCACGAGTTTCTCAAAAAAATCAACCTGGTATTTAGTTCCTCCAGAAATTTCTCAGATTTTTTCCAGATTTTATTATTGCTGTAATTCAAACATTTCTCTAATATTTTTCAATTAATATTTCCAAACTCCGTGGATTCGTCAGAACTTCATTCAAGGTTCCACATCAGTTATTACTACAGCCATTCTTACAGGTATTTTTCTAACTATTCATACTTAAATTTCTTCAGGGAGTCTTGTAGGACATTATTCAAAGATTCGAGGGTTTATTTTTCCATTTATATTAATATTTTATCAAGAAATTCTAAGAAGAATTTCATCAAGGCATCACACAATAAATTTCTTTAGAAATTTCACGCGGATTTGTCTTAAAATTTCCTCAAACAAAAACTGAAACAAATACTTGACATTTCTCAGATGAATGACTAGAATTTTCTATGAATTTCTGAATGAGTTTTGAATTTTGAAGATGCTCTAAACGGAAATGTTGGAAAAGTCCTAGGGAAATCAATGGATATATTTCTTAAGAACATGAGACTTCCTTTGAAAATGGTATTTCGTATCCACGTGTTTCGAACGGTTGGTGGCACGTCCGGACTCCATTTGCTTAATGCAGGATTGATTGTCCTCATGAATCAGGATTGGCTTGATAGTTTTCACCGAAAAATCCGTTAGCAATCGGTCAATCACAGATAACAGACGTTGAAGTCCGATTGTAAAACTGTGTAAGACAATTAACGGTCATTTTGAATGGCAACACAAGTAGCAACATCATGGTGGCGCTGTCATCGCTAAGTTCCCATGATGATGTCAGTGGTGAATATGAAATATTTCAAGATACTGATATTCACCACTGATTGACGCAATTCGTTGTGTGGCGGCGCTAGTGATTGCAAGGAGTTTGAATTTGAATATTTACACAGGTTTTCAGGAAATTTTTGTTCTAGCATAAACATCTGTTATCTGTGGGTCAATCCATTGTAGCTCTTGACAGCTCTCCGCCAGTACGTATATTTCCAGGTCGGATTCGTCTTCTCCCAGCACAAGTTCGTGGTCCATGGTTAGCATGAGGTAGCGAAGTATTCGCGAAGCTTCGTTCCAATCGGCATGTGTTGGTGCACTTACCGATCTTCCTAGAATTGAAACGCTTACCGCAATATCCGGCCTAGTATTCACCGTACAGCAAACTTCCAATGAGACTGGCATATTGATGGTTGTTGGCCAGCTTCTCTTGCTCCTCCTTTTGCTGAATGTGGCCAGGATTAAGAGGATACTTGGACGGCTTCACTTGATCCATGCCGAATCGCTCCAAGACTTGTTGAATGTACGTCTGCTGGTTCAAGGAAAATCCTTTCTCGTTGCGTTTGATCTTGATTCCAAGAAAGTGACTGATATCGCCCAACAATGTTACCTTGAAATTCCGGTTTAGGGTTTTGATGATCTCTTCATAGGGTTACCATATTTGCTCTCACCGGAAAGAGTACATTTTTCCAACTCTGAAAAAGAGTACTAAAGAGTACTATTAGCCTTAAGCCCTTAACTTTATTGACGAGTGTGCAATTTCGAAAAATTTGTAAATATTTAATAATTACGTCGCTACCTAAATAATGCAAACAAATGTCGATTTACCTTAAAAGCAAATTGGGTTATTTAGTGATGAAAAATTCACAATGTTTTGAAGCTTGATCGAAATAGCACATTTTTCTAAGTGTAACACGATTTTATTGCGCTTCAATATCATAATTTTGATATTGTGTATTTATTTCACAACTGGACTGCGAAGTGCGGCCCCGTGTATTTTTTTTCACCACTGGACTACGAAGTGCGGCCCCATAAGTGTGAAAATGTGAATAGAAGTACGGGATTGCATCGAATCTCGTTGGTGTTTTCAGAGCACTTGTTGTCTGATTTACAAAGAATAAGTCCCCCAAAGACACCTATCCGATTTGATGCCATTGCGCACTTTTATTGGCGTTTCCGCACTTGTAGAAACTTCTGCGATAGTCCAGTAGTGAAAGAAATGCGCAATATAGTAAATGATTAAAAAAGATTTCATTCCGTCGACTCAATGACATTTCAATTTACATAATGACAGTTCGTCCCGCAGTAAAATTTACCGAGGTGATTCAAACGCGAATTCCATACTCAAACTTCAAACGTGTTTTGAAAAAAGTTCAAGGGTACGGAAAATTATGAAACTTAGGATTCTGGCTCTATTTTGAACGTTAAATCAGAATATGTAAAAACCAGGATACCCCTAAACAAGCCATTTTTCCCATATTCACATTTATGTTTGTCCTACCTTGTGATTAACGATTTCACGAAAATGTAATCTTAATTTCATTCGCTTATCCTATAATATGCTTACTTACTATACTGGGCATTGATTCTGAGTCAAGGGGAAGGTCACTCTACGCATTTCATTTGGCACAACTGTGCCATCAGTGCGCCGAAGTGTGCCAAGCGCACCAAACGTGCTATAATATTATATGCCATAAAAATTCAATGAACTGAAATTATGGAAAAACATTCTCAGCAAGCATTGAGTTTTTTTCTTGTTTGTCTCTTGTTATACAAAATTTAAAATGTTCTGAATGCTGCATTACCCCGACATGTATCTACATGTATAACTTCAATAGGAAGGTTTAGAAAACGGCCCACACAAATTCTAGACAAGACGGGAACTTCGATACGGAGCGTCAACGCGTTGACGGTTGTGTACGGGAGCGTAGTGGAAGGGGAAGGAGTGCGAAAAATTGGGAGAATATTACGATGAAAGCACCGACAAACAGACGTTTCAGCTAGAACAATAATTAGTTTTTGTTCATTTGAATTACGAAACGCAAACAATATCACCCAATGCTAAAAAAAAAGTAACGCGTTTTCAAGAAGATCGATAGAAGAAGATTACTCTTGTAGCGTACCGGTTTTAATGAGGAAAGTTTTATTGGTGTTCACACTAAAAGTCGTCATAATTCACTAGCTTTCCGCCCTTATTCTATCGTTCATCCCACCTTATATCACTATCAAACACTCTCGACCCGGAATGACCTGCTCGGCAATTTGGTAGAAAGATGTCCACTGAACTTTGAACGAAAAATTGTCGTCCCTCTTCGCAAATATCAGAGAAGTAGGTTTAATCCGAACGCCACGGAATCGCCACCCGGATCTGTCGCGAACACCTCCTGTAACGGACCGTAAACACTGGGGCGTCGTACACACCCTCCTGTAACGAACCGTCAGAACTGCGGGCCTCACCGCCAGCGATCGGGGCGTTTTATCGCGCTCCCGCGGGGAACTCGATCTCCCAATCTGAAAATAAAGAGAGGAAAGAGAAAAACCAAAACGAGCGTCGCTCTGGCTCGGTTAGTGCAGCCATGTGACCGAGATCTTGTTGGGGTCGTTCAGTCAGCGCAGTGGGGTGACCCACAAACAAAATTAAAACAAATACATTCTCCGGCATTGGAGCACGTTAACGAGCAACAAGCAGTAAGGTTCTTG
This sequence comes from Aedes aegypti, assembly GCF_002204515.2. Classification (NCBI taxonomy): domain Eukaryota; kingdom Metazoa; phylum Arthropoda; class Insecta; order Diptera; family Culicidae; genus Aedes; species Aedes aegypti. Next base: position 280,066,220 of record NC_035109.1, read on the forward strand.
TCTTTTGCTTACATCGCTTGTTTCTAGTTAACCTAGTGAAAAACCACATCTGATGAAATCCACTAACTTGCGTGGAACATCATCGAAAAAATAAAAGGGTTCTTTCTTAGATCAATGGTGATCATTGATCGTTCGAATTATTCAATACGGGGAGTGGAATGCTTCCTTCGGTCGGCAGGACCGCTACACTCTTGCCTAAGTTTGCCTTAACTTTAGTTTTTAGAAAAAGTTGAGAGCCTAAAAATGTATGGAAAACAGAAATATTGTTAGAATTTTGTTCTGCGAGAACCAATAATTTGTGAATATGCCCTAAAAAGAGATTTCAACCCTAAATCATGTTCCAAAACACTTTTCATTTCTAAAAATAGTGGAATGTGGACCACTGTGGAGGGCACGGACATTCTGCAGCCATTCCGCTGTCAGTGCGTTCGGGACTTTACTCTCATATAAGAGACTACATAACCTTCCGAAATTAGCTTTTATATCAATTTAAGAAGAGATATTAAAACTGTATGTCCTAATGGTTCTTCGTTTTAAACTTCGAGTAGAGTGACATTGCTTCTTATATTCGTATTCCCCCAGGTCCCGCTACAATTTTTAACCCATTTCTCCGCCTTTATTATTTGCTTTAAGATAACAACAAGGTCACATACGCTTTTTGTGTCATTTAATATAATATTTTCACTATCGGTTACAAATCGAACATGAGGCAAAGTCGATTCCATCACCTTCAGTTCGGTCCTGCTGGTTTGGTGCCGCTCTATAGCTCAATTCTGAAATAAAAAATGTTTATGAATATAAAATCATGTTGTTTATTGTTGGGAGATTCTTCCTGAAGCCGATGCCAAGGTGAAAATTTCGTGAAGTCCATGTTTGACATGAGCCTATGCATGCCATAAAACGTTTGACTTTTACTGTGCGCCCTGTTTTCAAGTTGCCCGTGAGAGAGAGTGAGACAGCACCAACACACGGCGCACAGTAAAAGTCATAGAGGTCCCCAAGCAAACTGCCACGAACACCAACGCACGATCAATCTTACACAAGTCGATTTCCTCAGAATGAAAACGTATCGATGTTTGTTTGACGTTATTGAGCTTTCGGTCAACAGCAGGCCAACAAGGAAGTGGTTGTTTTGCAGAAATTCTGTTTATATTTGGATTCTCACAGCAAACAAAAGCAATGTTGTGACAGTTCTCACAGCAAACAAAGAAAATTTTGTCAACATTGCACTACTACGCAGGCAACTGGATTGGTCTATGAGAACAAAAGAATTTATGGCTCGTACAGAGGCTCATATACCAAACAACTCAGGTGACAATGGTTGCTCAGATGGAAATTTCAGTTCACTGTGATTTTATAGCAACCCACATTGGAAAGCTGTGCCAGTTAGTGTGCCGAAATGTGCCATAACTGCGCAAGGCACACTGCGTAGAGTGACCACCCCCTTGTTCTGAGTGGAATGTATATTTTATATAATGATTATAATGACTCCTTATTTTGGCAATATTACAGTCTATTAAATACTTTTTAGTGCTTAGCAAGATGGTTCCATACCATCTTACAATATTTGTTTGATCAGGAAACTAGAAATAGAAAGAGCGAATTTGGAACCTTGGATCTGAAAACAATCTCAAGCATTGTTATTAATTTAAGTGTTTCTAAGGAACTGTTCAAGTATATAAAAGAAGCAAACTTGATTAAGTTAATAGTCTATTTTCATGTTAAGGACACTAAAGTTAAAGTTAAACCCTTCCATTCCCACAACCTTGTTCAACCATTGGACCAGTGGTTTACACGTTTCATGTATTGAAAAAAGATGTTCCAAATCGTTTGAATTTAGTTCTAAAATAATAATAAACTATAAACTAAAAATCAATATTAGTTAATTGTTTATAAATAGTTTTACCGCAAGGTCACTTATTTTTATATATAGTGAGCTGTATGAATATATTCTAAATGTTTTTGAGCTACTCGTTGCAATTCGATTCAGCTATTATCTAACGAAAATCCTTGGATATTCTGTTTTCATGGGAAACAACTGTTTTTTTTCCAAAAGATTATTTGATTTGTTCGGTGATCGTCAGTAATAGCTGGAAAAGAGTACACTTGAGCCCATTAAGCAAAAAGAATAGTACAGACATTTTTGAGACAAAAAAGAGTACATGTACTCTAAAAAGAGTACGTCTGGTAACCCTATCTCTTCATACTCCTCTTCATCGTTGCAGGCAATCACCATGTCGTCCACATAAATTACCAGATACGTGTAGTGTGCTCCGTTGCGCCGCACGTACAGGCACGGGTCGTTCTTCGACTGCTGGAACCTCATCTGCTTCAAGACTTGATCAAACTTCCTGTTCCAAACATGGCCCGCTTGCTTCAGTCCGTACAAGGATCTTTGTAACGAGCACACCGCATTCCTATCTTCAGTTTCGTATCCGGGAGGGCTGTCGCATGAAAATTGATTCCTTCAGTTCTCCGTTGAGGTAGGCGGTCTTCACATCAGCATGTTTCACCAGCATTCCTCGTTGGCTGGCAACCGTTAGCAGCACTCGAAACGTAACTTGACGAACCACTGGCGCAAAGACCTCATCATAGTCTGTCCCAAACTTTTGGGTGAAGCCTTGCGCAACTAGACGGGCCTTGTATCTTACCACGTTGCCATCTTCATCTAGTTTCCGCTTGAAGATCCACTTACTGCCTATCGCTTTGCGGCCCGGAGGTAAACCAGTCAGTTGCCACGTACCGTTTTCTTGCAGTGACTTCATCTCGTCGTCCATAGCGGCCTTCCATAGTTCAGCTTCAGGTCCTCTCATGGCTTCCTTGTACGTCCTTGGTTCGTCAGTCAGTTTTCTCAACATTCCAGTTGTCTTTCTGTATCGTTTCGGCAACACACCCTTTGTGCTGCGGGAAGATCGTCTCACAGGCGTATCGGTTTCGCTGCCGTCGTCTTCGTTTGGGGTTTCGTACATACTAGAATCCGTATCTGCATGCTCCTCCTCAACCAGAGTTTCATCGACGTTGTTAATTTCATTATCTTCGTCGGCGTTGCTACCTTCTTCAGCATCTTCGCCGGCGTTATCATCTTCTTCGTAATCTTCATCCACGTTGTCATCATCTTCTTCTTCTGGACCAGGATAGAACGGAATGACTTCGGGTTCATACTCCACAACTTGCAGTGATCCCGGATGATCGAAAGAATTCTGTGTCTTCGGCTCCTCCATCTCTATGAACT